>NW_027529583.1:1381908-1389574 GCF_008692635.1 Crocuta crocuta | reverse complement strand
CACGATATTCCCATTGACCATGATATTTGCTCTAGTGTTTTATATTAGGTTCAAAGATAAGAAGATTGTTGACATTTGATCATTTTTGACTTACAAAAATAGCAATTTCATATGTTTTAACCTAATAGGTGCTCTTAGCAGATTAAGGTAGTTCCCTCCTATTCTGATCAAAAAAATTTTTTTAATGTTTATTTATTTTTAAGAGAGAGAAAGAGAGCGTAAGCAGGGGAGAGGCAGAGAGGGAGACACAGAATCCAAAGCAGGCTCCAGGCTCTGAGCTGTCAGCACAGAGCCTAATGAGGGGCTGGAATTCGCAAACCATGAGATCATGACCTGAGCCAAAGCTTAACCCACTGAGCTACTCAGGCACCCCTGATTTTTTTTTAAAGGTTTGGGGTAATTTTTTATATGATGAATGATGCTGGGGTTTTTTTCAAATGCTTTTTCTGCATCTACTGAGTTAATATATTTTAATGCTCTGTGGATTAAACTCAACATTTCTTGTTTAATATTTGGTATTTATGTTCTGGAATGAACATGTCCTATGAACATGAATTATGAAGTATGAATTCGTGTTGAATGAATTATAAGTTTTATGTCCTGGGTGCACCTGGGTGGCTCAGTTAGTTAAGCATCCGATTTCGGCTCAGGTCATGATCTCACAGTTCAAGAGTGGGAGCCCTGCATCAGGCTCTGTGCTGACAGCTCAGAGCCTGGAACCTGCTTCAGAGTCTGTGTCTCCCTCTCTCTCTCTGTCCCTCCCCCACTCACATTCTGTTTCTCTCTCTCTCTCTCAAAAATAAAAATAAACATTAAAAATTTTTTAAATTATGTCCTGTGATTTTATTTTATTCTAGTGTGTGTTGTGTACAAATATTACCTGTGCCCATTTTTTCTATCTTTGGCATCTCTAATTCTGATTAAATGTTTATAAATCTTTTTTTTTTTCTAGGGGAGAGAGAGAGAGAGAGCGAGAGAGAGAGAGAGAGAGAGAGAGAGACAGTGTGAGCATGGGAGGGTCAGAGAGAGAGGGAGTCACAGACTCTGAAACAGGCTCCAGGCTCTGAGCTGGCTGTCAGCACAGAGCCCGATGCGGGGCTCGAACCCACAAACCATGAGATCATGACCTAAGTGAAAGTCGTGTGCTTAACCGACTAAGCCACCCAGGCGCCCCAGATGTTTATAAATCTTCTCATGCAATTTTACATGTCTTTTAACCTGTCTTACACATTTTCTTTGTGTCTGTCTCTTTGATGCATCCTGGTTAATTTCTTCAGATAAATCTTCCAGTTTATTAGTTTTTTCTACAACTGGGTCTAATTCCTGTTAACTCCTCTTTTTGAGTTAGTTATCTATTCTTAAGTTCTAAAGGCTCTATTTCAAATTTATGTGGCCATTTCCCACAATTTCTTGTCCCCTGCATGTATTCTAAAAACTATCCATCCATTCTTTTAGTTAGTAATCACTGGCTATTTTACATTCTGTGACTAATATGTGAAATCTTTGTAAGTCTATTTCTCCTTGCTCTTGTTTTTTTTCTGCTAATTCTCACTCATGGTGCTACATCTTCTTGCATTGTTAAAATTTCTTTTGCTCCTTGCTTGTATTTCTTAAAAATTTTATTTGCTGGAATCCTTGGAGATTTGGAATGAAGTTCCTAGTATAGAGAGAATTGGCTTTTGTTTTTGTCTGCCAGCTGTGGGCACTTACCAAATCTGTCTAAAACCAGTAGATTATTGGTTTCAGGTTTTGTTGAATACTCAGGAAATATGAATTTGGGCTGCCAGGGCTCTAAAGAGAGTTTATGATTACATCTTCCTGAGGGCCTCTCTTCCCTGTCTTCTCAGTACAAAGATTAGGAGAGCAATTTTCATTGCAGCCCCCTGACACTATAGCCCTTTGGATTCCCAGTGTTTTGGCTGGAGCCTTCTGTTAGACTCTTCCTCTTAGGCAAGCCCTTGGTTGTTTTCCCCGAATCCATGCCACACAGCAATGTAACACTGAAGTGCAAGTTCACATCAGTTTGGCCAGTACTTTCGGTGTCAAAGACTGCTTTAGTGTACTATGTACCTCTCTGGGTTTCCGTCTTGATTCTTTTAACTACCTGTTTCTTTCTTTCTTCCCAACTATCAGCTCTTTTACTAATTTTTAAAATCTAGCATTTTAAGTTGTTTTCAGCAAGAGGGTCAATTTGGAAACTGCCTGTCCTATTACTGGAAACTGAAGTCCAAAGGCAATATTTTTTATATAATTACTTTGTTAATGGTTACTCTTGTATTATAACACCTATCATGTAGTCAATGAATATAATTAGCAACCCTCAGGTGCAAACTTTTTTATGGCCGTGGGCAAGCCGATGCAGAGAAATGGAGAGAATCAGGTACATCCTAGTACTTACGAAAAGATGCCTTGACTTGGCATATGCCTACCGCCTCTTTATTCTTATCCCCAAACAATATTAAGCCATATTCAGACTGTGCTCACCATGACTTAAGCCCTCCATGTATGAGATTTCTTTTCCCTCTAACCCATGTCCAAATGTGTCAGAATCAAGATGCTCACTGGTTCTCAACCTAGGGTGATTTTGTCCCCCAGGACACACTTGGCAATGTCAGGAGACCGTTTTAGTTGTCACAGCTCAGTGTGGGGGTGCTACTAGGCTACTAGGACCTAGCAGGTAGAGGCCTAGGATATCGCTACACAGTCCTCCAAAAAAAGAATTATCTGGCCCCAAACGTTATAGTGCTATGGCTGTTATACTGGGAAATGATGAACCTAGAGGGTTTTGCCCATGAGAGGATCAATTTCTCAAAAAGTGCCAATAGCAGAACATGTAAACTACATTATCAGCCAAATGCAATTCTGTTGCCTCACAAAAGGAAGGTCTAATGGTTAGGACCCTCTCTAATGTAAAAACGACATCATTATAGTAAGCTGGCAGCACATCTGGGCTCTAATGTAAAAATGACATCATTATAGTAAGCTGGCAGCACATCTGGGCTGAGTGAGAACTTTCACAGAAATCTTTAAGCAGTCCATGTTTCATTCATTGCAGTACATATAAACTGTCTTTAGGGACATGCACAAAAAGTGACTTAGTTAAGTACAAGGGGAAAAAGTCCCCATTTCTAGTCCCATTTGTTTCCAACAAGAGTGGACTCACTAATTGTATACTGAACGTTAAGATGAATCAGGGCAATTCAAGACCATTTCAACTCCTACAAGAGGGAATCTGACCAGCAGTCTCCCAGGACAGCCACATAATAATTTAACTGAACTATGATTATTAGAGTTTCAGAATCAACATACATTGCCGACAATTTCAGTGGCTTCCATTCAGGAGACCACCTTCCCTTAGAAAAAAAGTAATTCGCTAGCACTTGAGAAACCAGGAAATTTTCCTCAAGATGATTCAAGTACATTTTAATATTGATGTTTAACTTATGACACAAAACATATAAAATTTCAATGATTCTGTATGAAATGATATTGTACCCAAAGGCTTCCTAAAGTCACCCATGAGAAGGGGTGAAATAATTTCTAGGAGAAAATCTGAATCAATCAGGGTTCAAGGGGGAAGAAGAAACACAATGCGTGTAGAGTAATGCACGCAGGGTGAGGGATTTGTTATAGGGTTTATTGTAGGGATGGTAGAATATTTTGTGTAAGAGTGTTTTCTCCGCACCTAGTGTTGAGCCAGAAGGCAGTACAGTGCAGCCAGGCCAGCAGCTGGAGCTGAGCTGGGTCTAGATGAAAGCAAAGACAAACCAGAACCTGCCTCTGTTTCTTGCTACCTGCAGCTCAATGCCATGGGTAACCTTCAGGAGGAGCCAGTTTTGCCCTAGCACTGCACGTGCACCTGTCCCAGAGAACTCTAAAGAGGGAATCTAGAAGAAGCTGAATGAGCTGTGTCCAGGTACTGCCCCCTGCTGACAAGGTCAGCCAGCTCATCAGTGACAACTTGCCTGGCACTACACAGCGGACTGTAAACACAGCTGCTAAACGTAGCTGCCACTTAACTTCTTTTTATTTTAGTTTTATTTTTTTAATGTTTATTATTTTTGAGAGACAGAGACAAAGCATGAGCAGGGGAGAGGCAGAAAGAGGGAGACACAGAATCCGAAGCAGGCTCCAGGCTCTGAGCTGTCAGCACAGAGCCCGACGCAGGGCTCGAACCCACAAACTGTGAGATCATGATCTGAGCCCAAGTCAGAGGCTTAACCGACTGAGCCACCCTGGCGCCCCTTAACTTCTAAACTGCTAAATCTCAGGCAAATTTTCCTTTTCACCACCCCCAAACTGAAAGTGTGCAGGGAAAGAAACCATAAGAAACACAATAAAAAAGGCATCACAAATACCCTGCTTTCCATAGGAAGAGCTAATACTCATGGATAAGCATTTCCCACCATGAAATTAGTGGATGGTAATATGAGAGACCGGCAGTAGTGTTGGGAATGTGGATGCCAGAGAACAGAACTCCAGAGAATGATAAATTAAAATGACACAGGGAGTCTTTCTCAGGGAACCCTCTATCCAAGAGGATGTGAACTGAAACAGACCACAGGCATCATGTTTAAGCTGACAGCTGAACTTACGATCAGAACTGGGCAACAGTGAGGACTGAAAGTTAATTTCTTAGAGACTATGATTCTACCTGATAAATGTGGGACTATAAAAATCTTGTTTGAAAGATTAAGTAAGCTGGAGAATGGAAGGTTAACAAATCAAAAGAAAAGGACTCACAATACTTTCTATAGAATCAGAGAAGGCATTTGATATATTCAATATCTATTCATCTTTTTATTTTTTATGTTTTTACTGTTTATTTATTTATTTTGAGAGAGAGAGAGGGCGCTGTGTGAGCAGGGGGAAGGGCAGAGAGAGAGAAGAGAGAGAATCCCAAGTAGGGATTCTCAAGCACAGAGCCCAACATGGGACTTGATCTTATGAACTGGGATCATGACCTGAGCTAAAATCAAGAGTTGGATGCTTAACTGACTGAGCCACCCAGGCTCATGATTTTAAATAAACCATTAATAAAACAAATTGATTAATTTACTCCCTTATCATGATAGAATATAACCAAAGTCAGCATTACGATTTATGGGAAAATGCTAGAAGCACTGCCATTAAAAGTGGACAGGACAATACAAGAATAGTTTTTATTACCATTATTATTTAATTTAAAAAATTTACCCAAAAACAATTAGACTAGAGAAATAAAAGGCATAAAAATCAGAAAAGAGGAGATAAAGTTATCATTATTCATGGATAAAATGCTTTTCTTGGTAGAAAACCCAATAGAATGAACTAAAAAATGTTATGAAAGATACAGAATTTCAGTATATTTCTGGTCATAAAGTCAATATACAGAAAACCATTGCTTTCATTCAAGTAAACAATAACCAATAAATAAATNAAACCAGATATTCTGCAAAGGTGAAAGTATTTATTCTCTGGTTTTTCATAGAAAAAGTTTGTTGACTCCTATTTTAGATGATGTGGAAACATCATCTAGAGAGACTTTGTAAAGGTATTTAGGCTTTTAACTTATTTTTTTCTTTGTCTAATAGGTATTTCCATCCTCTATAATCCACTCGTATGTATGTTCTCATAAGGGCAAAGATTTTTTGTTTTGTTTTATTTCATTTTGAGTGTTTTCTTTTCTAAATACCTTTACAAAGTCTTTTTGAAACCTAAAGCAAAGTTTAATAAAAGTATTTTAAGTATTCAGTACTATATAGAGAAAAGGTATCTGATCAATTTTCAAATTCCTATCAGTCTTCAAGAAAATACCACCCCTTCATGATTAATCTCTGTGTGAAATTAACTACTTCCTATCAAAGCCCTCTTTCCATTAATATATTTCTCTTACGCTAATCTCTTATGTTGATTTCAGTAATACATCTTGAATTTCAAGTTTGTCATCCATTAACTTTAAAGATGCACTTCTACCTTGTGCTTCTGAGTTCCTTTCCTCAATGAAACAAAATTAGAGCACTTATTAAGTAAATCATGGGAATATAGTCAATAATTTAAAAAATCAAGGCATTTAAAATATGCATTATATTTACAGTAGTAAAACTTAAATATTTCCTCCTTGATCTCAATAGATTAGATTTCAACTATGAGCAAGGGTTTTTTATCTTGGCACCTTGGACATTCTAGACCAGATATTCTTCTTTGCCATGGGGCCTGTCTTATGCATTTTAGAAAGCTTAGCCACATTCCTGGCCTCTACCAACTAGACACGTGTAATAATCTACAGTGAAGAGAACCAAAAATGTCTCAATACATTGTCAAATGTCCTCTAGATGGCAAGATCTCAATTAAATTCTGTCTCTTATGTCTTCCTATTTCTTTTTTTTAAAATCTGTATGGTTTTTGCAAAGATTCAACCATAACCTTTGACATTGGATACTTCCAGGAAAATTATTTTACATCTTCAACTACTAAGTACAGTTTGAGAGCTTGCCCAAGAAAAACTTTTCACTGGTATCTTAAAACCACACCACTTCACAGAACTACAGACAAGGTTACAGCTTCACCAGGCAGTGAACTGACAGGTACAAGTAAGTGATCTTATCCATACTGATGTTGTCAGCCTAAAGGAAATCCTTGGACTTTGGAAGCATCATCCTAAAGCTATTTTCTGTGCAATTAACTGTAGTGGAAAACCACTTCCAGAGTAGTAGCATAAGGACCTCTGAAAATTCACTCTTAAAAAACATAAACAGGGGCGCCTGGGTGGCTTAGTCGGTTAAGCGTCCGACTTTGGCTTGGGTCATGATCTCGCGGTTCGTGGGTTCGAGCCCCGCGTCGGGCTCTGTGCTGACTGCCAGCTCAGAGCCTGGAGCCTGTTTCGGTCTGTGACTCCCTCTCTCTCTGACCCTCCCCTGCTCACGCTGTCTCTCTCTCTCCTAGAAATAAATAAAACATTAAAAAAAAAAAACATAAACAGAGGCACCTGGGTGGCTCAGTCGGTGAAGCTTCCGACTTTGGCTCGGGTCATGATCTTGTGGTCCATGAGTTTGAGCCCTGCATTGGGCTCTGTGATGATAGCTCGGAGCCTGGAGCGTGCTTCGGATTCTGTGTCTCTCTCTCTGTCTGCCTCTCCCCTGTTCATGCTCTGTCTCTCAAAATAAATAAACGGTAAAAAAATTTTTTAATTAAAAAAATAATTTAAAAAGCCATAAACAATGCTATAAACCAACTAGACCTAACATACATCCATAGAACACTCTACCCAATAAGAGCAGACATGTTCATGTCAAGTGCACATGGAACAGTCTCTATGATAGACTATATATTGGGTCACAAAAACACATCTTAATACAGTTTTAAAAATTGAAATAATACAGTGGCATCTGGGTGGCTCAGTCAGTTAAGTATCCGACTTTGGCTCAGGTCATAACCTTGTAGTTTGTTAGTTTGAGCCCTGCATCTGTGCTGACAGCTCAGAGCCTGGAGCCTGCTTTAGATCCTCTGTGTCCCTCTCTCTCTCTGCCCCTGCCCCACCGTGCTCTGTGGTTTCTCTGTACATTATTAAATTTTATTTTCTCCCGTTAATCTGTCTCATGTCAATTTGATTCTCAGTCCAGTTAGAAGGACCTTGTAAGGCAGAGTAATTCTTCCTCTCCCAACAGCTTCTGTAGTCAACAGGATA
>NW_027529583.1:1365580-1381773 GCF_008692635.1 Crocuta crocuta | reverse complement strand
ATGCAGCTGACAGATCCTTGGGAAACCTGACGTACAGCAAGCAGAAGGTAATTTTTTTTTTACCAAGTTCGTCTCCCTGAATATCTATCTGCAGAGTCTGATGGAGTGAGAATGATGAGGTTCCTCTTTCTCCTTTTTCTCTCTTTATAAATTTAGATTAGCAGAAAAAAATATTTGTTGAACTAGTTCCTTAGGCTTAGTGACCCTTTGGTTAAATTTGGTAGATTACTCTTTGGTTACCCATCCATTTCATCCCAGAGATGGTCTTTGTTTTCCTTTGTCTGCCTATTATTTTTATTATTAATTTATTTATTTATTTTGAGAGAGAGAGTACAGAACAGGAGCAGAGAGAGACGGAGGGAGAGAGAATCCCAAGCAGGCTCTGCACTAACAGTGTGGAACCCAATGAGGGGCTCGAACCCAGGAACCGTGGGATCATGAGCTGAGCCAAAATTAAGACTCAGACACTTACTGACTGAGCCACCCAGGCGCACCCCCTTTGTCTGTCTTTTTTGTCATTTTTCATAAAAAGGAATTTCCATAGGGCAGAACACAGGCCCAGGCCCTATAGCCTGCTGTTTGAACTGGCCTCACAGACTTGTGAACTCATGGTTCTCATCAGATTGGCCTCTGTTTAGACAAACTTTGCTGTGAGCTAAAGGCTGCTGCAGGGCACCTGGGTGGCTCATTTTGTTAAGCTACCCATTTCAGCACAGGTCATGATCTCATGGTTCGGGAGTTCAAGCCCCACATCGGGCTGCGTTCTGACAGCTCAGAACCTAGAGCCTGCTTCTGTCTCCCTCACTCTCTGCCCTCCCCCACTTGTGCTCTCTCTCTCTCTCACTTGCTAAAAATAAAAATAAACATTAAAAAATTTTTAAAGGCTCTTGCTAAGGGACATCTTGGAAGCCAAAGCCACAAAATGAATGGGCCCGGGTCAAGCACTTAAAAGCTACTAGAACACTTGGCATGTCAGGAAGACTCCCACGTTAGGGCAAGTTGCTCAAAGAATAAGTTAGATTGACACAAGTTCACCCACCAACCTCAAGAAAACTTCTGCACAACAAAGTGCACTGTAAAACAACACACAATCCCCAACCGTGCGGCACATCCCTTAATACATCCTAGGTATTAATGTGGCTTCAGGAGACCCCAGGCTTAGCCAAAAAGAAAAAGCAGATGAAGTTTTCCTTTCATCTTGTACTATGACTTAAGAACTTGGCTTTGTGCCCAGTGAGAATATTCTCTTCAGTTTCCACCATTCAGAGGGTTCACTTATTGGGGTGTATCTTGGTGACCAGTCAAACAGACTGGAAATCCAACTCTCTCTCTCTCTCTCTCAGTCCAGCCATGCCAGCTCTCGGGAGTGTTTGTCATGAGAGTTTCCAGCCTTGTAGAATCAACCTTCATCACCTATCACCCAGTAGTATTAAAAAGTCCCATTCCAGTAGCACCTGCCCGGTTTCACAGATGAGCGGCTCTGTGACCCAAGGTATGGTATGTTTTTGTGGGAGACCAGAGATATCTTTTCACTACACCATTCTTACCGCCTATGCAGCAAAGGCCTTTGCTTTCTTAGACTAATTTTAGGAGATGAAGGAATGCTGACAACACTGACTCCATCTTTGGCCCTCCACCTTGTTCATGGCCACACAATGACCTCCCTCAGGGCTACAGGTTCTTGGCCTTGTGGAGGTTAATGTATGGCCTGAACAAGATGCAGAAAGGTTCGTTCTGATCCTCCCCTAAAGTGGTGAACAGAAGACTACATGACTAGTGCACAGAAGGCCTCACTTTAGCTAACTAGTAGAGAACCACTGACGGATAACAGATGGTGCCACTTTAGATAACTACTCTGTGACCTCACCATCATGCTCCTTAATCTTTGAAAGCTGGGGATTAAAGCCCGGAATGAGCAGAAGATGGGGGCAGAGGAAGGATGCATACCATCTAGATTGGCTGCCTGCTTGGCACCCACTCCAGCCCATCAGTAAGTTACCCTGACTAGAACTCTGTAAACAGTGTGCAGAGGCTTGTTTCATTTCGCAGTCTTAAAGTGTTTTCTGGAAAATACTTTATTGATCCTCCTCCACCTTCTAATCAATAGTAAACTTTTGGATCGTGGGGGCTGCATCATCTCTACCTTCTCCCGATGCCTCTTGCATCTTTGGTTACACCATTAAGAGACTTATTGTTGGGGCACCTGGGTAGCTCAGTCGGTTAAACGTCTGACTTTGGCTCAGGTCATGATCTCACAGTTCATGTGTTCGAGCCCCGCACTGGGCTCTGTGCTGACAGCCAGCTCAGAGCCTGGAGCCTGCTTCAGATTCTGTGTCTTCCTCGCTCTTTGATCCTACCCTGCTCAGCTGTTTCTCTCTTTCAGAAATAAATAAAACATTAAAAAAANCAATTTCTCCTAGGCCCTCCTACAAATGATCTGTGAAAGGTCAATATTCACGGGCCCATATAAGCTAATGTTGAATTGTGTATCCAGAAAGAATGCTTTCATTAAAATGCTTTACACAGAGTTTACAAGGGCATACATTTTTTGATTCCCATTTTCATTATAAATCGTCCCGATATAAAGAAGGAAATTTAGTTTAAAAAGTGAGCTAGTCCCCTGATATTCGAGCTGTAATCTAGTTCTTTGGGGATTTAGAAACCATTCTTTGTCTTACAAGTATCTACAAAACCAGATATGGAATTGTAGAAGCAGCCCCACTATGTTACCACTCCCCAAACCTCACTCATTCTTCTCAAAATGTTTGTAGATATTATACCAGATCAGGATATTGGAACACAATTGTCCTATACTTGAGAAGAAAAAAGTGAACTTTATTTCATTTATTTAAAAAGTTTTTAAACATTTATTCATTTTAGAGAGAGCTTGAATGGGGGAGGGGCAGAGAGAGAGGGAGACAAAATCTGAAGCAGGCTCCAGGCTCTGAACTGTCAGCACAGAGCCCGACATGGGGCTCCAACTCACAACCTGTGAGATCATGATCTGAGCTGAAGTCGGATGCCCAACCGACAGTCACCCAGGCACCCCAAAAGTAAATTTTAAGCAGCAATTAACCTGAAACATGAGGAGGGAAATTTTTTTTGGCATCCTTTCTCCCTTAAAATTACAAATCTTATGTCTTTATTTTTTTAATTTAAAAATGTTTAAGTTTATTTATTTAGAGAGAAAGAGAGAAAGTGAGGGAGGGGCAGAGAGAGAGAGAAAGAGGGAGAAAGAGAGAGAGAGAGAGACTCCCAAGCAGGCTCTGCACTGCAGAGCCTGATGTGGGGCTTGAACTCACAAACCACAAGATCATGACCTGATCCTAAACCAAAAGTCAGATGCTTAGCTGACTGAGCCACCCTGATGCCCAAATCTTATGTCTTTAAAATGTAAACACAGCCCATAATCACCTGAGACTGAAAGGGAAAAAAAGGGGGAAAGAGGTGTTTTGAAATATAAACTGCTGGAAGGGCTCTTGTGCTGACTATTACACCTCTCATAACAAGGCAGATAATGCTCAAATCTCCACCCTGGAGAAAACCGGGATACTTTCTCTGTGCCTTTGTGATATAAATTTTCCATCATCTTTCTAGGATCTAAGAGCCATTTTTTTTAAATGCGAACATTAGGAAGTTTTTCATAAGAAAAAAAGGGGGAAGTATTTGGAAATTGCGTCTTTAATGTCCTTTCCACAAATATTTGTAAGAACAAAAGCCTTAAGACTGTTTGCATTTTGTCTGCATATGTGTGGCCATATATGTTATAAATGTGAGATATTTTCTCTATTTCCAGATAGTATTGCTAAAATTAACTTATAAAAGAGTTCTATTCAAATAGTAGGATTGAACGCAAGTATTTCTAAGGATTGGGCATTCCAAAACTCAGAAAGAAACTAATGCAGACATTCACATGATCTGGAAAAATATTCAGTATTCAAGCTAATTTAAGGTTGTTGGTTTAATTTACATGGATGTCTTTAGAGTTACCAGCATTACTGAGGTAATGATTCCAGGGTCATGGGATCAAGCCCTTCATTGGGCTCTGTGCTGAGTGTGTAGCCTGCTTAAGATTCTCTTTCTTCCTCTGCCCCTCTCCCCCACTCATGTGCTCTCTATTTCTCTCTAAAATAAAAATAAAAACTAAACTAAAATAAAATGAGTTACCAGCATTAGATATAGAGGTGGGCAGGGGAATGAGTGAAATAGGTGATAGGAATTAAGGAATACACTTATGAGACCACTCAGTGATGTACAGAAGCATTGAATCACTATATTGTATACCTGAAATTTATATCGTGCTGTATATTAATATACTGGAATGAAATTTTAAAACTTAAGAATCTCATACAGGGTAGGAGGAGCAAGATGGCAGACCAGCATGGAACTTCTCCAGCTTGTCTTGTCCCTGAAATGCAGCTAGATCAGCACCAAACCATTCTGCACATCTAGGAAATTGATCTGAGGATTAACACAACAATCTGCATAATCTGAGCCGCAGAACTCGGCCGGTATGACATGTGAAGAGGTGAGCTGAGGGAGAGAAAAGCCGCAGAGGAAAAAGGGACAGAAGGTTCATGTGAGCAAATTATAGCAGAAAACTTTCCTAATCTGGGGAAGAACACAGACATCAAAATTCAAGAAGCACAAAGAACTCCCATTAGATTCAACAAAAACTGACCATCACCAAGGCATATCACAGTCACATTCACAAAATACGCAGACAAGGAAAGAATTACAAAAGCAGCAAGGGAAAACAGTCCTTAACCTATAAGGGAAGACAGATCAGGTTCACAGCAGACCTATCCACAGAAACTTGGCAGGCTAGAAAGGAGTGGCAGGATATGCTCAACATGCTCAATCAGAAAAATATGCAGCCAAGAATTCTTTATCCAGCAAGCCTGTCATTCAAAATAGAAAGAGAGATAAAGAATTTCCCAGACAAACAAAAACTAAAGAAGTTTGTGACCACTAAACCAGCCCTGAAAGAAATTTTAAGGGGGACTCTTTGAGTGGAAAAAAGACAAAGCAAAACAAAAAGGACCAAAAGCAACAAAGACTAGAAAGGACCAGAGAACATCACCAGAAACTCCAACTGTACAAGCAACACAATGACACTAAATTCATATCTTTCAGTACTCACTCTAAATGTCAATGGACTAAACACTCCAATCAAAAGACAGGGTATCAGAATGGATAAGAAAGCCAGCCCCATCATATGCTGCTNCAAGAATTCTTTATCCAGCAAGCCTGTCATTCAAAATAGAAAGAGAGATAAAGAATTTCCCAGACAAACAAAAACTAAAGAAGTTTGTGACCACTAAACCAGCCCTGAAAGAAATTTTAAGGGGGACTCTTTGAGTGGAAAAAAGACAAAGCAAAACAAAAAGGACCAAAAGCAACAAAGACTAGAAAGGACCAGAGAACATCACCAGAAACTCCAACTGTACAAGCAACACAATGACACTAAATTCATATCTTTCAGTACTCACTCTAAATGTCAATGGACTAAACACTCCAATCAAAAGACAGGGTATCAGAATGGATAAGAAAGCCAGCCCCATCTATATGCTGCTTACAAGAGACCCATTTTAGACCTAAAGACACCTACGAATTGAAAGTAAGGGGCTGGAGAACTATCTATCATGCTAATGGAAGTCAAAAGAAAGCTGGAGTAGCCATACTTAGAAAAACTAGACTTTAAAGACTGTAACAAGAGATGAAGAAAGGCGTTACATCATAATAAAGGGGTCTATCCACCAAGAAGATCTAACAATTGTACATATTTATGCCCCCCAACGTGGTGAGCACCTAAATGTATAAATTAATTAATCACAAATAAGGAAGCTCATTGATAATTCCATAATAGTAAGGGACTTCAACACCCCACTTACAGCAATGGACAGATCATCTAAGCAGAAAATCAACAAGGAAATAATGCCTTTGAATGACACACTGGACTGGATGAACTTAACAGGTATATTTGGGAATGTTTCATCCTAAAGCAGCACGAATACACATTCTTCTCGAGTGCACATGGAAAGTTCTCCAGAATAGATCACATACTGGGACACCAATCAGCCCTCAACAAGTACAAAAAGATCAAGATCATACCTTGCATATTTTCAGACCACAATGCTATAAAACTCGAAATCAATCACAAGAAAAAAATTGGAAATACCATGAATATTTGGAGATTAAGGAACATTCTACTAAACAATGAATGAGTTAACAAAGAAATTAAAGAGGAAATTAAAAATTACATGGAAGACAATGAAAACAAAAACACAACAGCCCAAAACCTCTGGGATGTAGCAAAGGCAGTCATAAGAGGGATGTATATAGTAATCTAGGCATTCCTAAAGAAGGAAGAGAGGTCTCAAATACACCACCTAACCTTACGCCTTAAAGCTGGAAAAAGAACAGCAAAAAAAGCTCAAAACCAGCAGAAGACAGGAAATAATAAAGATTAGAGCAGAAATCAATGATATCAAAATCGTAAGACAGTAGAACAGATCAATGAAACCAGGAGCTGGTTCTCTGAAAGAAAACAAAATTGATAAACCCCTAGCCAGATTGATCAAAAAGAAAAAGGAAAGAACCAAAATAAATAAAATCAAGAATGAAAGAGGAGAGATCACAACCAACCCTGAAGAAATATAAACAATAATGAGAGAATATTATGAGCAATTATATGACAAATAATTGGGCAATATGGAAGAAATGGACAAATTCCTAGAAACATAGAAACTACCAAAAGTGAAACAGGAAGAAATAGAAAATTTGAACAGTCCTATAACCAGTAAATAAATTGATTCAGTAATCAAAAAATCTCCCAACAAACAAGAGTCCATAACTGGATGGCTTTCCAGGAAAATTCTACCAAACATTTAAAGAAGAGTTAACACCTATTCTGAAGCTCTTCCACAAAACAGAAATGGAATGAAAACTTCCAAACTCATTCTACAAGGCCAGCATTACCTTGATTCCAAAACCAAAGACTCCACTAAAAAGGAGAACTACAGACCAATTTCCCTGATGAAGATGGATGCAAAAATTCTCAACAAGATCCTAGCCAACCAGATCCAACAATACATTAAAAGAATTATTCACCACGATCAAGTGGGATTTATTCCTGGAATGCAGGGCTGGTTCAATATCTGCAAATCAATCAATGTGATATATCACATTAATAAAAGAAAGGATAAGAACCACATGATCCTCTCAATAGATGCAGAGAAAGCATTTGACAAAATACAGCATCCTTTCTTGATAAAAAAGAAAAAAAACACCCTCAAGAAAGTAGGGCTAGAAAGACCATACCTAAAGATCATAAAAGTCATCTATGAAAGACCAACCACTAATATCATCCTCAATGAGGAAAAACTGAGAGCTTTCCCCCAGAGGCCACATATACGACAAGGATGTCTACTCTCACCACTGTTGTTCTGCATAGTATTGGAAGTCCTAGCCTCAGCTCTCAGACAACACAAAGAAAGAAAGGCATCCTAATTGGCAAGAAGGAAGTCAAACTTTCTCTCTCTGTAGATGACATGCTACTTTATGTGGAAAACCCTAAAAAGTCCACCAAAAAACACTAGAACTGACACATGATTTCAGCAAAGTCTGTGGGTTGTTTGCCTGTCTTTTCTCCAAGAGCAGTGCAGTGTCCTCTGAGTTCTATCCCAGCCAAGCACATAGACCTCACCTTTAAAACTCCAGACTTTAAGACTGGTTGGCAGGAGTCACGAAATTCAGCCCCTCTCACTCTCCAAGGCAATTGCTATGGGGAATCGTTTTCCCCATGGGTTCCCCTGTGGGCTAGCCTGTCTGTCATCCTTCTCTGCAACCGCAGCTCCCTCCCTGCTGCAGTGACCACAATCCAGTTCCCTCCCAAGCCACATCTCCGCACTTCCTGCCTCCTTCCCTGGGGCCTCTTCTCTCCCTCTTGTTGTCAGTCTTCAGGTCAATTTCTGGGACATCTAGGATGATTTGATAGTTATCTAGTTGTGTTCATGGAACGAGGTGAGCCTAGTGTTCTGCTACTCCGCTGCCATCCCCCTGTCCTCTGTAACCTTTGGCTACCATCTAACTTAGATGCTCCAGAAAGTTCCTGGAACATTTCAAAGATTTTGTGAGAAATTAAACTAATCAGACTTATTTGCTACAATAAATTACATGAGAAACACTGTCAAACAGGTGGCACTAAACCCTGTTAGATTATATTTATGTAGATATGTTACTAAAATAAGTGTTCTAAAAATTATGGAAAACTATTAGAAATCTAATGTTCTGGTATGTTATTATCTTAAAGTGCTGTGTGTCACATAAATAACCAAATTTCCTTGCGAACGGCATTGTAATGAACTTTAATCAGCTCTTTGACCATGGACATTTTAAAGTCTTATCATTTACAGTTCCTGTTTTACTCTGATGCTACTTTGCAAATGTGTCTCCTCTTCAGTGAGACTCAGAAAAAATTCTGAGTACAAGCTTATGATAAACTTAAATTATAAAACTGAGCTAGGTAAAAATTTCTGAACTAGTAAAAACTGGATTCAAGCAAAACAAAAATCAGTAAGATGGAACAGAATGAACTGAGGAAAAAATTAGAATTTTTATGACTTTTTGTTTGAAACATTGATGACTCTTTAAAATGCTTTCTTTTTCCAAATTTAAGGAAAATTTTCTCTTAAGCTGACTTACAGGAATTTGTTAAAATATACCTTTGTGAACAAATTAAAACATTTATCTTGTTCTCCCTACCTGATCCCACCAAACTTGAGAAATTCAGAGAGTATTCTTATATTTTCATGTCAGTATATTATTCTTATAAGTTCAATAAGAATCTGTTCTCCTGGGGCTCCTGGGAAGCTCAGTAGGTTAAGCATCTGACTCTTGATTTTGGCTCAGGTCATGATCTCACAGTTTGTGGGTTCAAGCCCCAAGTCAGGCTCTGTGCTGACAGCTTGGAGCCTCCTTGGAATTCTCTCTCCCTCTCTCTCTGCCTCTCTCTCACTCATGCTTTCTCTCTCTCTCTCTCTCTCTCTAAGTAAATGAGCTAAAGAATCTTTTCTTCTTATGACATGACACAATTGGACACATTGGTTGTATTACCAAGGTTTTGTCTGGAATATGGTATCTGAGAAAGACATGTAAACACTCAGACATGACCAGACAGCTTTAAGGAACTAAGGTTGATTTTGTGGAGCCAATAAAGCCCCCTGGAAATAGCAGCCTGATATCTTGCTTACAGAGCTCCCAGAAGCCTTAACAAGTGAGTAAAGAAGGTCACTTTCTGACAGGTGCAGGAACCCTCAGGATATTCTGAGGACTTTGAGGAAAGAGGAATCCACTCAAATCGGAAGGAAGGGAGGAAGGGAGGAAGGGAGGAAGGGAGGAAGGGAGGAAGGGAGGGAGGGCCAAGCTAAATAGTTGCCATCACACTTGGCCTGCAACACCTTTTCATTGTAAACTGGACTAGATCCTGATTTCTTCTGGCTTCCTCCAATGTCTGGCTATAACTCTCCAAACTAATGTTATTGATTTTTCTCCTTCCTTTCTGAGGTGGATTATTTGAGAACAAAAACTGCCCTTTTTCCCAAAGCCCCACAAAGTAAATATAAACCACCTGATGTAAGTTTAGAGCAATCACGACAGCTCATGTGTAGACGATCTTCATGCCTGCTGTTCTACTGGCCACTCAAAGATCACCAGAGACGCTCGGAACTGCGAACCAGGAAGTTCTGCCACATCACCGCTGCCTGCTCTCACTCTATCTGAAGACAGAGTAGCTTGACATGTAGTAATCTTCTCCACTCGCTATCCTCAGAACTCAGAAACTGGTTTATAATTTGATCCAATCATTAACCATTGCTTTTCTTTTGTTTCCTTAAACAACAGGCATTTCTAATACTGGATTACTTGAACCACAGGCCTAAATTTGAGAACATAGCTCTCAGGTGGTATCACCACCACCTGAACTGAGTTGAACTGAACTTCCCTGTTGTCAGGACTGGTTCAACAAAATGCAACAATCCACCCGCTCAACTTTCAATGTGTGAAACTTCAGGGAAGTTTCGGAAGAAGAAATGATAGGGGCCAAGGACAGGCTGCCCCGAGATGGGCCACTTTGGTATGAACATTATTTTGAGTTAAAGCAAAAAAGAACCCCGGAAGATTCAGAAAAAGCTCTTTACCTCTCCCTCAACTCTGTGCCTGTAGCAGAAAGAACTCTATTAGATTTCTCAGGTAAAGAGGAATCTGTAATCTGCATAATAGGGCAACCTTTGTTTTCCAAACATCTCCTCTCACCTTCCTTCTAATGGTCTTTCTCCCCTTTGTATCATCAGACCCCTACCCCTCTCCTGAGCTCCTATAAACTTCATGTGGTCTCACTGTCTTTGGAATTTCATTGTCTGTGTGGATTCCCCTTTCGTATGCTATTAAGTTTGATTTTCTCCTGTTAATCTCTCTCTGGTCAATTTGATTTCTTAGCCAGCTAGAAGGACTTTGAAGGGCAGAGAAAAGTCTTTCTTCCCAACTAAAACATAGGAATCAATCTTTAGGACGTAAGATTAGATAGTGGTGTCTTAGATATGATACCAAAAGTATAAGCAACAAAAGGAAAAACAGATACATTGGACTTCATTAAAATTAAAAACATTTATGCTTCAAAGACTTCAAGAAAGTGAAAAGACAACTCACAGAATGGGAAAAATATTTGCAAATCATATACCTAATATGGGGCTTGTATCCAGAATATGTAAGTGATTTTGCTAATGGAGAACGGGCTTCTTTTGGGGGGGATAAAGATGTTCTAAATTTAGGTTGTGGTGAGGGTTATATAACCATGTGAATATACTAAAACCCACTTAGACTTTCAAAATGTGAACTTTATGATATGTGAATTATATTTCACTACAGCTGTTATTTAAAAAAAAAAAGAAGCAGGCTTTCTTCCCTATCTTTCCAGCTTCCCCCAGCCAGCTTGTCCAAACACCTATGATCCCCCCCTTGTCAGAAGTTCCAAGGTGAAGCTGCAGATATGTTTATTTTCACAATTTCTGCAAAGGGACCCTTTCTTCATCCCTTGCCTGGGTGCTACCATCAGCTACCTAGAGTGAAAAGATGCCAGACATCTCAAAACTGGGACATTTGTGCATCTAAAATTACAGAGTTGCTACTGTTTGGTTTTTTTCCCCCTCCTTCAAAAAATCAAAGCCAACGGCAGACATTTGTAGCTTTTGTTTGCTCTGCTCCTATGTCCTAGTGGCAGAAAGGTAGATAAAGATTGGCTGTCCCATGACAGCTCCTTTCAAGGTGTCCCCAGAGTGCCTGGGCTGAGACAAAAGAGACAAGGTCTGGACATAATACCACCCTCCCCACTCAAGTCACTCCTGGGGCTCAGTGAGGTTACTAGAACCCGGGGTAGAGGAGGCCTTGATATTAAAACAAACAAACTAAAACCACAAAAAAACTGTAGTAGATTAATTGCATATTCCAGAAACCTTTGTAATTGGCAATTTTATAAAATATGACATCTCTTTCCTGCCAGAGTAATGGTTCAGAGAACAAAACTCAAAAGCCAGCAAACTCTTTCTCAGCTCCGTGTTTCCTGGTTCCCCCACCTCATTCTGTGTTTATGAAATGATTTAAGTATTGGTCTAAAAGTTTATCCCCAAGCAAACAGAATACTATACCCACTTCGCAAATCCAGAGGACTACATAGATCAGGCCATTCCGCTTCTCCAAAGATTTGTTATGATAAATGCAAATACCCAAAGGGCATAGAGCTTACTTTTGGTGGGCCGACTGCTGTTAACTCAAACTTTGGGAAAGAAAGCCTCCTCAATGATTGGATTTTCAATATTGGAAGATCTGCAACAGCAACTTCTTCAAGATCCTTATTCCCCACAATCTGTAAAGAAACATAGTGGTTCATATAATGGGATCGCTAAGTGTGAGGGTTTTGATTAGGCAGACCTGGGTTTTAATCCTTAATCCACCACTTACTAGCTGGATGACCTTGGATATATTACTTAGTCTCTCTGTGTACAGTCCCTAATTTACAAAGTTATTGTTAAGACTTGAAAATGACATGAAAATATACACACCTTAACTAGTCATCAAGGAATGGGAAGACAAGACTGCAAAGAGATTTCATTTTATACCCAAATGACTGCAAAAAATGGGAAACCTGACAATACCAAATGTTGAAAAAGAGGGGAAGAATGGATCTCTTATGTGTATATCTCTCATACAATATATATTGATCTAAATGCGTTGTTCAGCTTTATGGTATGTTTTATTGTTTTTCATTCTCGACCTCTATGAACTAGAAATTCCTCACCTAGGTATACACCCAAAGGAAACCCTTGTACATGGTTATCTGAAAATATGTACAAAAAAATTTATCTAGCACTCTGTTCAAAATAGCAAGACACTTGAAACAACCCAAATGCCATTGACAGAAGAACGGGTGAGTAATTATGGTACATTCCCACAATGAAATATTAAACAGAAGTGAAAACGATTGAACCACAGCTGACTGCAACAATACACAGGGTGAAAGTAAAGTATGACATCCTATCACAAAGTTGACTGCAAGTCACAAAAGAAATCCTACATTGTTAAAGCCTATAACATACATGTTATGAAATAAAACAAAAAGGCAAGGAAGCGATAAACATAGAGTTAATACAGTGACTACCTCTGAGAGGCAGGATGGGAGTGGGGCCGCACACGCAGTGGAGTACTATGATAATTAGCATTATAAATGAAGGTTGGGGTGGACACAGGTTTTGCGGTGGTAGTCTTTAGTAAAATAATACAAAATTACAAACATAACAGTGTTCCTGGCCACTCCAGTGTTCCTTAACATGAAAAGGGAAGTGTGATGGGGAGGAAGTCAGAATGGAAAGAGTGGTCTTAACTGATTTCGTTTGAAACCTCCTTCACAGATTTTACCAATACCTAGGACTATGCCAACACATCTCTCAGGCACTGGCAGAGAGGCAAAAGAGGCCCTGCAAGGTAGGATCCCTAAAGCTTAAGCCTCACTGGCTTCATGGTAAATGCACCACTGCTTGAATAAGGGGGTTCAATGTAAAGGGCATTACTCATGTCTAGTTGTAGCAATACATGTGCAGCGATGCATCATCAGGAAGGTCGCTTACTCTCTGGACCTTCTTTGTGAAATGAATGGATAAACTAGATCAGTTATACAATACCTTCAAACTTAAATATCCTGCGACTTTATTAGTGAAGATCCACAGAATCATTTCAGAGACACAAACAGTATGAACTATGTTGTCACCAGTATAATGTGCTTACAATGGGTCATCAGCTCAAACTCTACCGTCACCTGCGTAGACTGTAATAATAGAATTTATCTTGAGGAGGTTAGTAGTAACACAGAAGAGAGTTCCTTGGCACGGAATTTTTATTCCCTCCGGATGTAGATATTTTAAAATAAAACATTGTGAAAGTGTAAGGCCATTAATGAGACAGAAAAAGTAATTATATATGAAAAGAAGGGACAAAGTTAAAGTTAATCCCAACTAACATGACTGTTTTTTTTTTTAAGTCAAGACATTATAGTGTATAGTTGAAGGAACTAATGAAAGGCTTCAATAAGAATGAAGGATAACAAACACAGACAAAACTTCATCACTTTTCTTTTAATTCCAGATACAGAAATTTGAGTTCTTTCATTCCTTGGACAAGAAGATATTATAACCATGGGGTGGTACACAGTCACTTTCTTCTTTCATTGTCTTTTCTTTCTCTTTCATCACCAATCACCAGTCCTGTGGCTTCACTTCCACTATAACCAGAAGCGCACACAAACGTGTCTGTTCTATCTCCAGCGTCTTTGCAAACTATCAACTGTTAGGTGTTGACATTTATACGGTCGTAACGCAGCTCTCATCTGTTTATTTTTCCTTTACTTGAGAGTGTATTTTTAAGGTCTTTCCATACTGTGACTGCTTCTAATTCCTGAATTGTATGCCTTTTATGTATCCATTCCCCTTCGACTGGCAGCCAGTGTGCCTGCGACTGCTTGTGTTTCCCAAACAATGCGGCAATGAGCAGGCTTTGTCAGACACTGTCGTGGGTCTGTGTGCGGGTGTATCTACAACCTACACAAAGCTGTGGGATTGCCAGGTCGAATGTGCCTAGCTGCACTTAGGATACCACCATGTCTGTCTGCCGTACCGCTCTAACCCCCTGGCGCCATGCAAAAGTTTTTCTATTTCCTCAACTCTTCACAAACACTTGGTATTTTTGACCATTTTTGTTTTTGGCGATAAAATGAGAATAAGGTGTACTGCTGTTTCACTTTGCATTGTTCTGATTACCAGGGAGGTTGAACATCTTTTCTTGTTTGCCCATTTGGAATTTTATTTCTGTGACTGGCCTTTTCATATAATTTGCCCATTTTTCTAGTTCCTCTTTTTCTTGCTTATCTGGATGGTTTCCTTGTATATTTAGGTATCAGTCCTTTGACTAGTTTTTGATGTTGCAAAAATCTCCCATTAAGCCATTCGCTTAGTAATTTTATATGTGATGTCTCTCGTTCCAAAAAAGTCTTTAGTGTTGATGTAAACAAATAGTAACATCTGTCAACTAGACAATAATTAATTTTTTTAACAACTGAAATATCCATTTACCAGTGGAAAAATCATATGAAGTGTGTGATGTTGAGATTTACAAAGTGAGGTTCAGCCCATGTTTCCTTAAATTAATTTTGAGCTACCTTCAGGTTTCTGTGAAAATCAAATACCCTATCTAAATGCAAACCCCTAGTGAAATAACTACATATTCAGGTCATATGACTATAACAAAAGAGCAAGGTTCTGTTTAAGAATGATGTGAAGCTCTCTTTAAAAATTTTTTAAACCTGTTCATTTTTAATGTTATGTGTATTTTATATACAATGTTCATAATTCATATTACACAATAATAAAATAGATGTGATTTTTATAGGTATTTAATAGATCTTTATCAGATTAAAGAGTTCCTTTTTTTGTCCCTTTCCATTCTTTCTGCTTGATTTTTACAGTTAGTATAATATTATGTTTTTCATTATTTCTAGAAACGCTTTTGAATTAAATTCCATTTTATATATTGCTCTTACCGCCCACGTTCTAATTTGATTAATATTAATCTGACTTATTTTCCTCTGGATCTTTATTTCACACTGTTACGTGTGGTTTTGTTTCAGGAGTTTCTTTTTGAAATTAAAGGTAGCAGATTTTGGTTTTGTTTTTAATCCCGTGTAATAGTCTGTGTCTTTTACAGGGTGAATTTAATTCTTTTAAGTGTATTTTTATAATTTTGCATTTGGATTTATCTTTATATATATATTTAGAGGTTATCCATCCACTTTTAAAAACATATTTAAGTATAAAATTTTCTAAGCCAAAGCCATTCAGTTTTACTTATTCTCCTTGCTAAAGCAAAGATCTTAGCATGCTCTCGCTACACACTGCATAGCCCCATCATTTTATTGTTATTTTGAGGTTTAGTTTCACTCTTGTTTACAAAACGGTTATTACTCTTTTCAGTCACCAATTAAACATACTGACAGATTTTATCAATTTATTTGTTCATTGTTATTTCACACATCTTAGGCATTCCCTCTGCATTAATGTCTCTTCTTGCCAAAGTATATACTTTAATGTTTCCTTCAGTAAGGGTCTGTGAGTCATAAATTTGGCCTTTGTAAATCTGAAAATATCTTTATTTTTCCTCACTTCTGAATAAGAATTCATGCACACATAAACTTCTAGCTTGAATATATTCCTCCACTGTATTCTTACAAGTATCATTGCTGATGAGAAGTCTTCTCTCTTTCTAATTGTTCTATTAGTCTGTTCCTATTTGGTAGCTTTTAAGATACTTTCTCTTTATCCTTGCTCTTCTGCAGACTCAAGCAGAATCCTTAAGATTTCCTACTTCAATGCCACGCTCTCTTTTTTCCCGATGGAAATTGTATTATGCCTATGTATTTCCCAATCTTTCTCCATTATAACTGTTCTGTTATATTCGGTATCAGTATCTATGTGCCATATGCCGGATGAATTATTCAAGACTGTTTCCCAATTCATGGATTCTCTATTCAAATGTGTCTAGATTTCATTTTATCTTATCTATTGAGGATCTTTCCTATCCTATCTTTATTTCCT
>NW_027529583.1:1356116-1365518 GCF_008692635.1 Crocuta crocuta | reverse complement strand
ATCACGTTAGACATACTTATGAGAGAGTCTTTTAGAAGCTGTTCTATAAGCTGGTCGTCTGTGAATTCGTGTTTTGATTGATGATTTTGTCAACTCTCTTTCTTAGCATATGCTTTATTCACTTCCTTTGTAATTTTAGTTTGTAAGATCATTTTGAGACTTTGAGAGGGAATTCTCTTTTTCTCCCCTCACTGTTTTCCAGCAGGATTTTAGTACTTCTGCCTTTGGGCTAAAGACTGAAAATCAAGAGTTGTTTGGAGGTTCTGGGGTCTCAGTCTCGTGATAATAACAGGAATATCTTAGATCCAGTCAGATCCAGCCTGTGGACATCTTGGCTCCATTCTGGGGTGAAGGCTGCCTATCTTCCCTCTTCCCAGGCCCACCCATGAACTTCACCCAATAAGCCAAAGCCCCAGGTGGCAGTGAACAGCAGACCGCAAACGCTTATGGCTGCCTTTCCCCATTTACTACTTTTTCTCCTGCCTCTCGAGGCTAACAGAGGAGGAGACAATACTCAGCACCTATTTCTAAAGGTGGCTGAACTTTGTGCTGACCCACTGCCTGGGTAATGTTTAGCGTGGACAGCAGGGCCTCCATAAAGACAGAAGCAGTCTATCCAGATGGGGAACTTTAGGAGTCAGGCTTTTAAAGATCATAAGGGAATTTTACTTGGGAATGAATCTAACTGATTTTATGTTGGGTTATTTGGCCACAAATGACATAGAAAGATTGTAACCGTAACTACTTTTCTTTGAGGGATTATATCAAGGATTCAATAAATGAACCTATTTTAAAGAATGCCAGAACATGAGAAAATGTCCCAGGGGACCCCCCCCCAACTACCACCACCACCAAAAAAAGGACCAGAGAATAGGAAGAGGGTGAGGACACAGGGAGAAAGAGAGAGAATCTAGGAGAGGGAATCTAGAGAGAAGCATATAGAAAAACGAGGAAGAGAGAGAGAGAGATGAGGCAGCACTGTGGAGGAGAAAGAACCAATGCGAGAAGGAAGAGAGAAATATAGCCAGAGAGACAAAGGTAGCCATAAAAGGGGAAAAGTTGCAAAAAAAAAAAAAAATACTGTGAATAAATAGAAAGGATTCAATTTTCTCGCTTTTAAAAAAGAAAACATGACCACAACCATAGGAGTCCATGTACCCTATTTGCTTGCTGAGTCTGTTGAGGGGATAAACCAGAAAAGAGGAAGTAGTAAAAATGACTGATCTTCCTCTCCGTGGAATGACCCCTTCAAAGCCCGAGGCAGAAGGGTGCTCTCCACTAGCTGTTGCCTGGCGCAGTCGAGGAGCACTCCCACTGCCGCCGGTCACTTCTTACAGCCAGGCTGATTCGACAGTCTCTTCAAAAACCCATTCATCCACAGCCTTATATTAGTTTTCATCCTGAGTAACACTAATTGCCCTTCGGCTGAGAGTATGTGTGAGGCATTGATTGATGACATTGGGCTATTTTTCCACTAAAGCAGCAACCGCATGTGTCTTGGCTGACGCACACATCCCTCCCCACGTTGTGGGTGGAGTTATTCCAAGATCAGTGACTGCAGGGAAAATGAGCCCTCATCAGCAAACTAGTAGTGGGGTTAATAGAATGGACCACAAGAGATTAACCCCATCTTAATGACTGATCTTCCCCCTTCGAAACAGCATGGTCAGCTATCAGCATGAGGCCAAATATTTGCTTTTCTCCAGGAGTGCTCCCATTTATCCCAACCTGTCTTTGCTTGAGTTTCCCCAGAAGCGGGAGCTGAGAGAAGGATGTGAGAGCAAGTAGTTTCTTTGGGAGGTGCATTTAACACTGGTGGGAGAGTGGGGAAATGAGAAGAGAGAAAAAAGGCAGCCAAGAAAGGATGCGTTATTAAGCCAACTTCCACTCTAGGCAACTAGAGCTTAATCCTACAGGGAAACTCGAGGAAATGGTGTAAACCCATGGCTTAACTTATTTAGCTGAGGGAGCAAGGGAGCTGGGGTATTTACCCACTGTCTCTTGTCAGACAAGTGCCGCTCCTGGAAATTCCAGCCTGTCCTATATATGAACAGAGTGGCCTTGCACTTAAAGAAATGTAAACACAGGCGGTTGGAAGTGAGCTGGAGTAGACTAACTGGTAAGGCCTGAGAGATGTACAAGGCTCCTACCAACCACATTTGCCCCAGAGCTTCAGTGGATACTGTGAGGCTTGCCTCATTTAATGAGTTCATCTGAGAAAAGCTTTTCATGTCTAAAGTTTCATAACATGGGCTCATTTACAAGCAGTTTAGCAGCCTTCACTTGTGGCATACCTGAATTATTCCCAGCACTCAGGATTAGCTTCAAGTCTTTACTTGCTATGTAACTAGCCAAGCAAGCACATTTAACCTCTCCAGATCTGTTTTGTTTTTCTTTCCAACTGTCAAGTGGAAATAATAATACTTGACTTCCCTCACAGGAATGAAATGAAACTCAAAATCAAAATATGGTAATATATGTCAGGAGTCGACAAACCTTCCTACAAAGGGCCATACAGTAGGCATTTTAGGCTTTACGGACCATGTAGTCTTTGTCGTTGTAGCAGGAAACAAGCTAGACAATAAGGAAACAAAAGATTATAGCTAGGTTCCTATAAAACGTTATTTACAAAAACAAGTGGTGGGCTACATTTGACCCACCAGTCCATGAGCTCTGGTTTGCCAACCTCTAACATATAAGAAAGGTCTTTGCACACTTCCAGGATCACTTATTCCTCCCTCAATAAGTCACTGAAGTTCACCATCCCTGTCTTCCTGGAAGTGGAATTCATATTTTCCTTCTTCATGAAGTACATGTTTACCGTGAGCACCTCTTCTGTGAAAGGCTTTACACTGGCCCTAGGGATTCGGTGCTGATGAGACAGACATTGACCATGCCCAACACCTGGGAAGGGAATCCTAACTCTCTTCTCCCACCAATCTGCACTGCCAGAGAGCCATTCCTTTTGATCAACAAGTGACACCTGCAATAGAAACTCTCTTAATGCCTGCGAGCTGGAGCACAGAGGCAGCATTACTAAAGAAACTCAAGCTTCTGGGTGCCATACTTGGAATGAATGGACTCCTTTCAAGGTCCTAGAAGGGGCCCTAGCAGTGATTCATACTGACATATATATTTGTCATTATATTTGTCATATATTTGTCACAAATTCACAAATGCAAGCTACTTCAATCACAACTGGTTAAGGCAAAGCCACTATCTTTCTACTGTGAAGTCCTCCATCATGCTTCCCCTGTGTTAAGATGGTTTTTCTGATCTTGTCCTTTGAAAAAGCACAATAAACTAATCAATGGCCATTTTAAGCTACTTTAAAAAAAAATATTATCACTGTTTGGACTTAGAAGTTATGGCCTATTGGGACTTCCTTAAANACAAAATTAGCTGTCAAATTCTTTTTTTTAAATGTTTATTTATTTTTGAGAGAGAATATGAATGGGGAAGGGGCAAAGAGGGAGGTGGACAGAGGATCTGAAGCAGGCTCTGTGCTGACAGCACAGAGCCTGATGCGGAGCTCGAACTCACGAACCATGTGATCATGACCTGAGCCAAACTCTCATGCTTAAGTGACTGAGACACCCAGGTGCCCCTGAAATTCTTTAAAGAAGCAATGACAGATAAAGAAGATGTGGTGTGTATATATATATATATATATATACACACACACAGATACACAATAGAATATTATTTGGCAATCAAAAGGAATGAAATCTTACCATTTGCAACAATGTGGATGGAACTAGAGTGTGTTATGCTAAATTAAGTAAGTCAGAGAAAGACAAATATCATGTGATTTCACTCATATGTGGAATTTAAGAAACAAAACAGATGAACATAGCAGAAAGGAAGCAAAAATAAGATAAAAACAGAAAGGGAGACAAACCATAAGAGGCTCTTAAATACAGAGAACAAACTGAGGGTTGCTGGTGGGGTGCTGGGTGGGGGATGGGCTAAAGGGGCAAGGGGCATTAAGGAGGACACTTGTTGGGACGAGCACTGGGGGTTATATGTAAGTGATGAATCACTAAATTCTATTCCTGAAATCATCATTACACTATTTGCTAACTAACTTGGATTTAGGTCTTTAGAAAAAGGGGGTGGGGGGGGAAAGCAAACTATGCTTAGGAAAACAGCTTGGGAAAATCCAAATAAAAGTTATCATCACTAAGATTTCGAAATTTANTCATATGTATGCAAGTATTCATGGATGGGTATGGAAACATATATATTTGGGTGTATATATATACCTGCATCTGCATAAGTATATATGACATCTATGTAAAACTCTTCAAAAACAAAATTTAAATTTTAGGACTAGGTAACATTGTGTTTCCAAATACAGACTAACAATAAAAACAATGACTACATTTTATTGAAAGCTTATCAGGTGCCAAGCACTATGCAAACCCTCTAAATACACAAAACTCTACAGTTATTATCGCCTCCACTATTCTGATGAAGAAACTAAAACACACGATGTTAAGAAATTTCCCCAAGATCAACTTGTAAGTGATGGAGCAAGGATTTAAAATCAGGTATTTCGGACTCCTGAACCTGATTTTTAATTACCACGTAGTTAGTATAAATGTAAGTGTAAATACCCTGCCAAAAAGCCAATGTCTTGGTAAAACTACCTAAAGCCTTGAGAATAGAGCTGTTCACCAACAGTCTGTAAGAAATCAGTATTTGTATGTCTGAGCTGGGACAAGGTTCAGGTACAAATCTCATGTTCTCCCGGTATAAATGATAGGGAGAGGTCCTAGGACTCAATCTTACCCTGCCTTTCTCTTACACGTTTTTTCCATTATGGCAATCACCCCAGGGTTGGTCTACTTGTCCTTCTCCGCTTCTGTGAGCCTCAGCTTCTGATAATGATATCTGTGCTCTCAGACCCATTACAGGCTGGCACCTAACACTTCTTCCCTGAGCATCTTTAGCTAGAATAGACACATAGTCTCTACGAGGTTTCTATATGACATAGACAAGTTTTCTTTGTTTTACTTGTTTCTGCTTCTAGTAGTGAAGAGATCAGGCTAAAAATGATTGAGATGCCAAGAAGACTCACAAAGTGGCACAAATTTGACTCTGGCTACCGACCTATATGCAGATAATACACAAGCTGTGATTTTTCTTGGTATTCATGTTGTCTTAGCAATTCCACTCAATTTCTTTATACTTTTGTTAATATCCATCAGCTAAAGGCCACTAGGAACATATCTAGATTCAAACAAAGTTGGCTTTATTGACTTACCACAATGAGAGTGAATGTACATGGTGGGGAACCATAGGGCATCTCAATGAGAGGGTGTTAAAAAGGATTTATTACAGTATTTGGTTGGAGTAGGTGATGTGGAGAAAACTTTAGGCAGTAGGACTTTATTCTGGGTTAGATGCTGTCAGGAAATGGGGATCATTCTATGGCTGGGTATCTTAATAAATCTTATCTAAAGGAGGTAAGACTAGCATGAGGCTAAAGTTATAACTGATAAAGCAGCAGCAGTCTCTTACATTCGCCAAGATAAGAGGATTTTCAGTCATTTTTGTGGTTTGAACAATGCTCATGTTTTTGTCCGTGTTCAGACACGATTACGGGGGGCCTTGGGTTTTTTTCTTAACCCATCATGGTCTCGGAGTGGGCTTGTTTTGTATTATTGCTAATGTTCGA
This sequence comes from Crocuta crocuta, assembly GCF_008692635.1. Lineage (NCBI taxonomy): Eukaryota > Metazoa > Chordata > Mammalia > Carnivora > Hyaenidae > Crocuta > Crocuta crocuta. The sequence continues at coordinate 1,359,835 of NW_027529583.1, read as the reverse complement.
CAGGAGAGCACCATGGCCTACCTGTGCCAGACTAGCTCCGAGTGACACCAAGGATTAGTTGATCGTTCCAAGCCAACTTCTGGCCATAAGGGGTGCTTTACTCTTTCTCAGTTTTTGTATCTTTAAGCTAATATTCTGAGTTTTACCTGTTAAATGAATTAGTCTCCATGCCCACTTCCCCTGCATGTAGACCTCAGAGGGAAAGAAAATATATCAAACATGCTAAAAATGGGCCTTTGATCTCCTAAGATTTCTTCCCACACTGCAGTGCAAAACAAAAATACCACATTTTCCTTTCCTTAGTTTCTTATTTCCTCATAACACGGAAACAATTCCATCTGTAGTTGTACCTAGAACAGACCAAAAGATGATGCACCAAGGCCTATGGTCTAATTAAAGTATATTAAGAAATGGAAAGTAGGGGCGCCTGGGTGGCTTAGTCGGTTAAGCGTCCGACTTTCGCTTAGGTCATGATCTCGCGGTTCGTGGGTTCGGGCCCCGCGTCGGGCTCTGTGCTGACTGCCAGCTCGGAGCCTGGAGCCTGTTTCAGTCTGTGACTCCCTCTCTCTCTGACCCTCCCCTGCTCACGCTGTCTCTCTCTCTCTCTCTCTCCTAGAAATAAATAAAACATTTAAAAAAAAAAAAAAGAAATGGAAAGTAAGCATCTTTGTAAGCTGAAACCTGAAGTGTAACGGTCAAAGGTCACACGATGACACACACTAACAATTATCAATAAGGACAGGGTAGATTCATCTGTGTCACAGCGGTGATTGTAGCTAAGTGGTGAGGGAGAATGCAGAAGAGTACTTAAAACTGTTCTCAGAATTCTGGCTTTGGAAGCCCTTTCTAACTTGCCTCTCCCTTGGATAGTAAAAGGGACCCTCTTCCTTCCTTTTATCTTGAGCTCTGCCCCCTCTCCAGCCCTTTTACCCTCTTGACTGTCACCTCTTACCCATACTTTTATCTCCCCAGTAGCCACACTTACTGGTTTCCTATGAGCTGTAAGCTCCCAATGATCTTCTGTGCTGGAGAATAAAGCATCTGACAAAGACACACACGGCTGATGCTTTCTGGACTGCTAATAGTAACAGTCACCATCTAGAAACCTAAGCTGCCTGCCAGTAGGATTTGGGTTTTTGTGTTTCTGACAATATGCTTTTTCTCTCTGCATTGTTCATATTCTCTATAGTGTTTTCCCTGCATGAAAAACATCTGCTAGAACTGTAAGTCGTTTGCTTATCCTGATTTCTACTACCCTATATTAATTTGCAAGTTCTACAACTTCATATAAATGAAATGATGCAATGTAGTATGGTGTTGTGTTTGATATCTTTCACTTATGTTTATGAGACTCATTCATGTTGTTACTTGGATTGGTAGTTTATTATTATTTTTTATTACTGAGTAGTATTCTATTGTATAAATTTACTACAGTTTGCTTATTGAGTCTGTTGATATTTGAGTGATTTCTAATTTGGAGCTATTACAGATAAAATTGTTATGAACATTCTTGTCCACAAAGCTTTTTGTGGACATATGTTCTCATTTCTCTTAAGTAAATACCTAGAGGTGGAAATTTTGGGTCATATGGTCGGTGAATATTTAACTTCATAAAAAACTGACAGATGGATTTCCAAAGTGATTCTACTATTTTACACTCCATCCAGCAATGAGACTTTAGTTGCTCCACGTCCTCACCAACATTTTATGTTGTTAGTCTTTTAAATTTTAGTGAGTTTTAAGGCACTTTAAAGTCTTCTGATTATCCACATCAATAAGAATGCTGGATACAATTGTTAAAAAATTTTTACTTATATTTTTCAATTCTTGTATTTTGTGAAACTAAAAAAGGTTCAAATTTTTTAAATAGTATAAAATAGTATTTTAAATAGTATAATACTATTTATTTTAAATAGTATNACTCATACACAAAATACACAAACAGCAACTACAAATCAATACAAAAAGATAAATGACTCAATTTAGAAATGGGTAAAAGATTTGAAGAGGTATTTTGCAAAGAGAATATTCAAATGGTCCTTTAGCACATGAAAAGATACACAATTTCTTTAACCCTTGGGAAAACGGAAACTTCTACCACAATAAGATATTACTATTCCCTAAGTAGAATGGCCAATAATTAAAAGAGGGATAATACAAAGTATTGACAAGATGTAGAACAACTGAACTTTCATATACATTACTGGTGGGAATGTAAACTGGTAAAGCCACTTTGAAACACTAACAGAATGTACCTAAGCAAAACATGCATCTACTACTATATGAGCCAGCAGTTCAACTCCTAGGTATAGGACCAAGAAAAATGAGTGCATATGTGTTCTAAAGACGTGCAAACTTGTTCATAGTAGCTTTATTCATAGTAGTCCAAACTGAAAATGACTTCAATATTTATCAACAGGAGAAAAATGTATAAATTGTGGTATATTTACATAATAGAATATCATACAACAGTAAAAAGGAAGTGAACTACAACAACATGCAATGGCACACATGCCTCTCACAGACTTAAGGATGAGTGAAAGAAACCAGACCCCAAATAGTCCATACCAAATATATAATTTCCTTTATATGAACTGTATGCACAGGCAAAGCTCACTGATACTGATGGCTGGCAGAATACTGATTATCTCTGGGGAGAGAGTATTGACTGAGAAAGGGCCAAAGGCAGCCTTCCATGCTGCTGGGAATGCTCTGTATCATGTACTGGGTCATAAAATTCACTAAGTTGTGCACTTGTGATTAGTGAACTTTACTGAATCTATGTTATACTTCAATATTTTTTAAAACTCCAGCAAAGATTACAATAGACATATTTGAGAACTAAAAATCAAGTAGTAAGGAGTCCGTCCCTTAAAAATATCTAACTCTTGGGGCGCCTGGGTGGCTCAGTCAGTTAAGTGTCCGACTTTGGCTCAGGTCATGATCTCACAGTTTGTGGGTTCGAGCCCTGCGTTGGGCTCTGTGCTCACAGGTAGCTCAGAGCCCGGAGCCGGTCTTCGGATTCTGTACCTCCCTCTCTCTCTGACCCTCCCCTGCTCACGCTGTCTCTCTCTCTCTCTCAGAAATAAATAAAACATTAAAAAAATATATCTAACTCTTAAAATGTGTATGTTATCATTTCCCCTCAAAATAACTATTTATTTGAGTCCTAAGTTGAGATGGAAAATATCCTGAATGGAAGCCATCTAGTTTGTAAACCATTCCCAGAGATCTGGTTCTTAGGATCTTTTCAAGATGGCCTATTAGCTCTGATATGTCATAACCTCATTTGGAAGGATTAGAAGCTCTTAAATGGCATTAACATACCAATATTAGATTACAGCCCCCTAAATTAACTCATATTTTTCTGGCCACTTGGTTTCACCAATATAAATTTGGAGCAAATTACATTATAAACCATACTTATGAGCTGTAACCACAATATTGAGATGCCAAACCAGCGAGAAAATGGCAACCTACTCAAGCACCCTGGTTTGCAGCCGCGGGATTTGATGGACATCTAGGTTCATGAGTGTGTTTATGGGGAGTGGGGGTGGGAGGGCATATTTCCATAGCCTTGCCTGAGGGAGTATGCTTTCCTTTTATAATAAGCATTTCACAGTTTTAAAAATAGTTCAGTTTCTGTTGTCTTAGGTCCAATAGGAGTAAAAATCAATCTTCAAAACTTTACTCAGTTTTTTTAGCCATCATTTTCTGCA
>NW_027529583.1:1355288-1356110 GCF_008692635.1 Crocuta crocuta | reverse complement strand
CATTAATATTAATGTAAAAGAAACATTTGCTAATTTGGAGGTGGAGCAATGAGGGGAAGAGGCAGGAACAAAATCTCACCGGAGCAACAAAAAGCCCTTTGGAGGGATTAAAATGCTAACAAGGGGATGATGACTTATAAATTACAATAATACTCATATTTAGACACTCAACCATAGCATCAACATGAGATTGTGAATAAGTTTTACTTTTCCATAGAGGAAATGCTAAAGGCAAGAGAAATTCCACATGCATAATGAAATTTCAAAATCACATTTTTAAAATGTAAATTTTCCTTCTCTTGTCACTAAGGCAGCTAATTCTGCTTGGATTAGACTGTTCACTTAAGTTTACCATGTAAATTCTTCCTCTGGAGTAAATGTGGTACTAAGCGAAGCAGTTCCTACACGTAATCGATAAGCTCATATCTGTGCAGAATAACATAAGATCTAGTGATGAAATATTCATTAGCTAGGAACAAATCTTCCATTGATAAATATGTTCCCCTTTGACTTCTGACAGCACTCTCTTGGGATGCCTGACCAGAGAACACAGTATTGGTGTTACTGGCTGGGGGACAAAAAATNATTGTGGCCCGTGGGAATCACATCCATATCCTAGACTTCCCGAGTCGATTAGCCAACTAAGCACAGAAGGCCCAGTTGTGGTGACTCTGCCGTGCGCATGCTAAGTGAGCCCCCTTTGTATCTGATGTAATGCACAGAAGCAAGGCTACTTCTCAGCAAGAGAGAAAAGTGGACTTTGTCAACTGCTGACTATAAAAGCTGATATAAACATTTTTTTTTTTTTTTGCAAAAATGCCC
>NW_027529583.1:1354835-1355202 GCF_008692635.1 Crocuta crocuta | reverse complement strand
ACAAAGGTGGAGGATTTTGTAGGAAGAAATAAAAACAAAAACAAAAAACTCTGTATCACAGCACCCCTCAGAATATCCCTCAAAGCCACAAAAGGAATTTGTCAACTAGTTGAGGGAGGGCTCCTCTCTTGGTTGACCATCACCACTTACTGTGAAGGGTCTGATTTTATTATGTTTTGCTTTAAGTAGATTTTTTTAAATGTTCTATTTATTTATTTCTGAGAGAGAGAGAGAGAAAGAGAAAGAGAGACAGCGTGAGCAGGGGAGTGTCAGAGAGAGAGGGAGACACAGAATACGAAGCAGGCTCCAGGCTTTGAGCTAGCTGTCAGCACAGAGCCCGACGCGGGGCTCAAACCCACGAACTGTG
>NW_027529583.1:1354453-1354806 GCF_008692635.1 Crocuta crocuta | reverse complement strand
AGTTTAAACAGTGACTGCATTTTTTAAGTTTTTAATGAAGTTTATTTCTGCTGTATACTATGTTAAGCTTGCAAGTGCAGGAATTCATATTAACCATCTGGGCTGCCTGAAGGGAACATTTTGCCAGACGGGACTGTGANACTTCAACTTAATCTCTGAATCCAAATTCCCATTCCAATAGGCTAATGGATTCCTAAGGCTCTGAACTTATTCACCTTCTCCCCAGTGTATCAAGTTTCTTGTGTCTTGGGACAAAATATTGACTGGAGACAGGGGATAAGGAGGATTTAGAATGACCATCTGATATTCAGTTATGGTCCATGAAGTCTCCTGTTGAGACATCCCCTATCTCT
>NW_027529583.1:1354156-1354310 GCF_008692635.1 Crocuta crocuta | reverse complement strand
TGTTAAATCCAAGCTATTCCAAGATCCTGGGGTTCTCTTTTTCATCTCATTTTCCAACCCCAGGGAAATTAATTTCTAGTCCAGGAAGGAGGAAAACCTCTCTTCCTTCTGTTTTTCTGAAACTCGGAATATTCCTGAAAACTGGCAGAAACTC
>NW_027529583.1:1348687-1353945 GCF_008692635.1 Crocuta crocuta | reverse complement strand
AAACTCGCAGTAACTCTTTTTTACCTTATCTGGTAACCCTCTAGGATAGCTTCAGGATATCATAGACACCCTAAGACTTAAGCTTTTGGAGAATTAAAGTCAGAAAAGTGTGTGGATGACTTCTGTTTTTCTATTCTTTCCATACATATCCATCAAAGAAAAGAACACATGGCTGCCTATTTATTGAATGGGGAAGCGAAAAATGGAAATCAAAAAGAAAAATTTTATAAGCTAATATGTAGAAATATTATCCATCCAAACTTACCTGGATTTATTTTTTTCTGGTGCAATCACAAGTATCAAGAGGGCAGGAATCATGTTGTCCAATCTTTCATACTTTTGATCCATAGAATTAGATCAGTACCTAGAATATAGCAGGGAGTCAATGAATAAGTAAAAGGATCAATAAATGAATGAATGAATCAAGAAATAGTTTCATAAGCTCAATTTCCTAGTTAGTCTGTCTTGTATCACAAGGCAAGTTCACTCTATCATCTCTGCTGTTCTGTGGCCTTCACCCAAACCTTCTAGGAGTCTTCTAATTATTACCAAATTCAGCTTTTTGTACCAGGATTTGTGAGTATCATATAAGAAGCTACTACCATCCTTTTTGCCCCCAAGGAGCCTCTTGTCTAATTAAAGGCTGGGCTGATATCCATACACCATTAGAAAGCAGTACAGGCAAGGATGAAAGAAGTATTCTGCCTGCTATGGGAACATCAGACATGAGGAAATCGCTTGCAGACTACAATAGATGGCACACACTACAAGGAAACAAACAAAAGGTCCTGAGATGGACCACAGATGCCTTTGGCAGGTGGCAAGGAAAAGAGAGAAACAGCATGAATAAACATGCAAAAGGGACAGGGCATGGCATATTTGGGAGCAAGGAGTCTGGGCTGTCTTGAGAAAGACATGGGCCAAAAGCAATAGGATATGGTAACCTAGCTTAAGTAGCAGGATATATTTGAATGTTGTAGAGGAAGCATAGAATTTTGGACATGTGGGGGCACCTGGGTGGCTCAGTCGGTTAAGCATCCGACTTCGGCTCAGGTCACGATCTCACGGTTCGTGGGTTCGGGCCCCGCGTCAGGCTCTGTGCTGACAGCTAGCTCAAAGCCTGGAGCCTGCTTCGGATTCTGTGTCTCCCTCACTCGCTGACCCTCCCCTGCTCATGCTGTCTCTCTCTCTCAGAAATAAATGAAAAACATTAAAAAAAAAAAAGAACTTTGGACGTGTGATCAGTAGATACCCATAACTTCCACAGTGGGAGGGGTTGTGAAATCTAAGGCCCACACGTTTGAGGGCTAAAAGTAGAACTTGGGAGTTAAAAAAATTATTTCTCATTTCACTTGTTGTATCTTTGCTCCATAATAGGCTGGACCCCAAAACTGAATAGATAATAATACCTTGTTAATTGATTAAGGCATAAAGGGTTTTAAATCTGGAACAAGAAAACATGGACTCCAGTTGGAGCTCACCACTAACTGGCTGTGTGATGTTGGCCAAGTCACTTAGCTCTTCTTGGTCTGTTTATCAACCATAAAACGAGGAGACTAGATTTAAAAATACTCAATTCTCTTTGGGTTCCAAAAGCATGTAAATGATTATCAATCCAACTAAAGAATCAAGTTACAAAAGATTTTCTGGAAGAAATTAAGCCTCAGAGTATATTAAAAGGAAAATAAATATCAACAAACAAAGATGAAAAAGGATCGATGAGTCTTCATTTAACTACAAGAGTAATGGAATGAAATTACATTATAAGCTAGAATTTATATTTTAAATAGAAGTAGGAAGATGTAAAAATATGTTAATTCCTAATTGAAGATGGGACTTTGTGTATTGAGCCATTCTCCATTCTCACTCCAGAGTAAATATGTTCTCAGTGATCCGGATTTTCTGCTATGATTTCCATTTTAAGCTGGGAAGTCAACAAGAATTTATCAAGTTTCAATTTCACTGAAATCAACTGGAAAGCTTAAAAATCAAGCGAAAGTCTTGACTGCTGAAATCAAATGAAACTTTCTCATGAAAGATAATTCAGATAATTCTTTGCCCAGCATACTTCTCAGGGGGGAGGAGGTTTGGAATGTCAGTTTCCAAAATTCAATAATAGAACAAATCACTCAATACATTTGAGCTAATTTTTCTTGTTCAGATTCCTATCTTACTGTAGAGTCTAGGACACAGATAATGTATTTATACTCCTTCCTACATTTTTTTTTCTCATTGTGCACTATTTTTTCTTTTATCCATAAGAGAAGAGAAAAAAGCTAAGATGGAAGTGGAAGCATTTTGGGCACATCAGAGATAATCCTTGGATTTGTTTCTCCATATATAAGGTATTCAAAACACCAGAGGATCTGTGTAAAATCATTCACAGTGAGCCTGTCTTGACGTTCCACATCTTCCAGGAAGCTTGTCATGAGAATATGATCTGGAATGACACAATTGTCTTTCTCTGGAATTTACACTGGGAGGTATGGAATGCATCAGTTGTTTAAAGGACACATAGAGGAAATGTCAGAAAGTAGGATCCAGGTCATGAGTGATGATGGCAAATTAAAATAGTGAGAAAAGAGAAACCGAGTAAGTAAAAGATATGTGTTCAGGGGAAGAAAGAAGGCTGAGGAGAAAAGAGCAGACTCTCAGAGCAATGTAAAAATGCCATGATAGAGGCGCCTCGGTGGCTCGGTTGGCTGGGCGTCCAACTACCGCTCAGGTCATGACCTTGTGGTTCATGGGTTCGAGCTCCATGTTGGGCTCTGCACTGACAGCTCAGAGCCTGGAGTCTGCTTCGGATTCTGTGTCTCCTTCGCTCTTCCCCTCCTCCACTCACACTCTGACTGTCTATCTGTCTCTCTCTCTCAAAAATAAATACACATTAAAAAAAAATTTTTTTTAATGCCATGATAAAGGCTCCTCAGAGAGTCTAAAAGGAGTAAATTTTCCAAATCACCTATAACCTCCCATTTCAGTTCAGACCACCCAGGTCCTAACTACAGATGGATCACTTTCCTTGCAGTAACTTGAAGAAGACCCGACTCCTTGAAGCCAAAAAGCTTAACTAACACAATAAAAAATGTTTAGTACCTTATACTTATATCCAACAAATCAATCCCAGAAGTAGGATATACTTATATTAACATCTTATGAACACAAATGGCAACCCAGTCCAACCCCTACCCTACATTTTACAAATGAGAAAAATGAGGGCCAAGCAACAAAATAACATAGTCATTGTCACAGTGCTAACTGTAGTCACTTGACTGAAATCTAAGTCTCCCATGATGGCAGCTTCTAAAATGGTTCCAAATGATTCTCACCTCCTGGTACTCACGTCCCTATGTAACCTCTTTTCCTTGAGTGTGGGCTGAAGCTAGTGACTAGCTCCTAATAAGCAGAACGTGGTAAAAGTGATGCAGTGTCACATCAGTGATTAAATTATAAAAGGCTGTGACTACCATCTTGTTTGCATTCTCTTTCTGGCTTTCCTTGCTTGGTTGCTTTGATGAAGCCAGTTGTCACACTGCAAGCTGCCCCAGGGAAAGGCCCACATGCCAGGAACATGAGAGCCACCTCTGGTCAATAGCCACAGAGAAACCGACACCCTCAGTCCAACAGCCCACAAAGAACTGAATCCCACCAACAGCCACGTGAGTAAATGGAGAAGCCGTCAAGTCTGGAGATGACTGCAGTCTCAGTCAGCACTTTGTTTTTGACCTCGTGAGTGATTGTGAACAAGAAGACCCAGCTTACCCATGCCCATATTCCTGACTCGCAGAAGTTATAAGATAATAAGTATTTGTATCATTAAGCTGCTTAGTTTGGTGGTAATTTGTTAGGCAGCAGTAGAGAGGTGATACATTCCCACTGTCCCAAAGTTTTTGCTCTTTGACAGACGCCTGAAGAGTCAATAGTGCCACGCTTGTCTCCACTTGAACGAAAACTATGCCTGCAATTAATCTCTGATCCTAACACCAAGTGATCTCCACTGTTCACCCTGGCAGGGAAACAATACTAAAATGACATCGGAGCAAGTAAAGCTCAGCTGTGAGATTAAGACAAACAGAAACAAAATAGCATTACTGTCTCTAAACTGACTGCAGATTTCTGTGATCCGGAAGCACAAACTCAAATTATCTACAGCTGCCCCTTAAACATTTCATCAGTAAATGCACAGCAACAATCTTGTTCCTGGTGATGTTCACACTGAAAACAAACAGTCTTGATTGATTTTTCCCTCCCACAGAATGAATTATCCATGTTCTTTGTCAATGTGGGCAAACACGGGTGCTTGTTTGTATGGGGAAAGTACACATCTTCATCACTTGTTCAGTAGAGACAGTTATGGGGGACTAAGATTTAGATTCCATATTCAAAGACTTTGGTGGCTAGCAAAACCACAGTATAAATTAAGGGGATGAAAACTGCTCAGGCAGAATAACTATATCGTTCCTTATTCATCCATCTACTCATTCATTTATTCCCTCGCTTATTCAATAAATACTACGCATCTGCTATGTATCAGGAGATGTTTAAGGTCCAGTAGATCAAACAGCAATTAAGATAAATTCCCCGACATCAAAAGACCTGTGGCTCGGGGGGAATGTAGATTAAGAAATAGGTTCTCCCAGAAATAAGCACCCTCCTACACTGTTGGTGGGAATGTAAACTGGTGCAACCCCTCTGGAAAACAGTATGGAGTTTCCTCAAAAAATTAACAATAGNCCATGAGAAACGAAAACTGGTATCTCCTTCTGCTACTGCTGGCTCATGTTGGAAATAAGCCTGCTGGTATTGACCAGGCAGGCCTCACAATATTCCATATCAGACCGATATTCCCCACACAGATTCCTCATAAGGTAAAGCATATTCCTACCTTTACAGANACAAAATTATAAAACATTACCAAATAACCAATGATTCTTTGGATTGCTGTAGCTTTCCTGACATCTAAACTAGCTCATTGAATTTTCACAAAACATTAGTTCTTGTCTTTCTAGATAAAATTCTGGATCATATTGTGTAAGATGAGCCTACCCATTCTGTCAAAGCGTCCATGAAGCTTGGTGATTTGAATGTGAGATCTGCAGTCAATTCACCTTGAACACACTCTGAGTTGGGGTAAATTATTTGAAACCTCCATGCCTCAATTTCCTCATCTGCAAAATGGTAACAATTATACCCACTTCATAGGGATGTGATGAGGATTAAATACAATAATATGTATTTAGAAAACAATGAAACTGTTC
>NW_027529583.1:1342956-1348659 GCF_008692635.1 Crocuta crocuta | reverse complement strand
ACTATTAACAAAAAAAACCTCTGCCAGTCCCTGACAGCATCATCTAGGACAGGATTTTAAAACCTTGTCACTGCTAACATTTGGGGCCAGGCAATTCTTTGTCATGGGATGTTATCCTGTGCACTGTGAGAAGTTAACTAGCATCTCCGGCCCCCACTCACTAGATGCTGATAGCACCCTCTCCTCACCCTCACAGTTGAGACAACCAAAAAATGTCTTCACATATTGCCGTTTCCCCTGGGGGTCAAAAGCACCCCCAGTTAAGAACCATTGACCTAGAGTTCTTAGGGCCAAGGAAAAAGGAAACCAACATCCCAGAAGTGTTTTAAAGTTTCACATTAACAAAACTCATCAAGAAAAATATAGGTCATACATAGTGCTTGGGATCTCTTAATTCGAATATGTCCATACTACTCTTCTATCGTATTGCTAATATAGAAAGGCCCAGATTGTATAGAATACACAAATCTTTAAGGAAATTTAGACTTGGTTGTGGCTTCCAGAATGTAAAAATTCTGAAATGTTATCCCAGAGCTGTTCACCTTTCTCGGTCTACTTAAACCTTCCCATGTCAACCTCAGCTTGCTCAGTTTACTGCACCAGAAAAACCTTAATGATCTGCAAATGCACATGCTCTTGTGTTATCTGTCTCCTTTTGCTTTATGAAAAATGATCTTTTTTGGTAGCAAACTTTCCAATATTTCTGAATAGTCAATGCATTATTTGATTACCTACTATGAATATTTATCTTCAGAGATACGCTCATGAGTCTTCAATATTCATTTTCTTTGTATTTCAATCTTAACCTATGTCAATGATAACTTTTTCCCTNTGTGTTAGCTACTCTTTTCTATCCTCATCCCAGCCACCTGTAAGGGAGGATGTTTGCAGACGGTATGTCTTTGGGAAGGGACTGCCATACATCATCAGTTAGAAGAAACTGTATGTGTTAAGTTCTACCCCTGTTTGTTCCTAAACTCTAAATTAGGCTCTTTGTCTTGGGGCCAGGCTCAATGGTCTTTGATATGGAAGGCCCATAAGAAGAGGCTTTTGACAATCATCCACAGAGCTCTCATCTAAAATCTCTTTTGTAAAGGCAGGAATATGCTTTTCCTTATGGTATCTGTGTTCGGAATATGGGTCTGATATGGAATATTGTGAGGCCTGGTCAATACCAGCAGGCTCATTTCTAATATGAGCCAGTAGTAGCAGAAGGAGATACCAGTTTTCGTTTCTCACAGCAGGAGCTGTGCAAACACTGCCATTTCCTTGCTGTGACTGCCATCAGAGAGGCCAGTGCGGCTCCCAGCATAAAATGTTGTAAAATGAAGATTTATTCAAATCTGTTCTTAATGAAATCTTCCCACTATAGAAATGATAGTGTCAAATAAAATTAACGAGTGCATTTTTGTCTGAAATTTATAATGCTGAAACTTACTTTTTCTTTATTGTTGCACTTTTTATTTATTGTTGTTTTGGATTTTTTAAGGTCATTATTCTGGGGGAAAAAAGAAACTGTCCGAATGGTAGTATAATTGAAGAAAGGCCATTACGGTGTAAAGTGAACAGTCATTTATGTGCTGTAAGTCTGCACATAATCTTCCCCATTTATGATCACATAGGTGCTACTCAGGACTTCTAGGATGTAAAATAAGTGGACCCAAATCTCTGGCCCCTAGGCAGCCATCTATGGGAGAGGGGGTTGCATCTGCTTTGTGATGCCTGAAATGTATTTGACCTTGCCCTCCACACTTCATCTGATTACTTGCTGCTTAATAACCACCAAACTACTGAAAAGGTTAACACCATAACTATATTTGGCCTCCTGTAGAGTCATCACAGGTATGATTATAAACTCATCATAGATAATTATCTCATCCAGGAAATCAAGGTAATTCCAGTTCATGCCTCTGATAGTTTTTCAGCAAAAATCAGACACCAGATAAAAAGTGATCAATTCTGAGTTGTAAATGTCAAAGCAACTTGAAAATCAACTTGCGAGGTAGCTTCTTTCTCTGACAGATATTGCTATTACCTAAAACAGATTTTGTAACACGATTATTCCCCCTCTTCTTTCTTCTTCATCAACTCTCTTCCATTCACTGAATGCATTCTATTAATGGACATAGTGCAAAGTATTTGACAGTTTCAGGACCTGGATTTTTCCAGCCTTTGCCATTAGACCTACGACGTCATTGATTATAAGATGCACCATTATTTGTGTTATACCCAGATGGCAGTAGCCTCACCAACCAGAGACCACCAGGGAGACCGAGTCACGCATGCAAAGGCAAAGGGCTTTATTACGGGCTCGAGCTCGGGCTCCCAGACCTCACCAACACAGTGGATCCGTGCTGAGAGCCCCAAACAAGGGCAGAGTAGGGTTTTTATGGGGTTTGTGACGGGGGAGTTATAGAAGTTGTGACATGGGAACAGTGATCCAATCATAATTATACAACATCATTGACAGCGGGTTTGACCATACACATTGTCTAGAGTATTCGTTACTTTTGGCAGGATCCAATTACAACGTTTAGAGTACCTTTAAATTTAACCAATCACAGAGCGAGCCTAGGGTCTTGTTCGGAGACTAACGGGTTAACTTTAACATTAGGTAACAGGGTCCTATCTCTAGTTTCTATCTCCAGGCCTCTCCCTTAACAATGTGGAGGGTGGTCGCTGGCCTTTCTTGATTGGGTGTTGCAAGGGTGGTTACTCCTGCCTTGGGCAATGTGTAACTACCTGAGAGTTTCAGGGAGGCCGAAACTCAGGCCTTCTAGTTTAGAGGGGAAACTTAAAGCCTGCCATGGAGTCAGTTTGGTTTAGACGTTTAGACTTGTGGCCTTACATTTGTATAACACTAAGAAAGAAAAATATGGCTCAAACTAAATTCTGACATAATGCTTCCTAATTACTTAGAAATTTTACTGTATAATTTTTGAAAGAACTTTTTAGATTTTGATTTTAAACATAGATTTTGATAATGGGTTACTATTATGTATACATCAAAAGAGAAACGTGAATGACATAAATTGGTTTAATTCCTCGGAGTTTTTCAAGTTCTTTACCCAACCCTAGAATTAATTTTCAACACAAAATCTCCAGTCTATGTTTTGTTTTTCTATCTGTGTTATACTGTAAGCTACATATGATCTTATCCTCTGTGCCACTGAGAACTCTGGTAGGTAATACAGCATTTCTTAAGATGGCGCTCCACTATTATCCTTGAGATTCTCTTCCAAGTTGCCAGCAGCCATTCTGCAAATGCTGGTATTAGTACAGTCTTGCTTGGGGAGGTATAGGCAAAGCTTTTTGCATAAACAGAAATAACAAAATGTAATAGACTTTCATCTACTGGTGATCATCTTCCTTTCCTAGAGGCCATAAAGCACTTGGTCACTGCACTGAAAAAAAATGTGCAACTGTCATTATATCTTCAATGACCGCTAATTGTTTCACTGATGTTGGAAAGGAAGAATTTCCTCTGCCCTTCAAGATCCTTCTGGTTTAAGAATCAAATTGATACGAGACAGATTAATAGGAGAAAATGAAATGTAGTTTTGTACATACAAGGAATCCACATAGACATGAAATCCCAAAGACTACCAGGCAACATGAGGCTTATGTTGACAGCCTGAGCTAAGGAGAAGGGTAGGGGTTTAGAGATACAAAGGGGAGGAAGAACATTAGCTGGAAGGTGAGAAGAGATGCTTGGAAAGCAAAGGTTGCCCTGTTTTCTTAGGTAAAAAGAAATTTCTGTTAATAGCTCTCTTCTGGGTTCAGGATCTCCTTTCCAATGTAAATTTAAGCAGTGGAGGGGGAGGTAAAGAGCTTTTTCTAAATCTGCTGAATGTTGACTGCTTTCTTTTTTATTGCTTTATAAAGAAACATAAATGTTGACTGCTTTTAACTCAAAATAATGTTCATACCAAAGTGGCCCATCTTGGGGTGGCCTGTCCTTGGTCTCTACAACTAATATCTAAATTTATATCCTAATGCTGTTTTCTATGCCAGTTTGATTCACAAAATCTTGATATTTCAATATCAAATCATGAAATAATCCATGAAATATATTTCAACTGTGTCAGAGGCCGCGCCGGCTCCGACAGGTCCAGGGGGTCCCTGAAGGATGGACGGTGTCGGCGAAAGAGAATGAGAGAGCCCCGAGATTGTTTCTGATCATCAGGCAGGCATCTCTGTCCTGTCGGTTTTTGTATCTTTTTTTAAAGGTTCAGCAACAAGATGAAGTCATAGAAAGGAATTTCTTACAATGGGAGGCCTTTTGTGATATCAATTACAGAATTATTTCGACCAAGGAAATAACAGAATGTTCTTAGTGAAAAACAGCATAACATACAAGTTAAATTGTATATAGATAAGCTAGGAGTTATTCTGTCTGGCCCTCAAGAAGATAAATGTTTCTGAATTGGTTTATTTGTGGAAACTAACATGGGGGCCCTAAATTGTCAGTCTTTGCACCTGGGTTTATGTTTTAGTTACTCTTATCCATCCTCATCCCAGCTGCCAGCGTAAGGGAGGGGGTCTGTGGAATGTAGGCCTTGAGGAAGGGACTGCTATGCTTCACCAATTAGCAAAGATATATGTAGTAACTTATGTTTTGCCCTTATCTGTGCCTTAACTTTAAATTAGGCTCTTTGTCTCGGGGCCAGGCTCAATTATAACTCTTGTGTTTTTAACCTCCTTTATTGTCTAAGTCTTGGATCTGCAAGGCCCATAGGAAGAGCCTTTTGACAATCATCCACAGAGCTTTCATCTAAAATCTCTCTTGCAAAGGCAGGAATATGCTTTTCCTTATGAGGCATCTGTGTTCAGAATATGGGTCTGATATGGAATATTGTGAGGCCTGGTCAAAACCAGCAGCCTCATTTCCAACATGAGCCAGTAGTGGCAGAAGGAGATACCAGTTTTCATTTCTCATGGCAGGAGCTGCAAACACTGCCATTTCCTTGCTGTGACCGCCATCCAGAGAGGCCGGTGCGGCTCCCGGCACAACTGCCCGTTACATTTAACACGTGTGGTAATAGTGTAAATAAATCAGCTGACATGACAACATAAGCACAGTGATCAAGCTGCTGGGCGTTCAAGCAACAACTCAGTGACAATGACCATCTGGCTGCCAATGACTGTAAGACACCACCATGCATCAGAGATGCTTTGACTTCAGAAATGTTAAAATGGGGAGGGGAAAGTGCATGTTGGAATAGATGAAATATGCAGACTGCTAATAAAATAAAGAATGAATTTAGATCATCTCACTTAAAACTCAGCTCCAGTTTCCCCCTTTCCTCTATGTAGGATCATAAGCAGTTGCAAAATGAGATCGAGGAGGAAATCTAGGGGTTCTACCCACATTTTGCATACCTTAGATCAAGCTACTCCGTGTAGCTGCGCATGGTGATTACTCCTGCCTCTGGAAAGCGGCAAGGTTTTAAATCCAACTTTGTCCCAAGTGTGGTTTAGGGAGCTTGATTTGAAAAGAAATATCTCATTTCAGAACTCTTTTCTCCGAGTTCTGTTTCTTTATTACAAAAGCGCATCAAGGGANTCAGGGGTGATATTTTTGTTGGGAGAGATTGCCTGGCACACCTCCTCCTGTCTGCTCTTGAGAATGGCTCAGGTTCCTAACAAACATGAGCTTATAAGGTACAGATTCCCTACGTGACTTGTCTCACCTAGGTCAGT
>NW_027529583.1:1340598-1342885 GCF_008692635.1 Crocuta crocuta | reverse complement strand
CTTTGCTGAAGTACATTTTACTCTGAAATTTAAAAAACCAGTCTCCTCTGGGATGTTTATTGGAAAGCCAAGAATACTACTTGATGAGGTTTTCTGGAGTGATGGTTAGGGGTCTAGGGCCAACAACCAAGAAAAAATTCTTGAAGACCTCTTTGGTGCAAAAAGGTGATTTTATTAAAGCACGGGGACAGGACCTGTGGGCAGAAAGAGTTGCTCTGGTTCCAGGAGGAGAGACTGGTTTTATACTATGCAGTTGGGGGAGGTAAAGTCCAGAAGTTTTCAAAGAGATTTTCATATGCTAATGAAGCCTCACAAGTGGGTGCCTGGCTTTGGCTCAGGTCATGATCTTGTGGTTCTTGGGTTCAAACCCTGCATCAAGCTCTGTGCTGACAGCTCAAGGCCTACAGCCTGCTTCAAATTCTGTCCCTCTCTCTCTCTCAAAATAAATAAACATTAAAAAAAATTTAAAGACTCACAGGATACTGGAGGCCCAGCTATTGTCAAGCTAAGGTTGTTTTTCCCTCTAGCAAAGCATTAGCATGAAGACAGCAGGGAGTTCCTGGGGAAATGTTCTACTCTGCCTGCTTCAAGTATTTGTCAGTGGGATGCAGATTACAAGGAAATTTAAATTTATCTGCCATTTCCATCTGCCTTTGTTTCCCACATCACTACTGTCATTTCAAGTGTCCAAATTTCCCCAGCATTGGTTTCTTGTTTTTAAAATAATACGGTGAAATAGAGTGATCTTTGACACCTCTTCCTGCTCTCCCATTTCTCACTCTGTGGCATGGTACAGTAGAGAGAAACGGGAGAGAAGAAATGGTTATTAAATCCTAGTCCTAAATCAGCTGCCACCTAGTTATGTAACCTAGGGCAGGCCACTTCACCCCTTTCAATCTCAACTGCAAAAGGAGAAAGGTGGAGAAAAGTGATCTAAAATTCTATCTAGGTCTACATTCTATTTGCAATCTTCATTTGTAAGTGACCGTATCATTTCTACTCTTTGAAAAACTTGCAAAAAAAAAAAAAAAGAAAAAAGAAAACCTTGCTCAGAGACACGTGTCAAATGCTATTCCACCTCAGAGAAAGAGAAGTCAGAAAAAGAATAAATGAATAAATGGAAACCAATTTTAGATTCTTTAGATGAGTATTGGATGAGTATTACAGTAAAGAGAGGGGAAACTTGAAAGTCCAAAAGAGAGAGAGGTTATGGACCTATAACAATATGAATATAATGTACAATTTTGTTGTGAAAGCATTTTCATGACATCCTTGGGAGAAAAATAAATGACCGACTATACCACTGACAAAGGGAAGGTTCATAGTGTGTTTAATTAAACACACACAAACCACAAAATCCACCATGAAAAAATTAACTCAAAAGCGCTCTGTGGCATCGTGGTGATGAGTGGGAAGAAGGAACGGCAGCAGCTGTATAAGTCCAAGGCAACTGCACTTTCAGAGCAGCTCATTTTGAGGGTGAGGTTTCAGAGTGGATAACAAGCTCTTCGAACATAGCTGCGGTCGCAAATTAGGGGGCAGCACTACTATACACGCCAGGAGAAGCAGGGGCCAACTCTTCACAACACCAAGAGCGATAACCAGCGATGGTGGCCAAACCAACAATCATGTTTCAATATCATGCCGCCATTTCTACCAGGTACTCTTGAAAGGGATTCATATCTTTATGTTAAAGATAGTCATAGAGTATTTATAAAATAGTAAAGAAAAATATAATAAAATTCAGAAAACAATTTCAAAGACTGAAGAAATGTGTTAGTGCCTGCTGATGGTTCTTTGTGGTGTAATGAAAGTAATCTCAACATAATAATTAATGCAAGAAAGGACGGAGTTCTTCAGTGTTAGTCGGTTATATATGAGGATGTGATGTGTTCTGTGACCCCAAACAGGAGAAAAAGATTGAAACATAAAATTAACTTATGATAGCTGCAGCCCTACAAGCAGAGGCTATGTTTTGATTATCTGTTTTCTCTCTTCCCCATAAATTCACCCTTTGAGCAATAGCCAGCTCACATACAAGGCAATCTTCTTCTGATTAGTTTTCACCTTCTTCCCCCAAAGCTACATCAAAAAGGTACCAATTTAGATGATGAAGCCAGACCTAATAGCCTTGCTGCATCACATAAAGGCTCCACACTGAATGAGCTATATGGATTCAAAAAGCTAAAAAACCAATTCCTGGGGTTAGGTTTTCCATTAAGAGTCTTTTTTTCTTTTAAAGATCAGATTCAAAAATCAAGATTCTTCATGGTGTTCTTCCTGTTGC
>NW_027529583.1:1339995-1340450 GCF_008692635.1 Crocuta crocuta | reverse complement strand
TGTGCTATGTACCTGAAATGGTGAGTCACTTTGTAGCCCATTAGATAACACCTGAGCTAAACTTCAGAGCAATCAGAAAATGGCCCCAAAGTCTGAGTAACAATTCATTTAAAAGTATATATTGAGCTCTTCATATATTCTGGGNNNNAAGGGATAAGGAGAAACACAAAATGTAGCAGCCAGGTTTTTTTTTTCCTTCTGTATAACAAGTAGCTTCAAAAACCTCAACAGCTTAAGGGTGCTCGGGTGGCTCAGTCATTTATGCGTCCGACTTTGGCTCGGGTCATGGTCTCATGGTTCTTGAGTTAGAGCACCACATTGGGCTCACTGCTGTCAGCACAGAGCACACTTTTGAGTTCTCAGTCCCCTTCTCTCTCTGCCCTTACCCCGCTGATGCTCTCTCTCTCAAAAATAAATAAAACATTTTAAAAATCCTCAACAGAATGCTACAATGT
>NW_027529583.1:1326447-1339934 GCF_008692635.1 Crocuta crocuta | reverse complement strand
GGTGGGAAATACAGTGGTGACTGTCCCAGTTATGTGCTGAAAGTGCACCATCACTGAGTGATCTCACAGGCTGCCACAGGACTAGTGACCCACATGGCATGGCCCTCCTAATGTGGACACCAGGGCACTCTAGACTTCACGCTAGCATCGGTGCCCCAGCTCTCTCTGCATACGCATCTGCTGGGAGCCGCACCGGCCTCGCTGGATGACAGTCACAGTGAGGAAATGGCAGCATTTGCACAGCTCCTGCCATGAGAAACGAAAACTGGTATCTCCTTCTGCTACTACTGGCTCATGTTCGAAATGAGCCTGCTGGTATCAACCAGACCCACAATATTCCAGATCAGACCAATATTCCCCACACAAATTGNCCACTTCTGTGCCATCCCCCAAACACTTAATGATAAAATAAAGTTGAGCCCCAGTCAGAGCAGAGATGCCTGCCTGGTGATCACAAAGATTCTTGCAGCTCTCTTATCCCTCGCCAACACCCTCCATCCTTGAGGGACCCCTGGACCTAGCTGGAGCCTGCCTCCGACACCCATCCACAAGCTCTGGCTCACTTGTACCCCAGGGGCTGTTTCCTGCAGTCTTCCCAACACAGATACAAGTCACAGGCTGCGTACCATCCTACTCCAGATACCATGACCCCCTCTGCACTCCTGTCCACCAGCCTCAGTTTACCTGCACCCCAGAGGATTGTTTCTTGATACCTGGTGACTGTGGACCAGCTCTGGCCAGGGCAACCCAGCAAACTTCTTCACTATCCACTGTGCTGCATCCACAGCCTCTCCAGTGAGGTCTCATTGGGAAGGCAGCCCCCTTCTGTCCCTCATTGAGTACTTTCTGCCATCCCTGGAGCGTTCTTTAGATTTCCCTTTATGTCTATGTGTATCATAGTTTAATATAGTCATCATTATACTAAACTTTCTCTATTCAAAATACTGCGTCGTTTGTTTCCTGATTGGATCCAGGCTGATTGATGCACTATGCTTTTGAGTTTTTCAGTTCAGGAATGGTACGCTGTCATTTCTGCCCATATTTCATTGGTCACATCAAATCATACGGCCAAACTCAAGTTTATGAAGCAGAGATACACCCTCCACCTACTCCATTGGCAGCCAATGCAGAGACATGTGGCCCAAAGCATGAATGTGTACGTCTATTACAGGGAGTTGCTAAAGAATTGGAAGTAATAACTCAACCTGCCATTTGGAACCTGCCTCATGGAGCATATTAAGGAAGAAAGATATTAAGAAATTTCTGGAAAAATACATTACAAAAAGAGAAGACACAGCATTCTGGGAGAATATAATCTACAACATCATAGATCTCTTGAGCAGAATCATGATCTCTTAGCTGAGTAAGGAGTTGGGAGAAGAGATTTAATAACAGAAGAAGCAGCATTGATAAAGACCTGAAGTCAAGAGAACAATTAGGCAATGTTGAAAGAAATTGTATGTCACTGAACAATTAAAGAGAAAAATTCAGATTTTCTGCAATTGCAATTTATTGATAGATGGTGAGAAGAAATTGCAAAACTGTTTCTGAGAAACACTGTTTTTAAAATGTAATGAGATTTTAAAATTCTAACTAAATTATTTTCATGACAGTTGCAGCATATACTCAAGCAAGATATTATGTTATAAAACCCCATAACTCATGTGCACCCACAAGAGGAGGAGGGGCAGAGAGAGGGAGAGACAGAATCCCAAGCCAGCGCAGAGCCTGACACAGGGCTCAAACTCACAAACTGTGAGATCATGACCTGAGCCAAGATCAAGAGTCAAACGCTTAACTGACAGAGCCACCCGGGTGCCCACACACCTTTTTATGTCAGCTAGGTTACTTGAAACTATAAGTAACAGAAAATTGAATCCAAACTGGTTCAGATAGCAAGTGAATTTATTGGTTTATATGACTGTACACTCTAGAGTTAGATGAAGTGGCCCCATGATAATCGGTAAGGACTGAGTGTCCTTCTGTTGATCCATTCAACTTTATCTTAAGGTTTTCCATGATTGTGGTCATGGAATGGCTATTAACAGGTCCTCCCTCCACTGTCATCAAATTATAAAGCTGCATGTCCAAGCTTAATCTTACATCAACATAAAAATCATGAAAGGGAATGTCATTTATAAATTTCTGTATTTATTTCCTAAACTCAAACAATGGTAAAGGAAAGTTTTCTGGGATTTAATTATTTTAAGTAGATTATTAACATTAGCGGATATTAACAAATTAATTTCCCAATATATTACACTTTGGGGTATAACTTTGGTGTAAGTCTGTAGGAGAAACATGTCGGAGGCCGCGCCGGCTCCGACAGGTCCAGGGGTCCCTGAAGGATGGACGGTGTCGGCGAAAGAGAGTGAGAGAGCCCCGAGATTCTTTCTGATCACCAGGCAGGCATCTCTGTCCTGTCGGTTTTTGTGTCTTTATTTAAAGGTTCAGCAACAACATGAAGTCAGAGAAAGGAATTTCTACAATGGGAGGCCTTTTGCGATAACAAGTGTTTGATATTTTGCAGAATTATCCCAGTCATAGTGAATTTACAACCAAGGAATTAACAGGATGCTCTTAGTGAACAACAGGATAATATATAGGTTAAGTTGATATAGATAAGCTAGGAGTCATTCTGTCTGGCTCTCAAGAGGATGAATGTTTCTGAATTGGTTTGTGTGTGGAAACCACCATGGGGGCCCTAAATGTGTCTGTCTTGCACCTCGGTTTATGTTTTAGCTACTCTTATCTATCTTCATCCCAGCTGCCAGTGTAAGGGAGGGTGTTTGTGGAATGCAGGCCTTGAGGAAGGGACTGCTATGCTTTACCAATTAGCAAAGATATATGTAGTAGCTATGTTCTGCTCTTAACCCCAAAATAGGCTCTTTGTCTCGGGGCCAGGCTCAATTGTAACTCTTGTGTTCTTAACCCCCTCTATTATCTGAGCCTTGGGTCTGCAGGGCCCATAGGAAGAGTCTTTTGACAATTGCCCATAGAGCTTTCATCTAAAGTCTCTTTCGTAAAGGCAGGAATATGCTTTTCCTTATGAGGTCTCTGTATTCAGAATATGGGTCTGATATGGAATATTGGGAGGCCTGGTCAATACCAGCAGGCTTATATCCAACATGAGCCAGTAGTAGTAGAAGGAGATACCAGTTTTCATTTCTCATGGGAGGAGCTGCAAATATTGTCACTACCTTGCCGTGATTGCCATCCAGAGAGGCCAGTTCGGCTCCTGGCAGAAACACATTCTTTTCCAGGAGTTTATTTAGCTAGAAATGATAACACTCTATGAAAATAATGTCCAAACCAGATTTAATAAAGGTGACTGGGCAGAGACCAAAACCTATTTGGCTAAGTGATTCACTGATTTCCAACAGCCCTGGCCTCCCTGAGTTCTGTCCTTTTGTTGACCAGGCCAGGAAGAAAGCTGGTAAAGATGGCACCATGGTGTGCCAAAGCTGCAAAACTGGTGAGTTGCAATGTGACAGTCACATCTTCCAAATTTGAACTCCCCTGCAAAATCTGCCCATCTTGGGTTATTCTACAGAGCACCCGTGTACTTGTTTTTTTGTAATTTGACCAGACTTTATAGTTGTTATCCATAAAAGGTTAGGTCTGTTGGGTGTTTATGCCAACATACAGGAAGCAAAATTCCAGCGCTAGATATTTAAATATGAATTTTAAGAATCAGCATTTGCCTCAAAGAGCTCAAAGTCTAGTACATATAAACAAATAACTTATAACACAAGATTATAAAATGCAACACTGGACATATAATCAAGGTCTAGGGTTGACTAAAAAAAAAAAAACAATCAAGAAAGTTTTGGAGTGGGGACATCTGATCTGATGGGGGCTCAAGAAGACCCATGGTGACAAGGAACTTTGTATGCAAAGTCAGAGAAAAGCAGGTAGGAATGGAGAGGCTGGAAGGATCTAGATTGTGACCTGAGATTTGCATAGTATTTCCCACATTTTAAATTATAATCATATCTATCATCTCATTTGATTTTTAATGAGCCCAGTAAAGTCAAACTATTATACCAATGCATGCAAATGTTTTCCATTTCCTTAAAATGAATCCAAGCTTAGTTTATTTCTATTAAATGTAGAACAAGAATTTAAAATTGACTTTATGTGAGAAAAAGAATGTATATATTAGCCCCAAATGGGAATTGATAATATTCTATCCATTCAAATTGTTTCTAAACATAAATCAAATATGACATTGGCTCCCAAGGTACTATGAGCAGCATGATATCATCCTAGTTTCTAACAGAAAAATGTTATTGTTTTAAAATCAATTCTGCCAAAACTCCCCAGAGAATAATACATTTTTCCTTTCCTTCGTATTTTTGTTTCTCACTCTGGAAGGAAGTTATAATAACGTTGTTTTACAGTCTTGTTTACAAACACACAAAAATACATTGCCCTCATCCTGCAATGAGTAGTGCCATGAAATCATCTGCTTCTTGACTAAAGAGTTCCTGAAATTCTGACTCAGTCCCCTGGTATGTTTACAAAGTTGTCTAAATGGTGCGATCAGAAGCTATACCCAAGAATCTTTCTTTCAAAGTCTCAGTAATTTGAATTGCCTGTGATGGTCATTTTTCACAAGGTTCTGAGATGGTCCTTTTTATTGAAGATACAAACACAACCTGTAGCTTATAGCAGAGACTTCAGGCAAGAATTAGAGCAAAACAAAAACTATCTGCAGAGCAAAGAGACTTGGACTGAAAACATACATTTACTGAAGGTTATGTAAAAGGTCTGGTGAGAGCTCATAATAATAATGCAATTGACAAGTAAATCAGATTGTTTCTGGGCCACGAAAAACAAAGATAATAAAGTCATTCTAAAAATGTACACAAAATGTACATTTACACAAATGTAAAGACAAAATGTCTTTAAGTACAATGATTATGCCTATTTTCAACATAGTTGATGAATGTTACATTTGATGTATAGAAATGGATTAACACAAAAAAAATAAATGAACACAATTATTAAAAAAGAAAATGTCTTGAAATATATAATAGTCCTGAAACATAATATGCAAAATATACTAGGAATATTCTAAGCACAAACTAAGACTACATAAGGATATCAAGGAAATCAAGTTAAGGAGATTCAAATATCAAGAGGTTCTTGATATCCGTATTTTTATGAAATTCGACAGGCAAATCCAATGTATCCGATGCATCTCCAATTGAAATCCACAGGAGTAGAAGATGCTAGATTCAAATAAAAGAAGGTTGTGACCTAGATGTGTAACTGAAAATTATGACTGAAATAACTGAAATTATGAGTGATAACATTATATTGTTGTAATACTATCAGACAATATCAGACAAAGCACCATCAAGACTCCAAGAAATAGGGGCGCCTGGGTGGCTCAGTTGGTTGAGCGTCCGACTTCAGCTTTTCCAAGGAAGACATAAAGATGGCCAACAAGTACAAGAAAAGATGCTCAACACCACTCATCACCAGGGAAATGCAAATCTAAACCACAATGAGATATCACCTCACACCTGTCAGCATGGCTAAACTAAAAAACACAAGAAATAGGGGTGCCGGGGGGCTCAGTCGGTTAAGCATCAGACTCTTGGTTTCAGCTCAGGTCATGAAGTCGCAGTTTGTGAGTTCAAGCCCCACATCAGGCTCCATACACTAACAGTGCAGAGCCTGCTTGGGATTCTCTCTCTCCTTCTCTCTCTATTACCTCCATGTCATCTCTCTCCTCTCTCTCTCTCAAAATAAATAAACTTAAAAACACACACACACACACACAAGAAACACAGTAAATTTTGGTAAGGATGTGGAGAAAAAGGAATCCTTGTGCACTGTTGGTGGGAATGCAAACTGGTGCAACCACTATGTTCCTCAAAAAGTTAAAACTAGAAATATCACATGATCTAGCAATTTCACTGATGGGCATTTACCTAAAGAAAGTAACATGAATTTGAAAAGATACATGCACTCTAATGTTTATTGCAGTAATATTTACAATAGCCAACATATGGAAGCAGCGCATGCCCATCCACAGCTGAATGGATAAAGAAGGTGTGATATATGCATACAATGGACTGTTACTCAGCCATAGAAAAGAATGAGATCTTGCTATTTGCAACAACATGGATGGATCTAGAGGGTATAATGCTAAGTGAAATAAGTCAGAGAAAGAAAAACACCATATGATTTCATTTACATGTGGAATCTAAAAAACAAAACAGGGGTGCCTGGGTGGCTTAGTCGGTTGAGCGTCCGACTTTCGCTTAGGTCATGATCTCGCAGTTCGTGGGTTCGAGCCCCGCGTCAGGCTCTGTGCTGACTGCCAGCTCAGAGCCTGGAGCCTGTTTCAGTCTGTGACTCCCTCTCTCTCTGACCCTCCCCNACCCTCCCCTGCTCACGCTCTCTCTCTCTCTCTCCCCTAGAAATAAATAAAAAAAAAAACATTAAAAAAATAAATAAATAAAAAATAAATAAAAAACAAAACAAAGAACCAATCAAAAATCGATTCAAATACAGAGAACAAACTGGTGGTTGCCAGAAGGAAGGTGGATGAGGCAATGGGTGAAATAGATAGAGGATTAAGAAGTACAAGCTGCCAGTTATAGAATAAATAATTCATGGATGTGAAAAGTACAGCATAGGGAATACAGTCAATAATATTGTAATANATTTAATCAAAGTGTTAATAAACATTTTAAAATTAAAAGAAAGAGAACACAATTTTAAAGAATCTTAGTTCTTTTACACGTGAGGAATGAAAAACCTTTTTTTTCCTTAAGCATATAATGAAATCAATATAAAACACAGGAAATTATTCTGATTAGACCTAAAATCTCTGGTATCAAGAAAGTAAAATATAACCCTTTATATTGTAGACAAAAGTAAGATAAGCAGTAAACTAAGGAAATCAGGCCATCAAAATTGAGCACACTTTGGTAGAATTTTCACACTTTATAACTTTTTTTTTCAACCTCAACCAGGGCAAATAAAATTCACTTTCCAAGTTTTGTCCTTCATTAGCTCTTTCATATTTTGGAACAAAGTGACATCAATAATTTTATTATATTAAGATGTTATGAATATGCAATATGTTCATCATTGCTATCTTTAAATGAGTCAACAAATAAGTGTTCTAAAATTTTCTCAATTTTTATTTCTAATGCAGTAAGTATTAATAGTTAATCCACGTAGATAAGAGTTCTTTGGGATCCTCAATAAAGCTCTAAGACTATAAAGGGGTTCAGACACCAACAAAGAAAGAAAGAGATTGAATACTACTGCATTAAGACAAAAATACTATTGGGGCACCTGGGGGCTCAGTTGGTTGAGTGTCTGACTCTGGCTCAGGTCATGATCTCACAGTTTGAGGGTTCGAGCCCCGTATCGGGCTCTGTACTGACAGCTCAGAGCCTGGAGCTGCTTTGGATTCTGTGTCTCCCTCTCTCTCTGCCCCTCCTCTGTTCTCTCTCTCTCTCTCTCTCTCAAAAATAAACATTTTAAAAAAGATAAAAATACTCTTTTTTTCCCTGAAAAACAAAGGCACACACACAACTGTGTTTTTCTATCACTATTTCTCCTAGTGCAGTTTCAACGACTTATATTGATTATAACCTTTAAAAAAGGCAACTAACTTTTATTTAGTGAAGAAAAGAGGGAAAGGGTAGATCATTGACACCTTTTGTCTTGCAAAAACATCTTAGCAGACCGGCAAAACTCATAATACAACTTTGTACAGCCACACACTTCCCTTTTATTCCTTCCTGAAGTGGCAAAAATGAACACAATTATTGACATGGCCCAATAATACAGCCTCCCTGTTGGCATATATAAAGTAAGAGCAAAACTTTATAAATATAAAATTACACGTGGCAATTCTATAACCTAGTATCCAATGCTGAGTCATTAATTAACTCAATCTAGTATCACCCCAAATTTTGAGCTACTTTAAGATTTTGGAAATTATCTTTAAGCTAGCATACTACAAAACATAATTGTTGCTGAAATAAAAAGGTTTTCAGAATGACTCAATTATTTAACACAAATTTACATTTTTCATAATCTTAGACACTAAGGAGTAATGTTAGCTTACTTGATCTGTATACATTTAGTAAAAACATACAAGTAGAATAAAAATGTATATAACACGGATAAATCACAGAAGGCATAGATGTTTTTATTGAACCAAAATTATTTGACTAGTGACATTTCCCAAAATTACATGAAGTTAGATTCTTAAAACATTTTTAGTATATGTGCTGCCAAAGCGAGCATCTTAAAACATTTTTTAGTTAGTTTTTCTAAAAACTTTTTAGCACATTTAAAGTATCAGAAGTTCAATTTCCTTATTTTCCGAAATTTGGGGAATATCAGTTTTTATATGTACTTATTTATACAAGCCAATACAAATTGAGAGCTCAAGGAGCTCAAAATAGAACTCCTTTAATTTGGAGATACTTTATAATCTAATTGATTAGCATTCTCTAGAGAGAGAGGAAAGTAAATACCTTCTGAATTCTAGACACACAGACGGGCAGACGCATGGAGAGCTTATCGCTTCAATTCTAAAATTCTAAAATTGCAGCTAGAATCAAGGGTAAATACAGAAACATAAAAGCTCACCAGTCTAGCTATCAAAGAGCTATTCTTCTCAATGGGCATGAAATTCTTAGTTGTTTTGATCTCAAAATAGACAAATGGAAAAAAACACAAAAAACCATCCCTGATGTCTCTTGTCAACATAGAATAGAATTGTGCCATCCAACAGTCCCTTTACAGGAATCACCAAAGGGTGAGGTCATAGAACAAAATTTCCAACCGTTGTAACATAGCACAGTGTTTAAGAATCGTGGGCTCTGGATCCAGACTGCCTAGAATGAAATCCTAGCCCCACCATTTACTAGCTATGTGACCTTGGGCAGGCCACAACATTTTATTCTGGTAATATGGAGCTAATAATAGTACATACCTTTTGGGTTGTTGTGAAGGTAATATTATATTAAGAATAGTGACTGGCACATTGTAAACCCTATTCTTATGTTAATTCTTATTATTAGACACATACTTTCTCTCCTTTTTTAAAAAATTTATTTTGAGAGAGGCAGAGAGAGTGAGCAGGGGAGTGGCAGAGAGAGGTGGGGGAGAGAGAGAATCCCAAGCAGGCTCTGCACTATCAACACAAAGCCCGATGCAGAGCTTGAACTATGAACCATGAGATCATGATCTGAGCTGAAAGCAAGAGTTGGACACTTAACCGATTGAGCCACTCAGGTGCCCCTAGATACATATTTTCAAACATAAAGTCCCAGCTTACAAATATATGCCTTCAAATATAGTGGAGTTCTCCATGTTGCTTAGAAAAACCTTTATGATTCTTCAGGCCTCTTCCTGTTTCAGTTCCCTGAATGGAGTCCCGAAGGCCCAATACATTACCTTTTTCTACCTCCCTCTTATTAGCTGTCAGTTCCTCCTACTTAGTGACAAAATAAGGGTATTGAGTAGATTCAATCAGCTTAAAAAAACTTTTTTTTAATGTTTTATTTATTTCTAAGAGAAGGAGAGAGAGACAGTGTGAGCAGGAGAGGGTCAGAGAGAGAGGGAGTCACAGACTGAAACAGGCTGCAGGGCCTGAGCTGGCAGTCAGCACAGGGCCCGACGCGGGGCTCGAACCCACGAACCGCGAGATCATGACCTAAGCGAAAGTCGGACGCTTTAACCGACCAAACCACCCAGGCGCCCCAATGTTTTATTTATTTCTAAGAGAGAGAGGCAGTGTAAGCAGGGGAGGNCTTCCATCTTCTCAAAGATTATCACCCAATAGTTGCCTCTTTCTCTGTTTTTGTCAACAGCTTCCTCCAAAAAATCATTTTTTTCCCCAGAGGCAAATTCTTTTTTTTTTTTTTAATGTTTTACTTCTTTTTTGAAACAGAGAGAGACACAAGCAGAAGATGAGAAGAGCCAGACAGACGGGGAGATACAGAATCCGAAGCAGGCTCCAGGCTCTGAGCTGTCAGCACAGAGCCCGATGTGGGGCTCGAACCCACGAACCGTGAGATCATGACCTGAGCCAAAGTCGGAGCCCCAACGAACTGAGCCACCCAGGCGCCCCAACAGTCATTTTTTAAAGATTTTATTTTTAAGTAATCTCTACATCTAACATGGGGCTAGAATTCAAACCCTGAGACTAAGAGTTGGACACTCCACCAACCGAACCAGCTCTGCATCACTATATAATCATTTTTTTTAAATCAAGCATATGTAGTAAAATGACCCTATCCTATAGAAACCAAAAACTTCAATCCATCCTCCCCAATGACTTTTCTTCCTTTAAAAGCTACTCTTCTTATAAGAATACTGTAGTGTACTCCTTGTCTCCACTTTCAAATCACTCCTCACTTCTTTTTTAGTCCATCTGCAGCAAGCAAATAAAGTACTCTCACAGTGACCACTGATGATGGCCTTAGTAATGCCATATCTCATGGGCATGTGTCACTTCACTTATCTTCATAGTGTTGTCTGACACTAATGACCATTGGGTAGGTAAGGAATTTATATCCTCCTTTAATTTCCTTCAAGAGTGTTTGGCTATTCTTGACCTTGACCTTTAGGTTCTCACATGAAGTTACAATCACTTTGGCAAGTTCTCAGAAAAGAAAAACAACTGGGGTTTTATTGAGATTACATTGAGCCTCTATATCAATTTGAGAAAAAAACAAATTATAATGATGAAACTTCAAACACTTAAACAAGATATATCTATCCATTTCTTTAAGTCTTTTTAATGTCTCTATAAAGCTTTTATATTTTTTTCTTATGGAATTGAGTATCTCATCGCTAGTTAGATTTACTCTCAGGTACTTTATATTTTCATCCTACCATATATGGCATCATTTTAAAAATATTATATTTGCTAAGAGTCTGTTGCTGGTACGAAGAAGTTCAACTTCTTTTATATGTTAATTTTATATAAAAATATTGCTAAATTTACATATAAATTCTAATAACTTATTCATATATTCTTTTGGATTAGCTATGCACACAATTCTGTCATTTGCAAATGATTATATCATCTACAAAACAGTTTTCTTTCTCCTTTTTAAAACCTCATACCTTTTATTTCTTATTTTGCCTTACCATACTATATAATGTTGAGTATAAACAGTAATAGCTGGCATACTGGCCTTTTTTCCCAATCACAATGAAAAAGCTCTCTCCCTCATTTTATTGAGAAATAATTGAAATGAAAAAGCTTTTGATGTTTCACCATTAAGTATTGCTTGCCGTTTTCCTCTCTTTCCTTAAATGTCACCTCACTTGGGAATATTTCCCTGTTGCATCTAGTCTGAGTTAGATTCCCCTTCTCTGCCTGGGCATTCCACTGACAGAGTACTTATTCACTGTGTTCTAAGTGAGAGTTTATCTGACTTTAGCTTTAGCCAAACAATTCCTTGGAACTAGCAAAGTACCTAGAACATAGAAAGAAATCAATAGATATCTGTTGAATGAGTGATTAAAGTGGTACATTGTGGTTTTCTTTTTTTTTCTGAATGTAGCCTTTAAATTAATGCTACATTCTTATAGTCAATATTTTCATTAGAGGGGAAAAATCTATTAAATAGAATGAATAGAATTCATTATTAAGTGTTATACACACCAAGGGGAAAAACTAATTCTGGTTGATTGTATTTGGTTTCCCTCCCTCCAGGGCCACTCCCAGTGGGAGGAATCATACATCCCCACTCTAGTGATTTCAGAGAGGTCATAAGGCTTGTGTTGGCCAACAAAATACAGGTGCAAATTCCATGAGTCACATCCAAGCAGAAGCCTTAAAAGAAAGCATATAATGTACCATGATTTTTATTTTTGCTACAAATAGCCATGTCTAATGGTAATTTTGCTATCAATGACTTCTTTATCCGTTTGGGTTCCAAAGTGAAGATAGCATGGAGCAGAGCCAGAGGTAACATATAATGGACATGTAGCATGTGTGAGAACTAACCTCTGGTGATATAAGCTTTGGAGTTCACTTATTACCACAGCATGACATAGTCTAACCTGACTGACATACTAACATACTTGAAGTCAGCTTCTCAGCACTATAGCTAATACAGTTCATATTATCATTTCTTAAATTAACATACGCCCCTAAATTTTACATAATGATACTTTTATCTATTCCTCCAATTGAAGAAATGGACACTCCTTTGTCTTCTAAAATTAATTTCAAAGTGTACAGGTGAGGCAGACATTGCTAGTTGCCTACTCAATGTATGTATACCTTTGTCCTTATAAATAGATCCTTAAAATTTTTGAGGGAGACAATATACCTAGCTAACATTCCAACTTTCACAGACTCCTTTGCTGTTAAGGGTGCCTATGAAGCTCCATTCTCTGAGAGAAAAAGTACTGCAGATTCAAAGCATGTACCACTAAAGCATAATCCCAGTGGCTACAGAACCACAATTCATCAGTTTGTCCCACCTTGTGCTCACGACCAAACCTGCAGAGTCTAAGCTATGGGCTCAAAAGCTTAGCGGTGACTCATGTTATTTCCACCGATATTTTGTTGGCCAACACAAGCCTTATGACCTCTCTGAAACTTGCAACACTGAGTTTATACCTGTGGAATACACTGGTAAGATCCCATCACCTGAGCTGGCTGATGGGAAAAGCAAACCCATATCCAGAAGATGTATCTATTCCAATAAAAACAAACCACTGTCCCTGTATGATGACAGGAAACCAAAGTAATCACCCTGATGGATAACTGGTGCCCTAGAAAATGATGAGAGATCCAGGATTGGCTTCTATGAGAGACAACAGCTTAGTAGCTAGTATGGAGTTTACAATTTGTTGGAAAGATTTCATCTCTAATCTTCTTGTTCCCCCTAGGAATGTCAAAAAACTGAAACAAAAAATTACGCTTAGTAAACAAAAATTGTGCATGACATACATGCAATATATTGCAATATTAATTGTAGTGCTTTGATTTCCCAATAAAGTGAGTGTTTTCCAAAATTTTCATAATGAGCATGAGTTATTTTCATAATAAGAAAAATAATTTTTTAAAAAAGAAAACTGATCATAATAAGTTCAAATCTAGGCTATACATCTCATCTCCCCCACCAACACCAATGAAGAGAATTGCTTAGTTGCCTACCTTAGTTGGTAATCATTTACTCCACTGAAGAGTTCATTTTGCCTTTTTATTTAAGCATTTAGCCATGCCAAAATATACATTTTTATTTCATTAGATAAAATAAAATTCTTGTGCTAACAACAAAATTAAACTTTCTGTGCAATGAAAATTAGAATTCAAAATATTATCCATCTATCATCTTTTTATCTATTTATTTTTCTGTCTATCTATCTATCCATCTCTTAGAATAGTTGTTTCCAGGGGCACCTGGGTGGTTGAGCGTCTGACTGTTGAGCGTCAGACTTCAGCTCAGGTCATGATCTCATGGTTGATGGTT
>NW_027529583.1:1322926-1326397 GCF_008692635.1 Crocuta crocuta | reverse complement strand
CCATTTTGAGTTCTGTGTCTCTGGCTCTCTCTGCCCCTCCCCCACCTCTGCTCCTCCCCCCCACCTCAAAAATAAATAAACATTAAAAAAAAAAGAATAGTGGTTTCCAGCCCTGATCAAAGCAGCACCTGATATTTCATTGTTGTTTGTTTGTTCCCCTTTCCCTCTATGGAAACTATGTCTACATCGTTCACTATTCATTAAACATGAATTAACAGAGTGTCTACTCCTCAGAAGCTATGGACATGGCAGTAAACAAGGTATTTCATCTTTGGAGTTTATGTTGTCCAATATCATAAGATAAACAAATAAATGTATAATAAATATATCAATGTGTGTTTATTTATAAAATTAAAACGCAAGTATTTTGAAGACAAAAAGCAGGATGGAGAGATAGAAACCTACCTAGATGGAGGATGGCGGTGAAGGGAGGCTAGATGGGGTGACCAGGGGAGGCCAGATGACATTTGAGCAAAGACTTAAATAAATGGAGGAAATGCACCATGTGACATTCTGAGGAAAGGCCACATAGCCTAAGGAAACAGCAAGTACAAAAGCTCTGGGGCAGAAACAAGCTTATAATGTTTGAGAAATGGTAAGAAAATTGGTGGCGCAAGGGCAGAATGAGTGAGATAGAAACAGGCTGGATATCAGGTCAGAGAGATTGGCAGAGGCCAGCTGATGTAGGGCCTTTTAGTCAAGGTAAAAAGTTTGACTTCTGTCTCAAGTGAGAGAGGAAACCAGTGGACCGTTTTGAGCAGGGTAGCAGCTGTGTTTGTGTGTGTGTGTGTGTGTGTGTGTGTGTGTAACATTCTTGGTGCTGTGTGGAGAATACTGAAGCTGAAGAAGAATGGATACAGGGAAATCTGTTAACAGCCTGATTTCAATGGCTTTGTCTAAAGATGTTAGTTTGGATAAGCCAGGTAGTACTGGAGGTGAACAGAAATGGTCAGACTCAGACTGTATTTGGAAATGGGATATAAAGGAAAGTGGGGAGGTAAGGATGACTTCTAGATTTTTGCCCTGAGTAACTGGGTAAATGACATGGCATTAACTAAGATGGAGAATGCCCAAGGAGGAATGGATTTGATGGGAGGTAGGATTGTTGAGTTTGGTATGGGTGTGACATACCCATTAGTCACTTAAGAGTAGGTGGAGATGTTGAGTTGGCCGTTGGATGTGTATGTCTGGAACTCAGTGGACACTTGCAAGGATGAAGACATAAATTTGGGAGTCATAGTTTAAATGGTATTAAATAATAGGACTGCTTAATGCCACTGAACTGTACATTTAAAAATGATTAAAACCACAAATTTTGTTATGCATATTTACCATAGTACAAAGTTGGGGAGTGAGTGATCAACTATGGAAAATACCACTGAGAGCAACTGAGTATGGAGAACTGACAGTAGGGTAGCAGTGGTTCTCAATCTGGGGTGACCGTGCTCCCCTGGAGACATCTGGAGATGTTTCTGGTTATCACAAGTGGGAGAACGACACTGGCATGTAGTAGGTAGAGGCCAGGGATGCCGCTAAACGTCCTACAATGCACAGACAGCCCCCCCAAAGCAAAGAATTACCTGGCCTCGGGGTCAGTAGTGCCAAAGTTGAGAAACTTGAGATATGCCAATATGAGAATCATTGATGGTGCTGAGAAACTGATTCAGTGGAGTGTTGGAAAAGAAGGAAGGAAAAGCATGCTAGCTGAACAGGTGGAGGCAATTCTTTCAAGGAGTTTTGTTCTCAGTAAGAAACAATGAATGGATAGCTAATGGGGTGATGGGGTCCAGAGAGGGTCTCAGTTTAAAGATTGGAAATATGTCTGTACGTTCATATGCTGATGGGAACGAACAAGCAAGAAGAAAAAATAAATGATGTAAGAGAAAGAGGGGGGAGAATTTTGGCAGAGAAGGCAGGAAGGCGTGGGATGCAGTGCACATGGATGGTTTGGTCTTGGACAGGCTCAAGGAGATATACATACATTGTAGGCTGAAGGAAAGAAGGCAAGTTTGTAGATGCACACACAGGTTAGGGGACATGGTGCTGGGAAATGAAGCAGTTATCTGTGCTTCTTCAAAGCATCACATTTCTAGTCATCACATTTCGGAATTCAATCCTCACAGTGGTTATTAGGGTATTGTTCCCACTTCACAGACACAGAAGACTGGTCACCCAATATTGCAATTAGTAAGTTTTAGAGTGGGGGCTAGGGAGACTGTGGGCATTTTGATTCCCAGCCTGAGCTCGCTAGCCCTGCTACATGCTGCCCATATAAAGACTATCACTCCAGACTCATTTGTCTACACTGTCACTATGGTAACTTTTCTATCTATCTGTTAAACATGCACTGACATGACTTTTCCTAAATTTCCCTATATTTATCCATTAAGTCTATTATAAATTACAGCAGAAAAATCTTAAAACAAAACTGTCTCTCCCTTAAAAAACGAAATTATTGCCTATACAAGAGTTTGAATATCAGCTTTTTCCCCCCTAGCTAGTTGGTCCAAAACAATCCAGAAAAGTTTATGACAGAGAAAAAAAATACAAAACAAGCATGCTTTCATCTCAGTTAAATTTCAGCAGCAATCCACTGGCTAATTATAGGAATACTGCCTTGTTATGAAAATGTCCTAACAGTTCATTATATAAGGCACTTAAGTAATTAGGCAGATTATTTTCTCAGAATGTCTCAAAATCTTCAGGTGAAGGCACTAAAATAATAAGGCATGTGGAGTTCTTGCTGAGAAATATAATCAACAGGCATTCTTATCCAATTCTCAATTATCTCCCTGGTTATCTGCTTTGGGAGTTCCCTAAGAGTGGAGACCTGCCCTCTTTATCTGTGCTTAACAACAGCAGCATCACCTACCTGGACTTATAAAGTGCTCAGTATATATGTTAATCTATTAATTGTTCGGTGGTTTTTAATCACATTTTATTCACTTCCTCACATGATACTTCCTTAGAAATATGTGTGGCAAAGCAAATATGTATAAGATGCATGTGAGGGGAAGGAGATGTAAAACTGTTTTATTGTTGCTCTTTATGGGAACCATGGTACATGCTTTTTAAAGAAAAAGACTATTAGAAATAATATTTAAAGGTGTAATAGCAGATATAACCAATGAAACAAAAATACCAACTGGGCTAAATAACAAAAGAAATATGATAGCAAATAAAATGACATGGAAGTTATACATTTATCAATATAAAATCAGAATGCATTAACACTCAAATGGGAAATTCAAGAACACATATATCTGTCCTATAAATACACATAAATGGGCTTAATTCACCTTTTAAGTAAACAAAGACACCCTTGGATTGGGTGACAACTCTATTCGAGATAATGTTCCATTCAAGATAATACAAGACAGAGCAAGATGACCAATGTGCCTTAGATCAGCTGTTATAACCAGAATGCCATAGACTCGATGGCTTAGAAACAAAAGACTTTTTTTTTTTTTT
>NW_027529583.1:1309159-1322869 GCF_008692635.1 Crocuta crocuta | reverse complement strand
AGGTTGGAAATCTAAGATCAGGATGCCAGGATGGTCGGGTCCTGGTAAGAATCCTCTCGCAGGTCACAGACGGTCCATTTCTTGTTTTATCCTCAAGTGTTGGAGAGGAGAAAAGGCTTGCTGGGCTCTCTTTTGTAAGGGTGCTAATGCCATTCCTGGGGGCTCTAGCCTCATGACCTAATCACCTACCAAGGGCCCCACCCCCAAATACCATCACATTGTGGGTTAGAATTTCAGCATGTGAATTTGGGGGGGAACATAAACATTCAGTTTATAGCACCAAGTAATGCTACAAGAGACCCAAACTACAGAATATGATATATATGGAAATATATTAAACTGTGCACGCTGAAAATAGAATATATCTTTCGTTGAGTATCCAAGGAATTGTTGGAGAAATTGACTATATATTAGGCCACCAGAAAAATACAACATCTTCCAAAGGATAGAATTGGTTCAGAAAACATTTTCTGAACATATTGCAATAAAACAAAGTTAATATTTTTAAAAGGCCTTTTCACTTGTAAAAGAACCCTCATTCTTTGTTTTTAATGTTTGTTTGTTTGTTTGTTTATTTAGAGAGAGAACAAGTCGGGGCAGAGGGGCAGAGAGAGAGAAAGAGAATCTCAAGCAGGCTCTGCACTATCAGTGCACAGCCCGGCACGGGGCTTGATCCCAAAAACGTTGAGATCATGACCTGAGCTGAAATCAAGAGTCAGACACTTGGGGCACCTGGGTGGGTTAGTCGGTTAAGCATCTGACTGTTGGTTTCAGCTCAGGTGACAATCCCACCGTTAATGAGATAGAGCCCTGCAATGGACTCTACACTAACAGCATGGAGCCAGCTTGGGATTCCCTCTCTCCCTCTTTCTGTCCCTTCCCTACTCTCTCCCTCAAAATAAATAAATAAAATTTTAAAAATTCTAAAAACAAACAAATAAAAAAGAGTCAAATGCTCAACCAACTGAGCCACCCAGGTGCCCCATCCCTCATTCTTAAAAATAAATTTTANAAATAAATCATCCAAAGATATTTTTATTAAAAAATAGAATAAAATGATGGGGTCCTTAGGTGGCTTAGTCGGTTAAGAGTCTGACCTCAGCTTAGGTCATGATCTCATGGTTTGTGAGTTTGAGCCCTGTATTGGGCTCTGTGCTGACAGCTCAGAGCCCGGAGCCTGCTTAGGATTCTATGTCTCCCTCTCTCTGACCCTCCCCCAATCACACTCTGTCTCTCTCTCAAGAGTAAGTAACATTTAAAAAAATGGGATAAAATGAGTAAACACGAAGCTAACTTAATTAAGACAAATTGGAAAGAAACCACAATTTCATAAAAGAAGAACTGACAAAAGGACCTGTGTGGATCAGATGGTTGAGCGTCTTAATTTCAGTTCAGGTCATGATTCCAGGGTTATGGGATCAAGCCCCGCATCAGGCTCCACGCTAAGTGTAGAACCTGCTTAAGATTCTCTCTCTCTCTCTCTCTCTCTCTCTCTCTCTCTCTCCCTCTGCCCCTCTCCCTTGCTCATGTACTCTTTCTCTCTTTCTCTCTCTTTCTCTAAAATAAGAAATAAACAAACAAAAGAACTGACAAATTAGAAATAGTCAAAGAAAGACTGGGAGAAAAGAAAGAGATGAAGAGACTGCTTAATCTGGAAGTTCTTTTGCAGAAAACAGACAAGAAGGCAGCAAATGTGAGTCGACAGGTAATAGGGGGTTCCACAGACTACAGAGTGTGAGGACACGTCACACAGGAAGAAAGAGGGAGATGCCTGAAAAAAAACCATCTTTCGGTTGAGCCCTAACAGGATCTAAACTCTCACTTTTAGGGATTTTCAAGATCAAGTCTGTATCCAATGATGGAAAGTGTATTAGTTTCCTATAGCTGCTGTAACAAATTACCACAGACTCAGTGGCTTCAAACAACATAAATTCATTATCTTACAGCTCTGGAAGTCAAAAATCTGAAATGTGTCTCATTGGGTGAAGATCAAGGAGTCAGCAGGGCTGCATTCCTTTTTGGAGGCTCTAAGGGAGAATCCATTTCCTTGCCTTTTCCAGATTCTAGAGGCCGACATTCCTCAGGGTGTGGCCCTCTTCCTTCACCCTCAAAGCTGGCAAGAGCAGGGTTAGTTCTTACCACATCACATCACTCAAATGTTCTTTTCTGCTTTCCTCTTCCAATTTAAAGACCCTTGTCATTACATTGGTCCCACCTGGATAACTCAAGATAATCTTCCTGTTTTAAGATGGGCTATGTTATGGGGCACTTGGGTGGCTCAGTGGGTTAAGCATCCAACTTCAACTCAGGTCATGATCTCATAGTCTATGAGTTTGAGCCCCATGCTGGGCTCTGTGCTGACAGCTCAGAGCCTGGGGCCTGCTTCAGATTCTGTGTCCCTCTCTCTCTCTCCCCCTCCTCTGCTTGCACTCTCTTTCTCAAAAGTAAACATTAAAAAAAAATTTTTTTTAAAGATGGACTATGTTACAACTTGAATTCCACTAACATAATATATGTTATAGGATTGGAATATAGACATCTTTGGGAGGGGTTGTTATTCAGCCTACAACAATTGGAAAGGCAAACTTCTGGTATAAGGACTTGGAATGGGGACAGAGGCAGAAGTCCAGTTCAATAATACAGAATATTTAGTGAGAACCCTCGAGTTTGGAAATTTGGGTAAGACCCATTTCAAAAGTGAAAACAACATGGAGAAAATAATTGATCTGTGGTTCAGGAAACAACTTAGAAGCAGGTAAGTAAGTCATCCCTGGATGACCTTCATAGTTAGATTCCATTGCCCCAGCTGGGCAGTAGAGGGGGTTGGTGGAACTAAGCCTATGTAACGTGCCATTAACAGGACCCAAAATTACAGACTGGTCTGAAACCTTTAAGGGGAAAAGAATTTGTCATCCCAAAATATGCCTGTTTCGTGATGAGATCTGGGAGTGATGGGGGTGGGGGGTTCGTAACTGACGGCCAAGAAAGAACTCTTGAAGACATCTTTGGTGCAAAAAGATGATTTTATTAAAGCACAGGGACAGGACGCCTGGGCAGAAAGAGCTGCACTGGGGTTGTGAGGAGGGACTGGTTATATACCGTGGAGTTGGGGAAGGTAAAGTCAAGGGGAAGTTTCATAAAGGGATTTCCATATGCTAAAGAAGACTCAGGATACTGGAGGCCTAGCTATTATCTCACTAAGGTTGTTTTTCCCTCTAGGAAACATTATCCTTAAAACAGTAGGGAGTGAGTTCCTACAGATTAGGCTATTGATAAGATTGCCCTTTTCTTGTAATATAACTAAGGTATTTGTAAACTGATGGAGACTCTATCAGTTTAACCATCTGTTTTCTGTCCTCTCCTTTGTTCTTGAGCAGCCAGAAGTGTCTGAGGAATGTCACCATGTCACACCTGGTGGGGAGAGGATGTTCTTAGCTTGTGCTTTTCCCTCAGCTTGTCTTATGCTCCCTCATCATTTGGCACAAGGATTATTTTAGGCTGATTATTTTTGAGAAACAGCAAACACAGAAGCTGCTCTGAAAATCCAGACAGAAGCTACCCTTTTGTAACATACATTTACATTTAGAAGGGAAGTCCCCTTCTCTGTGCCAGAAAGGGAAGAATAACTCTAAATCTCTAGAAACACTTATCAATGGAGAAGGCATCGACTCAAATCTGCATAACAACCTTTACCTGTTTCCTGTGTCTTTCCTGGTAACCTTTCATAGCTGACTCTCCATCCCCAATATCCTTTTTTGTTTTTAGCTGGAGATGGTATGTAAGGTGGTGGCTTGGGCCATTTTGAGGAGTTACTCCGTTTTCCTGGGTCTCTCCCATGCATACAGGAAGTATACATGTTTTAAAGTTCTGTGTCTTTTTCTCCTGTTAATCTGTCTTTTATTTCAGGAGAACCTCAGCAAAAAAACTTAAAAACATAAAGGGAAAATTATTTTTCTTCCCCTGCAACCCTGCTGGTATAGCAGGATTCTCGCACAGAGAGTCGGGACACTGAGGCTTTTCTTTCCAGGAAGCAACTTTATTCATGCCGACACATGCTCGGTTGGGTTTGTGCCTGAAAAACTGAGACCTGAACGCTGTGTGGTATAGCCTTTTATGCATTTTCTACCTCTCTGTCTCCCATATATGGGTAAGTACAGACATACAGTCTGATAGAGTGGTCTCATGTTACAGGGTCGGGAGGGATGTCATGTAGATGCATAGCCAGGTTGCCTTCCCTTATCTTGAGGGTTTTTTTCTCACCACATCCCTTAGAGAGGGGACTCTACCACACTTGGAAGGGGACAGAATGGTTGTGCTTACTTTGCCAATAAGATGAATGGGAAAGTTATTGTGACAGTTATTTTGAGATATTAGCCTCTGTTCTTTACCCTCCATCTATTTCCCCTTTCTCACCCTTGTTTACACCCTTGACTTCATTCAGAGAGATAGCTGGTCTCTGCTTATTCTCAAGAAAGAGGTGGAGCAAGGGAGAGTTTTTTTAAAAAATCTACAAATTTCCTCCTGGCTTTTCTGTTTCAAAAGCATACACTCTCAAGACATAAAAATAAAAGTGTTTGCGAACATCATTTAGTGAGAACTGGAAATTTAAGGGGAATGAGGCTTCCAGCGGAGACTTAAGAAGATTCCTTTACATTGTGGGAAGAGAAGCAGAAGAGAAATGGTAAAAGTCTAGGCGTTAATGGATGCTGACAAATGTACACCCCACATGGGCAGGAAATGCATTCGTGGTGAGTCCAGGCAGGTGGTGCCCCAGCAACCACATGGGGAATGATGAGTATAAGACAAGCTGACACCCTGCAATTCCCCCCCCTCTCCCCAGGTGGGAAGGATGTGATATTCCTCAGGCATTCCTGGCTGCCTGAGGAAAAGGCAAGGAAAGAAAACAAATGGTTAACTGATAGAATCATATTTGTGCAGGACATGAGTCTCCACCAGTTTGTAACTGTTTTAATGATTTACAAGAAAAAAGACAATCTCCAGAAACCCACAGATTCAGTTTCATGGAGCCCTAACATCACCCCACCCTCCATAGTGATGTGGGGAACAAAGGCAAGAAGAAAATGTAGCTAAAATTTCATTACTTTGTAACCTGCAACCCATTGACAAATACTTAAAGCAAATACACAGCACAACATTTCTCCAGGAACTCTCTAGTGTCTTAATGTTAATGTTTCTCGCTAGGGGGAAAAACAACCTTAGCTTGACAATAGCGAGGGCCTCCAGTATCTTAAGAGTCCTCTTTAGCATATGAAAGTCCTTCTGGAAACCTCCCTTTTGCCTTTACCTCCCCCAACCTCCAGGTATATAGCCAGTCCCTCCTGAGAACCCCAGGGCACCACTATTTATCCCTGGGTCTTGTCCCTGTGCTTTAATAAAATCACCTTTTTGCACCAAAGATGTCTCAAGAATTCTTTCTTGCCTGTGGGCTCCCCCACCACCACTCCAAAACCTTGTGTTTCAGTAGAGTGAGAATGGAGCAAAATAATTCCCATGTCTAAATAATTCCCATTCCCAAACATTGAGCCACAAATAACAGATCTGCTGAATAAGAAGGAGCCAAGATGGAGAAACTTCAGGATCAGATTTTTCCCATTTCTAACTCCTTGGTAATATCAATCTTAAAAAGTGTGCTTTGGATGAGGGGCACCCGGGTGGCTCAATCAGTTAAGCGTCTGACTTCAGCTCAGGTCATGATCTCACGGTTGGTGGGTTCCAGCTCCACATCCTCTGGCTCTGTACTGACAGCGTGGAGCCTGGAGCCCACTTTGAGTTCTGTGTCTCCCTCTCTCTCTGCCCTTCCCCACTCACACTCTGTCTCTCTCTCAAAAATAAAATAAATATTAAAAAAAATAGTTTGCTTTGGAGGAAACTCTTGAATTGACTGAGATTACATTTGTCATTCCATTCTCATGGAACGGAATCTGGAGGGAAAAAAACCACATTCCTTGAGACAATGAACAGCTATTCTAGGTGAAATTAGGATAATAGCTCTAACAGGGAAACTCTTGAATGGGGAGTAGAAATAATAGGCATGCATCTAAATATATGCTGTTAGTTTCAGCTTTCTTTACTAGAGACATCAATGCAGACAAAATTAGACACTAACATATTATTGCATACTGCATATGGTTGATTGAATTGAGATTTGAAATCGGTAGAAAATGCAATTGAAAACAGTTGGATGATGTTTAAGGCTCTCTAGAGAGGGGTGGCATTCTTTTCTACTGCTCAGAAAGGGATGGTGTTGTTCCCTGCTGCTCACATTCAGGGAGATTTTATTCATTTTACTTCGGCAATTATCAGAATGGGTAATTTTATCTTAAATAAACATTCTTCCCAAGCAGGTATAGCACTGATACTTAATGAATTTAAGAAAAGGGTTTAGGGGCGCCTGNCTTTGACTCCCTCTCTCTCTGACCCTCCCCTGCTCACGCTGTCTCTCTCTCTCTCTCCTAGAAATAAATAAAAAATATTTAAAAAAAAAAAGAAAGAAAGAAAAGGGTTTACATTTACCCGAGGTATCCCCAGACACCCCCAGTGCCGCGAGCACCCTATGTACTGTGGGCTAGTCAGTCTGATGTGCAAAGGCAAGCGGGCAGACACGCTAGAGAGGAGGTGGGTAAGGGGAGTCTCTAACGTGCCAGTCCTTTCTGCATGTACCATTCGGGTTGTATACCTCTCAAGAATCAGTTGTTTGGTGCTTCCAAACTTGTTTATGCCATTTTTACTTGTTTTTCTAATTCTGTGTTTGAACTAAATATTACATAAACCAGTGGGGTTAGTGTAAAAAGAAGAATGTTGTTGTTATGATAACTTGAATCCCTTTGGAGAGACTCAATAAATGCAAATTGCTTTAAAAATTGCTGCCAAATTAGACCTGGGTGGAGGAAAAGCAAGAGAAAGTGGGTGGAGTAAAACAATCTTAGAGGGTGCTTTAGTGAAATTGCTCCCCTGGAGTCTAAGGTTCTCACTTAAGGGGAAAAAAAGAAACACCACAGGAAATAATAGACTATGCGTTAAGGGAGTAGATTATTCAAGCATGATTTTTTAAGTGAAAATGTCAACATGTCAAGATACAAATGTGAAATCGTTTTCATTTTGAAGTAACTGCCATCCCAACTGTGCTCTAGCAACCTCCGTGGGAGCCTCACTTTTACGGCAAAATTTCTTAATCACGTTTAGCCATTAGAACAATCTCATTCCAGTTTTTAAGGCAGTCGTACTAAAACTTTAATCTTTTACTTGTTTTAAAGCTCTCCTCTTTATTCTCTCGTGGCTCTCAGATTCCCCTGCCTTTCTCCCCAGTTTTTTCTCTCACGTGTGAGGATGGAGAAGAGAGGAAAAACAGACACGCATGGTCTCTGTACCCA
Source organism: Crocuta crocuta (assembly GCF_008692635.1). Lineage (NCBI taxonomy): Eukaryota > Metazoa > Chordata > Mammalia > Carnivora > Hyaenidae > Crocuta > Crocuta crocuta. The sequence continues at coordinate 1,315,478 of NW_027529583.1, read as the reverse complement.
GCAAGATGTGCTTTTCACCTTGGTTGGTCATAATTTCTGATGTAACTAAATCTTTAAAAGCTGAGCACCATCACAGGTGGAAGAATGAGGATCTCAAAAGATCTTACTAAGTAGTGTAGGGGAGAAAAGGTAACTTTCCCCTACCCTTCTAAGTCCTTGCCTGAGAATAGTCCTTGCCTGGAATAGAAGACAGATTAACAGGAGAAAAAGAACAGAAGTTTAATAACATGTATACTTCCTGTATGCATGGGAGAGACCCAGGAAAGCTCAGTAACTCCTCAAAATGGCCCAAGCCACCACCTTCAATACCATCTCCAGCTAAAGACAAAAGATGTTGGGGACGGAGAGTCAGTCAGTTATCGGAGTGGCCAGGAAGACGACAGTAAACAGGGGTGTATTTGTCACATGAATATAAGACAGCACCTTTTCCACTGATAAGAGTTTCTGGAGATTTGGTCATCCTCCTCTTTCTGGCACAGAGAGGAAGACACCCTTACAAAGGGAGATTGCCCTGCTAAATGTAAATGTCTCTTACAAAAGGGTAACTATCTGGGTTTTCAGAGCTTCTCCTGTGTACATTTCTCAAAAATAATCAACCTAAGGGGCGCCTGGGTGGCTTAGTCGGTTAAGCGTCCGACTTTCGCTTAGGTCATGATCTCGCGATTAGTGGGTTCGAGCCTCGTGTCGGGCTCTGTGCTGACTGCCAGCTCAGAGCCTGGAGCCTGTTTCAGAGTCTGTGACTCCCTCTCTCCCTGACCCTCCCCTGCTCACGCTGTCTCTCTCTCTCTCTCTCCTAGAAATAAATAAAACATTAAAAAAAAATCAACCTAAAAAAGTCCTTATGCCAAAGAGGTATATTTTGGGGTAGCGAATTCTTCTCCCCTTCAGTAGGATTTCAATCCAAACAGCTCCTTTAAGAACAGCCAAAACTCATCATCCTATTCATGGGGAACTCAAGAGGGTGGCCCTTTTGATTACTTCCTAAAGCTCCTTCCCTCACCTCGTTATCAGCAGGGCAGGTCAGTAAGCTACAGAGACATCCAACGTAGGAATGTGATGTCAGCTTTCTTTCCTACAAATATTTCCCAATTGTTCAGGGTGCAGCCTCCTTTCACAGGGAGAAAAGGGGTTCTCCTCTCTTCTTGAACACTGTTCTTCCCCAAAAGTTCACCTCTCTCCTTCCCAGCCTTCCACATGTATGCAATGGGGAATAAGTATAATAAGTAAAGAAAAGCTAATTCTGCTGGCTCCTCTCTACAGTCCTGGAAGCAGGTAGCTAGTCCCAGTCATGGCTGTTTTTGTAAATGTAAAGTGTGTCCTACTTAATCCCTTTTGTTTTCAGCGTTTTCAGCCATGGGACTTAATTTTCAAGGCCTAAACAAAAGCAAAACTAGAGAAAATCCCTCCCGCTACCTAACAACACCATCTCTTTATCTAAGTAAGACAACTCGGAACTTCAATGGGACTTACACTATAGGAAGAGGGTTTAACTCCTACAGCAAAGGACTGGCAAGTGAATGTCGTGTTTATAATATGTATGTTTTAGGATTCCTTACTTTAATTGACTTTCTTCAGTTTGCAAACCTGTTCAGATCACTTCAAATAAGGGGACTTATTTGTAAAGCAAGCACCCAAATGGGAGATAATTGAAAGCTACAGTTTCTACTGAGATGTGCACTCCTCTGAACTATTATAAATAGTTCATCGTCTACAGTGTTCTAGATATAAAAACAAATAAAAGGCACTCCCCTTTTGCTTCCTGAGCTTCTAAGGTTGCAATTCAGCTTGCCACTGGCAGCTTTTTAAAACAACTATTCCAGAACGACCTTCTTAGATTCTGCCCTTAAATAATTTGCCTCGGGGCACCTGGGTGTCTCAGTCCAAGTGTCTGACTTCTGCTTAGTTCATGATCTCATGGTTTGTTAGTTCAAGTCCCGCATTGGGCTGGGCTCACTGCTGTCAGCACAGAGCCCATATGGGATCTTCTGTCTCCCTCTCTCTCTGCCCTCCCCTGCTCATGCTCTCTCTCTCTCTCAAAAATATACATTAAAAATAAATGTATAAATAATTTGCCTCAACATAGTTACTGAATTTCTCTCCACTTGTCCTCTCAAAGGCTCAATACGAAAACCTTAAGCTACAGAAGATTCTAGAACAGAGACTATAGTTTCTCATGCCATTCTTGCACATTCTTTCAGTGTTCTAACCTGTTGCCTTCACTGAATCTGTGTTTTATCAAATAAAACAGATCCCTTTCCATTCAAATCACCAAAGTGGTTTTCTGATTTTTTAACAAATTTATTATTCACCACATGTTGATTCTACCCCTAAAATGCATTTACAAATCCAGATATGCATTATATGAACAAGTGAGAAGCTTCAAGTTTGCTTTTGGGTTGTAACTTGTTGCTCTCAAAACCATTTGTATAACAGCAACCCAATAAAATCTCTGAGAAAATATTGCCCTTGAATAAACAATTTCTATTGAAAATTTTCTTTAACTGGTCCTATGTTTTAGCTTCTTTTCACATACACATTTGCCTAAGACTCCATTCATCCTTACTGATCTAGTAACAGTGAACCATATGCTAACTCAGTAACAATGACTAGAGTAACTATTACAACTGACCTGATTTCAGCCTTTTAAATCTTTGTTAATGACCATTAACCTTGTGTTGTCTCACAGACTGTAGCACCCTGCTTCTCACAGCTTCTAATAACTTTGCATAAATGATTTGTGCTTTTGAAATCTTAATTTCTATTTTCAAAATTATTCTAAAACCAATGGTATGTATTTTTAATTTAGAGAGTTTTATTTATGATGACTTCGGTGAACCCCTAAAGATCTATGTACCGATCTATACTCAATGATAGAGTCTCTTAAAATCTGACCTACACATACCTGCAACAGAATCACCTGGAATGCTTCCTTATAATGTAGGCTCTTGCACAGAAATCTCAAAGGATGAGGATCTCAGAATCTATGTAAGTGATTCTTATGAATACCAACTTTGAAATGTCAGAAAAACTACACTTTCCGGGGCGCCTGGGTGGCTTAGTCGGTTGGGCGTCCGACTTCGCTTAGGTCATGATCTCGCGGTTCGTGGGTTCGAGCCCCGCGTCGGGCTCTGTGCTGACTGCCAGCTCGGCGCCTGGAGCCTGTTTCAGTCTGTGACTCCCTCTCTCTCTGACCCTCCCCTGCTCACGCTGTCTCTCTCTCTCTCTCCTAGAAATAAATAAAACATTAAAAAAAAATTAAAAAAAAAAAACAAAAAACTTCACTTTCCAAAGATCCTAAAATAATAAACAACCACTGAGGCAATCAGGCATAACAAGATATCTTTAGTGACCCTTGTGGGAAACACATGTCTGCCATTTAAGGACAGTATATAAACAGCTTTTTCTCTTAGTATATGTAACTGCCTGGGGTTAGTTAGAAACCACTTTAAATCACTCAGTTTTTGCAGCATACATTCATTCAACAAATAGTCATTGGATGCACACTATATGCCAGGTACTAAGCAATAAAGTATGTTTGAGGACCTAAAAACGTATTCACCTTTCCCTGGCAGACAATATGCTATGAGAGCCTTGGCTAGGCATCTTTTTCTGAGCATTGCAAGATGGGCTATGAATTTAATAGCTGGGTCCAAGGTGAAGGTTCTCAGGTTTGCAGAACTAGGCTGAAGTCTCAATTTCACTGATTAGGTTAAACTCTTTGTAATGGAAAAAGCTGTTTATAATTTATCTTTGTGCTTCCCTGCCCTGGATGGTGCCTAGCATAGCTTTTCTTGCACATGGCAAATAATCAATAGAAAAGTTTTAAGTGAGTATAACTTAATATTTCATATACCATTCTATTTTAATAAAATTTGAAATATACTATGCATTTTACTAGGGCAAGATAAAGTGAGAAATATAACCTGTATTTTCAAGAAAATTAGGCTTTTGGTTTTGACAAATGTTTTAATAATTATATCCTAAAAATGCTGAGGCAATGCCCAAAATGAAAAACCACATTGTGACTATAGAAAATTCAAATCTTTTTGAATGGGAAAACTAAAGAAAAGTAATTTTTGCCTTAAGGAAGTGATGCTGAAATGAATTAACCAGTAAAAAAAATAATTATAAAATAACTTAATCCTCATGCAGCCCTTCTAAATTCTAACTTTGATTATCTCCCACAACTCCCCACAATCTATAAATACTCTAAAGCTGCTTTGTCTTCTGGAGTCAAGTTATTGCTTAGAGTTTTTGTGGATTTTGAGAAAGTTCAGGATCAAAAATAGAGGTGAGAACATATTGTCTATGGTGTATTACAAGGTATTGTTTGCTTCAGCCAACCCTCGTTCCTGGCAGTAGATTCTGAAAAGCATAGTAAAACTAATGCTCTGTGAACAAGTAAATGCCTTTAAATTTTCACTTAGCTCTAAGTGACTAAAAAAAAAAAGACACAGACACTAACACTTTTAAAGTAGAACTTGAAAGACACTATGCATTTTACTAAGGCAAGATAAATTCTTCCACATGAATTTGTAAAGCCTTTTCTTTCACTCTTTCACTCTTTCTCCTAGATGTAAAATGAAACTAGGTATGATGAGAATTCTGGATCATTGGTTCTCATTTAATAAGATTTTACTGCAGTTTGAAAATTGGAGGAGTCCTTTTGCTCAGAGAGCACAAGTCAGCAGACATCTAGCCAACGGAATACTATGAAAAAATGCCCTGCCCTGGTCCTTTACATGTTTTATTTTATTTGGTCTCTGATGCTTATTTTATGCCTGATAGAAGGATGAGGGGCTTTACTCCAGCCACTGGCCTCCTCTGATTTATCAATATTATATCATCTCTTTCTTGCAGAATAAATATATGAAGAAGAATAAAATTAATAACAAAATTTATATTTTGGTTAAATAAATACACGCACAAAAATATTCAGTAGTTTTGGCTTGAAAACCGTAGTGCCAGCTCACACTGCCTCCTTAAGCAATGTCCTCTGCTTTCTAAAGCTCCACTTTATGGGACTGCAAACCTAGCTTAAGTGTGAACCTACTAGCCATTCACACCAAAGGTGCTTTCGTTGGACCCACACCCAGGTAAAACGGTTTCCAGAGAATAGGAGCTTGAGTTTGGGTAAAAGGAAGAAGAAATTTTGCAACTTGCTTTTGCAACCAATGACGCCACTTTGATTGTGAGGGTAGCATGTAAAAAGAGAATGGGAGGAGATGGAGACTAAGGAACAAGTCTGCCGTTTTGCTCAGAACTCTAGCAGTAGCGATGAAAAACTATCTTTCCACTGTTTTGAGACATTTTTTGTAAGATGCCATTTTCAGGTTATTGATACATAATTTTCCCCTGTCCTCCATGAAACACACTCTCCTGCCTTTCCTCCTACTTTACGGGCTTCCCCTTCTCAGTCTCTTTTGATAACTCCTTCTCTAACCTAAAGATTAGGTATTTCCTGATTCAATCTTGGGCATCTTTTCTGCTTCTACTTTTACCTTAGTTAGGTTCATCCAGAACCCTGGCTCTAAATGCCGTTTAAAAGCCAACACCCTCCTGAAATATGTGTCTAATTCCAGATTCTCATCTTAAATCCTAACTCCTGTTCCAAATGCCCACTGGTTATCTTCACAATGAATAACTGAAAAGGATCTCAAACTTTAAAAACCTGTCCAAAATAGAACCATGGCTTTTCTCCCTCAACTCTGTTGCCCTCCTATTCTTTCCTATTTCAGTTAATGACCCCACCACCCACCCAGGTGCTCGAGACACAAACATCTAATCCACTGGCATTTTCTATTGGTTCTACCTCCAAAATATGTCTCAAGTCCGTCTCCTTGACTATGTCCTAGTCTATGCCATTGTCTGCCACACGGACTACTGCAATAGCTCCCTGCGTTGCCTGCCCTCTGCCTTTCTGGCTCCCTTTCAACACTGTATTCACATAATACCAGTAAGTTTCTTCAATGGGTGCCTGGCCTCAGTTGGTTAAGGGTCCGACTTCAACTCAGGTCATGATCTCGCGGTTTGTGGGTTCAAGTCCCACATCGGGCTCTGTGCTGATAGCGCAGAGCCTGGAGCCTGCTTTAGATTCTATGTCTCTCTCTATCTCTGCCTCCCATGCACCCTGCTAATGCTCTGTTTCTCTCTCTCAAAAATAAACATTAAAAAAATACATTTAAAAAAAAATATATATATATACATCAAGGGGCACCTGGGTGGCTCAGTTGGTGGAACATGTGACTCTTGATCTCAGGGTTGTAGGTTCCAGCCCCACACTGGATGTAGAGATTACTTAAAACTAAAATTCTTAAGG
>NW_027529583.1:1307868-1309082 GCF_008692635.1 Crocuta crocuta | reverse complement strand
TACACACACACACACACACACACACACACACACACACAGACTTCAAGTCAAGTCACCTTCTTTGATCACATTCTTCAATGACTCCCCAAAGCACTTAGAAAAATGTCTGAACTCCTTTCCTAACATGGCCTCCTTGGTCTTCCTCCTGGCTTATTCCAATCTCATCTCATCCCACAACTGCCCTGTAAACAGATTCCAGACACACTGGCCTCAGACAGGCCAATGTGTTCTCCTTTCACTGCCTGCTCTCTTCCTAGAATGCTTTTACCTAGATCTTTGCATAACTAGCTTGTTCTTGTTCTTCAAATCTTAGCTCAAACCTGACCATAAAAAAGTTTCCCTGACCTTCTTCCCCCTATAACAGTGGCTTCTGCCACACCACATAGTTTTTCTTGATACACTACCCTGTTGGTTATCTACATGCAAATAATCTAAAGTGGGAACCATATTTATTTGTTTTAGTTTTTCTTTTCTGGTTTCTTCACAGAATATGAGCTCCTTGAAGGCCATACTTCATCAAGTAAGAAACACTTTGCAAGCCAAATTACCCCACATAAATGTTTTGAGAAACAGTTAGTTCATGGCAGCAAATGGTTTTTATTGCTCACCACTGTATCCAATACACCCGTCACAGTTTCTGACATAAGATTCGCATTCAGTGAATATTTTTTCCAATAAATGAATGACTCAATGAATAGAAAAATGGAAAAATGGAAGGAAAAAAAGATTCTGGAAGATCTAGTCTCTAATTCAGCCAAATATCCCCTCTCTTAACCCTACCAGCATCCCTCCAATCTTGGAAGAAAAAAAGGAAGAAACAATAAGGCTAAAGAAGGTTGAAGAATTAATAATGTCTTTCATGGAGACAAAGTCAACCTTTTATGCTAATCACAGGACCATCTGCCTTTTGTCTCCTCCCTATTCATCTTAAAAGAGCCCCCTCGAATCTCTCTATCAAACACACCTCAGAACTAGCCATGCAGGAAAGCTACAGGTCCCCTTTAGTTAGTACAACTGTTTTTTAGAAACCAGAAAGAATATTACTAGTTTGTTTCTACCTCCTTTTGAACCACATTTCTAAGTACTTGAACAAAGTTATTTATTTTATAATGAAAAATATCACTCATGAAATTTATTATCTACTTTTATTAAAAATTTTAAATAGAAATAGATGAATTTTCCAATTCATCTCTAATTATATAGGATAATAAGGT
>NW_027529583.1:1301829-1307471 GCF_008692635.1 Crocuta crocuta | reverse complement strand
AGGATCATCTGTCACAAAGTGTTACATTCAAGAACTGAAAAGACTGCATATTATAACCATCCACCAAAGAAATAGGATATCAGTTCAATGGTAACATTCTCAGATGAATTTCATTATTATTCCCTTTGAATAATTCAAAAGCATACCTGTATCACAAAACCAAAGCTAGAAATGGCAATACAACTTAGATTATCTAATTTGAAAAACAAGGGGAAAATATATTCAATAAAGAAATTCATAATTAATTTGGTAATTTCATGCTACTATATGAAAATAACCATAAGCATATTTTATTACTTACATGAATTTATAGAATTTGAGTGGTCTTGCTTATATAGGGGACAGAGGTCGGCTGCCCCAAAATGTACCATAATGACATATTAATCATTTCAAATTAAAGCTACTTAGAGGGGCGCCTGGGTGGCTGAGTCTGTTGAGTGTCTGACTTCAGCTCAGGTCATGATCTCACAGTTCGTGAGTCCGAGACCCATGCTGAGCTCTGCGGTGACAGGCCTGGAGCCTGGAGCCTGCTTCAAATTCTGTCTCCCTCTCTCTCTTACCCTTCTTCCACTTGTGCTCCCTCTCTCTCTCAAAAATAAATAAACATTTTTTAAAAAGTTCTGAAAGCAGGAAATGAACCTCCCATGTGAAAGGTACCCTGCCTATATACCAGGAGGTAAAAAAATGTCCTTATCACCAGAGATAGGGAAGGCTATATAAACAAATCTTGTTACTTTTTACTAATTTACTACCTCAGCCCAAATTCTGTTTAGAATTGCTTACTAATTGAAGCTCCCAAACTTTTCTTTGTGCTGTCAAGTCCTCACAGATTTTTTCTGTCTCTGTCTACAAAGTATTAAATCCGCCTGCCTTGGTCATTTCTTTAGGTCTCATTTTCCTTACTGGGCCTCTGTGCACACAAAACAAAACCCTGGGTTTTTTCTCTTGTTAATCTGTCTCGTATCAATTTACTTCTTAGTCCATCTAGAAGAATCTTGAACAGAGGAAAATCTCCTCTCCTTCCCTTCCTTTCTTTACTGTGTGAACCAGTATAGAAGAGAGAAATTAAGCACTAATATGCCCATCATAAAATTTCTTAAAAAGCTTTCCAGTTAGGCAATTAGCTAATTCAACACTTAGTATGTACATAGTACCCAGTAGATACATATTAATGACTTTGATTTGGCGACCATTTGTTGAGTCTACCCCGTGGGCAAGGCAACATGGTAAGTGCTGAAGAAAACAATGGTAACGAAGAGAATTGGCAGTAGAGTTCAGTGGTACAGAGGCTGGACTTTGGAAATATGGCACTGGGTTTAAATCCTTGATAACTGAATGATACTGGCAAGTTTCTTAACCTGTCTAAGCTCACTTTCCTCATCGATAAAACTAAAAGTATTACTTGTCTTATGGAGTGATTTTAAGGAATAAATGAGGTCACACATATAAAGAGATTAACACCAGGACTGAAACATTGTAAATGCTCAAAAAATGTCATTGTAATGATTAGTATTACAAGACCCGTGTCTTTAAGAGCTTAGGATCTAATGGGATAAGTCAAGATGCATGCGATTAGTAAACAGGAGAGCAAAAAGCATGCCACCTGTATTTGTCCATAAATGAGTCAATCCAAGGCTCCAAGTTTACAAACTGCTTTTTTAATTACTAGATGACCTTTTCCCACACAATAAAATGTCAGTGCTGTCTACACACAAAAATCAGTTTGTGGTCTTAGATTAATTTGGACAATCTGACTTTCTGAGTATGGAATTTAATCTGTTCACTGAGTTAAAAGATTATTATTCTTCCATTCCCTTTTTAAGTCTTGTTTAATGTTTATTTAGTTTTGAGAGAGACAGATCGCCAGGAGAGGAGGGAAAGAGAGAGGAAGGGAGACACAGAATCTGAAGCAGACTCCAGGTTCTGAGTCGTCAGCACAAAGCCTGACACACGGCTTGAACTCACGAGCCATGAGATCATGACGTGAGCTGAAGTCGGTGGCTTAACCAACTGAGCCACCCAGGCGCCCCCCCATTCCCTTCTTAAAAACTAAGATAGATAATGTTCCTTTTCTGGCAATCTTCTACATGCTCTTATAAAATTATGAAATGACATCATGTAATACTTAAATTAGAAATATTATTGAACTCCAACTTCCATTTTTATCCTCAATATCCAAGAGGATATTGTTAAACCTTAGTACTAGAAAAATAAATTAAATGAATGACATTGTTAAATTTAAAAGAGAACAGACTGGGGATGCCTGGCTGGCTCAATCGGTTGAGTGTCTGACTTTGGCTCAGGTCATGATCTTACAGTTTGGGAGTTTGATCCTTGCATCGGGCTCTGTGCTGACAGTGCAGAGCCTGGAGCCTGCTTTCAGTTCTGTGTCTCCCTCTTTCTCTGCCCTTCCCCGGTCATGCTCTCTCTCTCTCAAAAACAAATAAATATTTTTTAATTTTTAAAGAGAACAGACTGAAATTTTTAAAGAATCATTTTGGATATGAGTCATACCTCTCTAAGACTGGCAAGGAGCAAATTCTTTTACCCAAGATTTGCCTCGAGTTAGGCCTTTTTATCCAAAGATATAATCATGTGTATAATTCAGTTCAACAAACATCTGTAAAACATTTCTTGTGTTTTGGGCACCACGGATGCTCAGAGCTGAATAAAATACAGTTCTCTCATTCGAGGACTTCTCATGCTAATGGTAAAAACAAACAAGTAATCCACTTTACTTTTCCATTTACTCTAAATTGTAGATTATTCAGTCACAGTTATCATTTAAAAATTGAGATGCATCTTTCAATCAATGACAATTTATAACTGCTATCAGCCAGGTGGCATTCATGATGCAGCTGCCATTGTGTATTCATAATGTATTGCCTGCCCTTGTTATGTATTACTGCCTAACAAATTACCACAAAACTTAGAGGCTGAAGACAACAATATTGATTATATGAAAGATTTTGTAGATCAGGAAATCAGGCATAGTTTAGTTAAGTCCTCTGACGCCGGGAGTTGCACCGGCCTCTCTGGATGGCAGTCACAGCAAGGATATGGTAGAATTTGCACAGCTCCTGCCATGAGAAATGAAAACTGGTATCTCCTTCTGCTACTACTGGCTCATGTTGGAAATGAGGCTGCTGGTATTGCCCAGGCCTCACAATATTCCAGATCAGACGATAGACCCCACACAGATACCTCATAAGGAAAGGCGTGTCCCTGCCTTTTCCAAAGAGATTTCAGATGAAAACATTGTGGATAAAAGGCTCTTCCTGTGGGCCTTGCAGATCCAAGACTTAACATAATAAAAGGGGCTTGAGTCTGGCCCTGAGACAAAGAGCCTAATTTAGACTTAAGGGCAGATAGCCACCCTCACCCATTTGTTTCTGCTTGGAGCATTTTCTGGCCTTGTATATGCTGATTACTCCCTGGGAAGGAACCTATTGAGGAACTACTTTTGTCATTATGGGAGCAAAGGTGTTTCCTGGAAGACCTGTTTTTCTTGATACTTCCACCTTAAGCTATTGACCCCTGCCCACAAAGAAGTAACTTCACCCTTTTTATGCTAAAAACGTTGTCTGGTATGCTAAAGATACTTTCTTCCCCATAGGATAAGCATCTCAATCACTATTGATAAAGGTTATGCAGGAGTCTTCTAGATTTCTGGGAAATTCTCACTTACCAAAGAAGTTTGTTATCAGAAATCACTGTCTAAGGCAAATGCCACTTCTGTGCCGTCCCCCAAACACTTATAAAATAAAGTTGAGCCCCAGTCAGAGCACAGATGCCTGCCTGGTGATCAGAAAGAATCTCCGGGCCTCTCTCACTTTCTCTCTCGCCGACACCATCCATCCTTCAGGGACCCCTGGACCTGCCGGAACCGGCCTCCGACACTCTTGACTCCAGGACTCTCAGAGGCTATAATCAAAGTGTTCTCTGGGGTTGTGATTATCTGAAGGCTAAACTGGGGGTGGATCTGATTTCTAGCTTATTCAACTGATTGTTGATGGGGTTCAGTTTTTCACAAGCTATTCAACTAAGGCCCTAGTTCCTCATGAGCTCCTGCGCCAGAGACTTCTGTTGACTGCTTGCTTAGTGGTCTCCTGATAGGGTAGCTTGTGATATGACAGGGAGAGAGAGAATCACATGGCCAGAGAGAAGCCACAGTCTTTTGAAACTTAATCTGGTAAGTGTCATCCCATCACTTTGCAGAAGTCTATTCATTAGAAGCAAGTCACCAGGTCCAGCCCATACCTAAGGGAAGGGGACTCTACAAGGGTGTGAATACCAGGAGATGAAGATCGTTGTGAGTTATTTTAGCAGCTGTCTACTACATTGCCTGTGGTTATTCCTAGGGGTATGACTGGCCACAACAATCCTTTGTCATTAGTGGACAAACCACTTAAGTATAGTTTGAGGGAGGAAGATGAATCCTAGTTGTCTGAAAATGCTTTCTTAGTACCTAGAGGTAGCAGATGAATGTCGGGGGCTTGAGAAAACCCAGAGATACTAGGAGAGCACACTTAAATACTTCAGCAGCAATGCAGTTGATGGGATAATACTGTGGGAAGGGAAAATGGACATGAATGCCTCTGACTAGCAAGTGATTTAGAAGTTTTGCAATGAAAAAAGGTTTTAGGAATACTCTGACCAATTTATTTCACGTATTTTTCATTTTATGAATGTATAATAGTGATATATGATGAAAATCTATGTCTAAATAAATGTAAAGCAGCTCTTATTAATAGGATTAAAATCTAAAAAACAAATAATGTTGAAAGTATCATCTCTGAGTTGAATTTGCAACATGTTTTTCATTATAAGTGTTAATATGAAATACATTCCTACAATTAAAGGCATCTTAAATTCAATGGATTCAGAAATGATTACAACACACGATGAATTAAAAACTCAAGAGGTAAGTTATGGGATGCCTGGGTGGCTCAGTCAGTTAAGCATCCTACTCTTGATTTCAGTTCAGGTCATGACATCACGGTTAGTGAGTTTGACCCCTGCATCGGGCACTGTCAGTGCAGAGCCTGCTTGGGACTCTCCCTCTCTCTCTGCCACTCTCCTATTTGTGTTCTCTCTTTCTTTCTCTTTACCCCTCTCTCAAAATAAATAAATAAACTTTAAAACAAAACTAAAAAGACAAAGGCAAGTTATCCCTGCCTACGGACTCTATGCCTGCAAGTCTGCAATCTAGCCAAGGTATGTCTTCAATGGAGCACAAATGTAGATATTTAAATACCTCATTTAAAGGCCAGTAAAAGCGAACAACTTGAACTTCTAACTAAAACACTAAGAAAAAGAGTTATAGATGATCATAAAATCTCATATATTTGTGCAACAGAAAAGAAGACTTAAGGAATGACAAAAGTGTCCTGTCAAGCACAGTAGAAATAATTTTCATGAAAGTGAGATCACGTTTTAGAAGTCTCAGCTGTGGTTCCCAATCTGCAATCACAGACCCCATAAGTTTAGAGTTTGTCCAGAGGGTCCATGAACCCATGTGCATGAGAAACATTTTCTGTAGAATGGCTAAATAGTATCTTTTTAACCACTGTCATTCAAAGGTATTAAAAATGCTTTATTAATTAAATATACATTATTTTCAAATAATTTTTGGCATCATC
>NW_027529583.1:1299885-1301824 GCF_008692635.1 Crocuta crocuta | reverse complement strand
ATTTATTTAAACAACAGACAGTAGAAATAAAACTATTATCCATGTGGAGAAAAGTTCACGAAATTTTTACTGTTAAGTAATTTTTACCTTCTCTGACAAAAATTCTGGAACCCACCGTCCTCAGGTTTCCTGAATTGCAAGTCTAAGTATGTTGAAAAATGATTCATTATCTACATCCCCATACCCTTAGGAGTAACATTTATCTCCATGTTACTGGATAAAGACCCATCTCTTGCTATCAGTCTTCCTATTGAAAATTTCATACCCATAGATAAAACTTGTCATGATCTTAGAAAGAACTCCAATTTTATTCCAACACATTGAAAGGAAATCCATTTTGTTTCTGAGAATAAAAAATTGAATCCTAAAAGGATTTCTTTTTCTCTCTTGGTTCCTTAAAGTCAGATTTTTTTCTTTTAACTAATGGCAAGCCATCTTTCATTTTTTTTCCATCTTTCATTTTTAATAGCATTACCCTTAGAATGTTGGCTTAATTTTTTTCAATTTAAATGGTGGAGTCACAGTGCAATGATTATTTTATTATACAATGAAGAATCCAGAATATCAGAGCGCCTGGGTGGCTCAGTAAGTTGAGCATTTGACTCTTGATTTCAGCTCAGGTCATGATCTCACAGTCTGTGGGATTGAGCCCTGCATCAGGATCTGTGCTGACAGCAGGGAGCCTACTTGGGATTCTCTCTCCTTCTCTCTCTCTGTCCCTCCTCTGCTCACACCTTTTGTCTCTCTCTCTCTCGAAATAAATAAGCATTAAAAAAAAGAATCCAAAATACCAAAAATTAGCCAAGGTGGTAAAAAATTAGCCAAGGTGGTTAGTGCTCTGTCACATACAAAATGATTCATCTGCTTATCACTAGAGATCAAATTCATCATAATTGCACTATATATTTATTCAATAGAATGGAAAAAGATAATTTTAGTTAGTATACACTTACATGTGTTCTACTTGTAAGAGGATTCAAGTGTCTCTTGATATGATATCTAGGGCTAACAAAAAAATCAAACATATGTTCATACTTTTCTGCACTTAACTTGACCATAGTTACCACTTATTTGTAGGTTCAAGATCAAGAGAGTGATTCAATTTGAGTTTGTGTTGTTTTGAATAAAGCAGGCTTAAGGATGCAAAGATAGAAAATGTTTCCCTTCTTCCCTTTTAGGTTCTTTAACTGGCCTAATAATTAAATTGATATGAGACAGATTAACAGGAAAAACATAAATTTAATTTTATATGTACACAAAAATCTGAGACCCAAGGCAGCCAGGTAACTGAGGCTTAAATAACACTCTGAGCTACAAAGAGGGGTAGGGCTGTGGGGATACAAAGAGAAGGAAGACCATTCACAGAAATGGGAGGAGATGTTTGGAAAACAAAGGTTGCCCTGTTATGCAGATAAGTTTCTTAGGTAAAAAGGTATCTCTGGTAATAGCTATCTTTTTAGAACAGACTCCCTTTCCAATGTAAATCTAGGTCTTTGAGGGGGGAGATAAAGAGTTTCCTAATTCTTCTGGGTTTTCATTGTCTTTAGCTCAAAATAATCCTTATACCAAAGTCACTTATTTTGGGGTGGTAAACTCTGTTCTCCTTCAAGGACCATGTCCGTACTGATACAAGGCAAACTAAAAGACATCCTCCTACACCCCCGTTTATTTGATAAATTTCTCAANCTCAAACCCACGAACTGTGAGATCATAACCTGAGCTGAAGTCAGATGCTTAATTGACAGAGCTACCCAGGTGCCCCCAGACTACAGATATTCTTAACACAACAAATGTTTGTAAGTCATCTAGGACCTAAAATGAGATTACACTGTGGTCAGGGAACTCAATTCAATATTAGAAGATCCATAAATGATGCTTTCGTTTAAGGTAACATGTCAAGTTGTCAAAAAATCTAGTTGATTGACGGGGCGCCTGGGTG
>NW_027529583.1:1298338-1299830 GCF_008692635.1 Crocuta crocuta | reverse complement strand
CTTGCAGAGATTCCAAATTTCTTCTTTTCCCACCAGAGTTCCCACTTCTACCATTATAGAGATTTTAAATTGAACACTGAGCCAGAAACAGATACCTACCAACATCCTCTTGGCATGTTATTTCAATTTCTACTTGTCAATTCCAACACAAATGTAGGCAAAGCAGATGTTACATTACCAAGCCCTAGACAGTCTAGTGCTGGGGGACTTGAGGAGGGGAAATTAAGCTATGGGTTGTCAGCATATCATGCAGTTGTCTGTAATGATGATCATATCAGAACCCATATTCTGTGCTTCAAAGTATTAACACTAGGAAGAATAATTCTTCAACATAAAAGCATAAAACTTAGAAATGCTACAGCTATTTGATACTGTTGGGGAACATCATCTAAAAGAATGCAACTGCTGACTGACCAGTGAGCTGGACCCAGCCATTCGGAGGCTTTTCACACTCTCCCTTGTCCTTGGAATGTGGGTTCTGCTCGCCTTTCCCATTCCCAGAGACTGTTCCAAGGACATCGCATTGACATGGCGATGTGAGGTTGAAAACACCTGCACAGTACATATAACTGAGCCAGCCCAGTTAGAGCCTTTTTATAAGTTTTTAAGATTTGGGAGGTGGGTGCGGGNATCTTTGGATATAAATTCCTTTGCTTATGAAAACTGCCATCTACCAACCTGGAGTGGCTACCTCCTTCCTTGGTCATCCCTGCCCTCTGAGTCTAGGGGTCGGTTTCAGACTATACTTGGAAAGGTTGCAAACCATATGTTAGGATTATAGTTAAATTATAATTAAGGAATCACAACATTGAGTGAGGATATATATATTCCTAGACTTTAATTTTAGGATGCATTTGCATAAACAATGATGTAAACTGTACCCCCCCCCAGGAGTTTTGAGGTGTGGCCATCCTATTAACAATATTTAGATAATTTATGTCCATCTGCAAAGTCTTTCCAAGAGTTCATATCTTTTGGGATGGTACTTATTTTTTCTCTTTTCCTTTTTTATGCTAAGGTGGTGATTTATGATAGTGACCCGTAGAAGAGGAGAGGCAAAGTCAATGAAGAGATAGATAAAAGGGTGTCTTTCCCTATCCCCCTCTCTCCATTCTCTCCGACCCAACATACACCTAGCTAGATGGGCCACTTTTACGCATCACTGGAGAGGCAAACTGGGCACATAAGCCAAAAGAGTTGTGTTGAGGAAAGGTTTTATGACTGGGTTATTTCTACCCCAAGTTCAATGAAGAGAGATGAAAACGTTCTTCACTTCAACACTGGGAACCAACAGCAGCAAACAACAGAGACCACACAGCAGCAGTTATGCCCCGCTTAGAAGTCGCAGAGGCACATAAGGATGAGAGTGGCTACAACAAGCACAAACAGCTATGATTGGGCCAGAGCCAGTCAGGGTCAGCTTTGTAAGGATGCCTCGGGAACTCTTCCCACATAACTTGGAGAGCTTTTGAAAAAGAGAAAAGGTCTAGAG
>NW_027529583.1:1295390-1298300 GCF_008692635.1 Crocuta crocuta | reverse complement strand
AGCTTGAAGCAGCCTGGAATATTTAGATTTCAAAGAGGTAACTTTAATTTTAAAAGCATCCATATACATTTAAAACCCTGTTGCTTTCTAACATACTGTGAAAATAAACAGTGGTTGAAAAATGAATGAAAAGGCAAAAACAAAGTTCAATGTCCTTTAATCATTACTGTAACTGATCTTTCAAATCCACTGCGTCCTTATTATCACAAATTGAAGAACATTAGGTTGTGGCTGGTGGGGACAAGGGAGTGGAAACAGAAAAAGAGATGGAGAGACCCTGGATGGACTAGAAAAGTAAGGCAGAGATCCAGCCTCAGCTTCCTAAGGCTCCCGTACATGTACATGCAGCCGTTACCCCTCCCCAGATAGCCCTTCCTAAAATGCCTTCAACACCCATCTCCATTTGTCTCAGAGACAATCCCTGCAGAACTGGCCTAAATAGCTGTATTGATTCATCTTTGCTTCTGTAGGTATGTACTTAGGTCATCAGCAGCTTTTCTTCGCCTCCAGTACAGCTCGGGTGCTCCGGAGTAATCCATGTGTGAGATGATATTGCAATGCGATGACTAATTCTGCCAGCCGAACTGAACCCCCTGGATAACAAAGTATTTATTCAGCTTCTCTTCCTAGGTAGAACTGAGCCCCGAGGTTAGAGGCTGAGAGCTTGTTCTTTGTACCAAAGCTAAAACACCCAGCTGGGATGTGATTAAAAATTCTACCACTAAAGCAAAAGAATAAATAAGCAAAAGCAGGATGAGGTGCATGGCTCAGAAACCGGCTTAAGAACTGAGGGAGCTCAGGGCCGACCACTCCAAAATAAACCACATGTGGCACACAGTTTTGAGTTAAAATTACTTGAGAAAGAGCCAGTGCAGGAAGGATGCCCTGACTCTCCTCTCTGACCTACTGAAAGCAGAAAAATAAATCTCCAGCGTGAAAGTTACCTTCCCTGCACCAGGAGGTAGTCATCCCGACCACCAGAGATAGAGAATTCAGAGCCGAGAAGGCTAGGTAAAACAAACTTGGCTTAGTTTTTTCACTAATTTGAAACCCAAGCCGAAATTTGGTTGTCATGTCAGTTCTTCACAAATGTATTGTTTCTTTGTCTAAAAAGTATATAAACATCCTGCTCTGGTCATTTCTTAGGTCTCTTATCTATGAGAGCTTTGTACACAAAACATTGTTTTTTTTCCTCCTGTTAACCTGACTTGTGTCGGTTTAATTATTAGACCAACCCAAAAAAACGATAAGGGGGAAGGGAAAATTGTCACCCCCTCAACAGTAGGGCCTCAACAGTTAGCATTCTTTGAGTGACCAATGCTTTCTATACTTGTTTTAACCCATTCTCCATCTAGATTATAGGCTTTCTCAACCTCAACACTGTTAATATTTCATGCTGGCTAAGTCTTTGGTGTAGAGGCTGTCCTGTGCACTACTGTAGGATGCTTGGGAACCTTATGTCTCTTGGGGGCTAAATAACCCATGGCCAAGAATCCATGATCTAAACTTAAGTGTCTCCATAACTGACAGCCAAGGCTACATCAACATTAACACACACAAAACCAAAAATAAAACCCCTGCCGGGGCGCCTGCGTGGCTCAGTCGGTTGAGCATCCAAGTTCAGCTCAGGTCATGATCTCACAGTTCATGAGTTCAAGCCCCATGTTGGGCTCTGTGCTGACAGCTCAGAGCCTGGAGCCTGCAGCCTGCGTCAGTTTCTGTGTCTCCTTGTCTCTCTGCCCCTTCCCTGCTCCTGCTCTGTCTTTCTCTCTCTTTCTCAAAAATAAACGTCTCTGTAACTGACAGCCAATGCTACATCAACAACAGCACACACACACACACACACACACACACACACACACAAATTTTAAAAATTAAAAAAAAAAGAAATGAGAAATTAGCATCTTACTAATTCACAGATAACTGCATGAAGAAGAGACTGGCTCTATGTAGGGGCAAAACCACAGCTGAAATTATCATTGAGAAGCTACCAGAAAGATCTAGGTAAGGCCTGATATGGGCTGAGACCCAGACAGACATGACAGAAGTAGTTGGATTCTAGATATATCCTGAAGGTCAAGATAATGGGATTCCAGAGGTATCATATGCAGGGCATAAGAGAAAAAGGAGACAAGAATGATTTTAAGGTTTTTTGGTCTGAGAATATTGCTCTAAATCATAACTTCAGTAAGTGCGTAATTTATAATACTTTATAAAGTATGATCATTATGTGGGCAATTTCAAAATAAAAGAGAAATAATCAGACTAACCATAATGTCATCTTTGTTTAAATATGTTTGACAACTAGAAAGCAATAGTATAGGTTCAAACAAATCGGGGTGCCTGGGTGGCTCAGTCGATTAGGCGTCTGACTTCAGCGCAGGTCATGATCTCACGGTTCATGGGTTCAAGCCCTGCGTCGAGCTCTGTACTGACAGCTAGATCAGAGCCTGGAGCCTGTTTGAGATTCTGTGTCTCCCTCTCTCTCTGACCCTCCCCTGTTCATCCTCTCTCTCTCTCTCTCTCTCAGAAATAAATAAAAACATTTTTTAAAAATTAAAAAAAAAATAAGTTCAAACAAATCAAAAATATCCAACCCCTTGGAAGTTAAAAAATTGTTCACTTAAAAAATGGACCTGGGTGATTCAGCTGGATAAGCATCTGACTTGATCTTGGCTCAGTACTTGATCTCATGGTTTGTGGGATTTAGCCCCATATCGGGCTCTGCACGGACAGTGCAGAGCTTGCTTGGGATTCTCTCTCAACCTCTCCCCCCTCTCCTGCTTGCATGTGCTCTCTCTCCCTCAAAATAAATAAACTTTAAAAATAATAATAAATAATAATAAATGGATGAGAAGAAAAATGGCCCAGTGAAAAACTAAAAACCAAAATCATCAAGATCTGTAGGGT
>NW_027529583.1:1284033-1295356 GCF_008692635.1 Crocuta crocuta | reverse complement strand
GAGAAGAAAAATGCCTCAGTGAAAAACTCAGAACCAAAATCATCAAGATCTGTAGGGTGAGATGGGTCTTGAAAAATGAGAGAGAGTTCATGAAAAGAAGAAAGGACACAAAAGTTTCCAGGCAGCAGGAACAACCCGTGTCAGTGCAACACTAGTGAGAGAACACGGCACCCTTAGGAAATGCTAAGTGTTCGGCATGGCTCTCACCTGCAGCGTACGGAGAAAATGGTGAAGGACGAGCGGGGCTCCATAACCCAGGGCATAATAGGCCAGGCCGAATTTTCACATTCCTTCCCGAATGTAAGGGGGGAACACATAGGACTTAAAGCTGGAAGAAATATTTAAACAACGAGTACTGGCTCCCCATGAACTAATCTTTATTTAGTGTGTAGCTTGGATTTCCCACCCCCTCATCTTATTAAAAACACAAAAAGTCTTGTTCTCATTTACAAATCTATGTAAGGCATAAAATTCAAAGGCAGATCATACCAACACTGTTTTCCAGGAAATTTTCTCCTAATTTTATACAGATTTACTTTCATTCTAACCCACTTTTATAGTTAGCATAAGTGATTTCAAATTAAATGTAATCATTGTTGCATTAGTTTGGTTATTTACCCCCATCTCATCTCCTTCTCCATTAAGATTGGAGTAGTCTGAGGGCAAGAACCCCATTGTCAGAGTTCTTTGGAAATAACAAGATATATTTTTATCAGAGAGAAATAATCTTTCCCCCAAAGCCCTCACATGGGTGTTACTCAATAAATTGCACTGAAAATATCAATCATTATATGACTTTTCATTGGAATTTCATTTATTTGTTAAGGATACACTATGATTTCCCAAGAAATTTTCATGAGAGATTTCCTCAATCAATTTTGAGTATGCCAAACATTCATTAAATATCTCTGCTACTTCAAAGCCTCAGTTAATTAAGCCTCTCTCAATATATTATCCCCATTCACACAAGTACCCTTTTTAAAATGAATATGAACACATTTTTTATTTACCTATCTCTCTGGTCCCTTATTCCTCATACTAACTTCTTATCCTTTGCCTGCAGTAACTATATTTTAACATCCTGGTACGTGTTCCTCTTTGAATTCTGAGCTATGTGTGTATGTATGTATGTAATTACACACTCAGGGATGTATGCAAAATAAGGATTTTATGTCTATATACAAACCACAGTTTATTTTTTCAGCTCAACTATATGGTTTAGTGAAAAATGTTCAAGTTTGTCTTTTGATGATTGTCATACCTAAATTAGCTCTCCTTATTTTCGATATATGAAAGTATACTGAACTACACAACCTCTCAGTTAATTACAAAATTGGTAAAGTAAGACAAGCCAGTAAAGACATGTCTTTGATTTGCTTTATTATTATCTTGGAAAGAAGCAAGGTAACAGAACAAGAACATGCTCTTTCCTGCAGGAAGTTGTGGGACTCCACATAGATTTCCTGGACAACTGGAGATCTCAACCGAATCCCAGGCCTTACAAAAATGAACACTCTTCACACTTACATTCTGGGTACTTGGTGAGGCAACAGGGAAAGGACACTAGGGAGACGAATTAACCAAAGTAAAGCTATTTTGATTTCAGGCTGACCCTTAACCTAAAAGTCAGCAGGTCATAGAAAGAGTCGCAAGATCCTACTCCAGGAAAACCACAAGATCCCACTCCTTTCAGCAATAGAAGCCACATAGGTTGGACATTCTGAAAATTGCTCCCCGTGGGTAATTCCACAACCCTAAGCCAATGGAAAATCTAACTGCTTAATATAAATGATAAACCCAAAGCTAAAGAGTAAGGCCTTCCCCATGATGAGGAAGCACAAGGTAAGCTGAGGGCAAAGTACCAGCTAACACCCACCCCCACCCCCACTTACGCCCCCAGGTGTAACAAGTGTGACATTCCAGGCACTCTTGTCTACCAGAGAAGAAAGGAAAGAACAGAAAACAAATGGTTAAACTGATAGTCTCCATCAGTTTACAAATACCTTAGTAATATTACAAGAAAAGGGCAATCTTATCAATAGCCTAATCTCTAGGAACTAAATCCCTACCGTTTTAAGGATAATGCTTTGCTGGAAGGAAAAACAACCTTAGCTTGACAATAACTAGGCCCCCAGTAATCTGTGAGTCTTCTTTAGGACACGGAAATCCCTTTATGAAACTTCTCTCTTCACTTTACCTCTCTCAAGTCCACAGTATGTAATCAGTGACTCCTCACAACCCCAGGGCAGCTCTTTCTGCCCACCAGTCTTATCCCCATGTTTTAATAAAATCACCTTTTTTGCACCAAAAATGTCTTCAAGAATTCTTTCTTGGCCATCAGCTCCGAACCCCCACTGTTCCAAACCCCATTACCTGTACAGTTAGCTAATTAAAAACAACAACAAAACCAAAAACCTTTGTTAGAGGCAAAGAGGATCCTCTTCTCACCTGGAAGAAAGGACCACTACTTTGTGGTGGTGGTGTTGGGGTTTGGGGCGATGGTGGGGCAGCTGCCGAAACTGCGTTTGTTTTGGGGAAATTCCCTTTCTCCAGCCTGACATGGACTGCATATTTCCACTTTGGTAGGGGAAAAAAACCCCAAACATGGCATCTGCTCCTCTTTCTGAGCTTACAAGGTTCAGAACCAGGAATCATCCTTGTCTGTCTTCTGCTGGCACCTAACCTTTTCTGCCTTCCCCTCCTCCTCCTCCCTTTTCTGCACCACCTTGGGTGCAGCCTACATAACTGGCTTCTACACCTTCCTAGATGCCTCAGGCACCACGGGCTCCTTCTCCCACCCTCACTATCAAGGAGCAAAGCTCACCTACTTGGACTGCTCACTTCAGATTCCCCCACTGGTGTCCCAGGAAAAATTAACAATAGAGAACAAATTGTCTTAAGTGGACCGAAGTGGAACATATTCAGTATTTAAACTAATTTGTTTGTTGGCTTAATTAAAATAGACATGTCCTTAGAGTTATCAGCATTAAATATGAAACTTTCATTCTACCTAGTTTTGCTAAAGGTCAAATAATCTCATGTTATCTCTGTTCCAAATTGTTAGCAAAAGATGATTTACAATGATGGTTAATTCTGTCTCAACGCTTTCATGGGTAACTGTTAAGAGCTTTCGGTCTTTGGTAACCTGAAACTTTAGTTTTGTTTCCATGAGAAATGGGATTAAATTCATTTGATATCTAATGAGATAAAATACTAAAGCACCAATTACTAAACGTAGCTTTGCACTTTTGCCTTTTTCTGTAGAGAAATTAAGGATATTTGGATCTGTTGGTAAACATGCTTTGTGCTTAATTGGTTCATAAGTTTGCCATCTCAGGAATTCTGATATAACAGTTCACAATTGGTTCCTACTTAATTTTCACTGGAGACTAATGCTTCTAAGAGTTAAAATTCTGCGAAATGTAATTTAGACTAATGGAAATAAGGAAAGCAAACCTGTATGTATGTAGAAGATAAGAATGGATATATAAGGATATATAAGAAAAATACATGGAATGAAAATACATTTTTGTTGAAGGTAAAAGGAAGTAATTTAGTCCTAAATGAGATTGGTTGTTTGAAGATAAATGGCTTGGGACAAAATTTGAAGGCAAAGGAAAATTGTAGAAGGTTTGTGAAGAGAAATCTTTGAAAAACAATTTTATGTATGGCCAGGAAGTACTAAGGTTGCAATGAATGGATTTTTAAAATGCACTGGTATAAGATTAAAATTCTGTTTTTCTGTACGTTAAAAAAAAAAAGAGTTTTCTTGGATTGTTGATCTGCTCTTGATATAAAAAAATATATATATATGCAAAGGTTTGTCCCCCTTTGTCTGCCAGGAAAACCAAAGCTCCTGTTTTGTCTTTATCAGGTCTTTGATTACTTAGGTAAAACTTCTCAATGTTAAAGAAGCTAAGTTTTGCTAACAACTATATAACCCAACATATTTGCTTTTAAAATCTCTTATTGCCATCTTGGTTGAATAAATAATTTCAAGTTTCAAGATTTGTAATAATCTGCAATCTTATTTAGGATGTACTCTATAACTTTCTAAGGTTTTGAACAAAGTTTCCTCAGGTTTAAATTGTAAATGAAGTCTTTTTCAACAATTAGGCCTTTTTATTTGTTATGTTAAGTTACTTTGAAAGCACTGTCAAATAATGGTAAACCTTAGGTTGTATTGATTGGGTAAATGCTGTAACTGATCAAATATAAGTGCAATTCCTAAAGTTTTAATATGTTTTTGTAATAAGGTCATCACTTGATATTCTGATTATCAAAATATTACATGTCACAGAAATATCTGATCACCTTGTCAATTTCATCATAATGAACTCTCATCAGATTGTTCACCATGTACATTTTTGAGTTTTGTAATTTATAGTTATTGTACTTATTTTATTACACAAAAGCGTTTCATCTTTAAGGAGTTATAAAAAGGACGTTTAGGGCAAATACAGGTATTTGACATCTTTAAAACCCTAAAACTAAAATGGATAAAAATTTCTAGAACTAATAAGCTGCATTCAAACAGAACAAGAATTAGGAACATAGGACTAAATGAACTGAGAAAGATTACAGTTTTGTGACTCTTGTTAAAAATATTTGTTACCGAATGTTTGCTCTTCCAGATTAAGGGAACTTACTTTTAAGGTACCTATGACATACAAAAATGTGATAAAGTATTCATTTGTAAACAAATTGAAACATTTAACTTTTCTCTCTACCTAAACCCTCTGGAATTCAAAACCTCTCAGTGAGTATTTTTTCTTTCATGGCAATTACAGTTATTTGCATAAGTTCAATAAGGGCACCATTGGAAATACTGGTTATTTTACCAAGGCTTTGACTGGAATTTCGTATTTGAGAGTGACATGGGTAGACTCAGATATGACCATACAGCTTTAAGGAACTAAAGTTGACTTTATGAAGCATGACGCCAATAAAGCCACTTGGAAATGTTGGCCTGATACCTTGCTTACAGAGTTCCCAGCAGCCTCCCCAGGTGAGTAAAGAAGGTCACTTCCTGGCAGGTGCAGGAACTTCAGGATATCTTAGGGACCTTGTGAAGAGGAATTTGCCCTAATCTACAGGTATTGCAGGCATGTCTGATGGCAAGTACTTGGTTTAGCTTCTAGCCTGGAGAGGCTACTAAACGTTCAATCTATGGCAGCTGGGTCCCTTAACTGGTTGAGCATCTGACTTAGGCTCAGGTCATGATCTCATGTTCATGTGTTCGAGTCCCACATCGGGTTGTGTGCTGACAGCTCAGAGCCTGGAGCCTACTCTGGATTCTGAGTCTCCCTCTCTCTCTGCCCCTCCCTTGCTAGTGCTCTGTTTCTGTCTCTCAAAAGAAAGAAAGAAAAAGTTCAATCTAGATTCCTTATAAAAAGTTCCAGCAAGGCAAATTTAAAAGATCTATATGATCAATCACTATTCTTGCTGAGCTTATGTAAATAATTAGACTAAATTTGTTAAAACTAAACTTGTTTTTCAAGCAAATTAGTCTTCATTTGGCTATCTCTGGAAATGAGGGTTAGTAGAGAGAAAGCTATGTTTCAGTAATGCACCTTTATGGATATTCAATTCTAGTTCAGATTGTCTTTAAATTGTTTTTTAACTTTTTAAAGTATTTTTATTTAATGTATCTTAGGTTTGAGAGAGAGAAAGCAGGAGAAGGGCAGAGAGAGAGAGTGAGACACAGAATCCGAAGCAGTCTCCAAGCTCTGAGTGTCATCACGGAGCTCAATATGGGGCTTGAACTCATGAGCCATGAGATCATGACCTGAGCCAAAGTTGGATGCTTAGCTGATTGAGCCATCCAGGTATTCCAAATTCTGATTGTCTTTAAATGTTGCTTGCCTATGTTGCAGAAATCTGGTCTGGATCACTGGCAGAAGAACCAAGCAGCACTTGGAGATCTTGGAAGGGAGGAGGTTTATTTTACACCGGTGGGCTCAGAGGAGATCATTCTCCAGAGGTCTGAGCCCAGAGCATCAGCAGAGGGAGTAATTTATAGCCTGTTACTTCTGCGTCCCTCATTAATATATGAGACAAGCAGTGTGGGAAGAAGAACCCGGAAGAGGGAGCCTTTGATCAGGGACAGGTATTTATTTCCTTATCAGTCCTACCAGCCATCTTATAACAGATTTTTCCCTATCACCTAAACTAGACAACTTGAGGTTAACTTCAGAAAAACTGTCACTATAGCACAGGTGTGGACAATCTTCTTGCTTGTTATTCTGTGCAGATAGTAGCAGGATCCCATGGACATATGATTATTTGAACAACTGGAAAATAGGATGGACAGGATCCCATGGACATATGATTATTTGAACAACTGGAAAATAGGATGGACTTCCTCAACAAGTATATATGAAAGGTCTTTTCTTACTGTAGACCTATCAATAGATAAACTATATTGCTTGATTAAATTATTCACTTGAGGCCAGGTTAATTCATAGGTCTCTAAATTTTTTTTAAATGTTTCATTTATTTCTGAGAGAGAGAGAGAGACAGCGTGAGCAGGGGAGGGTCAGAGAGAGGGAGACACAGAATCGGAAACAGACTCCAGGCTCTGAGCTGGCTGTCAGCACAGTCGGGTGCTTAACTGACTGAGCCACCCAGGCGTCCCTCATAGGTCTCTAAATATGCAATCATATCCTCCCTAAACCTGGTATGACAATTACTAGATACCCACCCAATCCATATAAACCCAAATCTAGTACAGCAAGGGCTTTAATTCCAAAATGGAAGGGCCCTTACTGGGGCAAATGATGTACTCTCACTGCAGTAAAGTTAGAGGGGCACTCTTCATGGCCTCTTTTATCTGGAATAAAACCTGTACCTCCTTCATAGGAAAGCAATGAGCAAATGAAAGTGCCTTCTTATTCCTATGAACCTGTAGAAGATGCAAACTTCTCTTAGGATGGTTGCACCATTCTTTTTCATTGTCCTTTCCCCAATTTATACTGACAATTCCTTCTTATAATGGGCCATTCCAAAGGATCACCACAGACATTTGAATTACAAACCAGAAAGACCCATCTGATTCCTGCTGCCTCTTCCCACTCCATCTGAGGAGGCCTCAATCCTAACATCTAAAAATCTCCTCACTGACAGCACTGGTAGACAGTGGGTTTGTACTCTTCTCTAACCATTAAGCTATATTTTTCTTGTTTGTGTAAAAGTGTCTCTTATAAATGACCTAATTGCTTACTAAACAAAGCAGAGTCTATATGATGGCTGTATACCACCCGTTACACAGTTAAGGCCTTCAATGACTCTCAATAACGTTGTATTATTAAATACTAAAATAACTCAAATACATAAAACAGTTCTACAAAATAGAATAGCATTAAATGTTTTAACTGCTGCACAAGGTTGAACTTGTGCTTGAAGAGCCTAAATAATGCCATTTTAAAATTAAGACCCCCCCCCCCATTAAAAGCAACCTCGGGCTGCACATAGCAGAAGTCTCAGGAAAAAAATGCAGATTGTTCAAGGCTGAAACCCCTCCCCAATTAGCCACTGAGAGGAGGTTAAAAACATTCCTGCGGGCTGAGACAAGGGCTGCTCCCCCGTGCCTAACTCACCTCATAATTGGTCATTTTCAAAGGAGTCTCAAAAGGCCATAATTGGGCTCCGCCAAAAGTAACGGACACCTCACAGGTACTGAATGGTCAAAGCTGTTGCGAAGGGTGTTATACAAATGTGATTGGTATACTACATGTGTACTGTAACACCCCCATCCCTTACCCCTTAAAAACCCTGCTCACTATTGCTCGGGGCTCCCCCTGCTGCTTCTGCTGTGTAGGTAGGCGGGTGAGACCCTGCTCGAGCTTGTAATAAAGACCCTTTTGTTCTTGCATCGGTATTGGCTTCTGAGGTCACTGGGCACTCGTGATTCGGGCACAACATGCTCTCATAAAAACAAAATGCTGTGAAATACATTCCAGATTACCACAAAAATATTTCTAGATTACTAACTGACATAAATACTCAATTTGGTGCTTTAAACAATTTCTCTCTTTCCTTTAGTGATTGGTTAAAATCCTGGACTGGAGGATTTTTGTCAACTACCAGAGGACTTTTATTTGGGCTAATCTTTCTGGTTAAATTTCTTTTTACAGGTTTTTTAATGTTTATTTATTTTTGAGAGAGAAACAGAACACAAGTGGGGGAGGAGCACAGAGAGAGGGAGACACAGAATCGAAACAGGCTCCAGGCTCTGAGCTGTCAACACAGAGTCCAACACGGGGCTCGAACCGATGAACCATGAGATCGTGACCTGAGCCAAAGTCGGATGTTTAACCAACTGAGCCACCCAGGCACCCCCTCTTTCTGGTTACTGTAATTATGTTTTGCTGTTTCTCCCATGTTTCTCTGCTAAGACTTCCTCACTACAATAACTTCAAGCCAACAGATGATCCTTTCTACTCAAGGAGACTCATACACATTGTCCACCTTGGAATCAGCTGCCTCTGCCTTCTGTTACTCCCTTATATGTTCCCCAACTGATCAATATCGACCCATAGATAGGGACATCTCTACATCCTTACTCAGCACGAAGAAGCTACAGAAGATGAGACCTTCCACCTTCATCAACCTAAAGATTTAAGGTTCAAAATCATTCTGATAGGGAAAAATTTGTTATAAGATGGCCAGCAGGACTGATAAAGAAATACCTGTCCCTGATCAAAGGCTCCCTCTTCCGGGTTCTTCTTCCCACACTGCTTGTCTCATGCATTAATGAGGGATGCAGAAGTAACAGGCTATAAATTACTCCCTCTGCTGATGCTCTGGGCTCAGACCNTCCCCCTGCTGCTTCTGCTGTGTAGGTAGGCGGGTGAGACCCTGCTCGAGCTTGTAATAAAGACCCTTTTGTTCTTGCATCGGTATTGGCTTCTGAGGTCACTGGGCACTCGTGATTCGGGCACAACATGCTCTCATAAAAACAAAATGCTGTGAAATACATTCCAGATTACCACAAAAATATTTCTAGATTACTAACTGACATAAATACTCAATTTGGTGCTTTAAACAATTTCTCTCTTTCCTTTAGTGATTGGTTAAAATCCTGGACTGGAGGATTTTTGTCAACTACCAGAGGACTTTTATTTGGGCTAATCTTTCTGGTTAAATTTCTTTTTACAGGTTTTTTAATGTTTATTTATTTTTGAGAGAGAAACAGAACACAAGTGGGGGAGGAGCACAGAGAGAGGGAGACACAGAATCGAAACAGGCTCCAGGCTCTGAGCTGTCAACACAGAGTCCAACACGGGGCTCGAACCGATGAACCATGAGATCGTGACCTGAGCCAAAGTCGGATGTTTAACCAACTGAGCCACCCAGGCACCCCCTCTTTCTGGTTACTGTAATTATGTTTTGCTGTTTCTCCCATGTTTCTCTGCTAAGACTTCCTCACTACAATAACTTCAAGCCAACAGATGATCCTTTCTACTCAAGGAGACTCATACACATTGTCCACCTTGGAATCAGCTGCCTCTGCCTTCTGTTACTCCCTTATATGTTCCCCAACTGATCAATATCGACCCATAGATAGGGACATCTCTACATCCTTACTCAGCACGAAGAAGCTACAGAAGATGAGACCTTCCACCTTCATCAACCTAAAGATTTAAGGTTCAAAATCATTCTGATAGGGAAAAATTTGTTATAAGATGGCCAGCAGGACTGATAAAGAAATACCTGTCCCTGATCAAAGGCTCCCTCTTCCGGGTTCTTCTTCCCACACTGCTTGTCTCATGCATTAATGAGGGATGCAGAAGTAACAGGCTATAAATTACTCCCTCTGCTGATGCTCTGGGCTCAGACCTCTGGAGAATGATCTCCTCTGAGCCCACCGGTGTAAAATAAACCTCCTCCCTTCCAAGATCTCCAAGTGCTGCTTGGTTCTTCTGCCAGTGATCCAGACCAGACTTCCGCAACAGTTCAGGGAGGATAGGATGAAGGACCATAAGGGAAGCTGAGGGCCAAGCATAAGCTAGCATTACCTCCCTCCACCAAAGTGGGATATGTATAATATTCCTCAGGCACTCCAGGGTGCCCAAGGACAAAGGAGAGGACAGAAAACAAATGGTTAAACTGTTAAGAGTCTCCATCAGTTTACAAATATCTTAGTAAATTACAAAAAAAGAAAAAAAAAGGCAATCTTATCAACAGCCAGTGCAGCTCTTTCTGCCCATGGGCCTGTCCCCTTGCTTTAATAAAATCACCTTTTTGTACCAAAGAGGTCTTCAAGAATTCTTTCTTGACCATCAGCTCCAAACCCCACCATCACCCCCAAAACCTCATCAAAAGGATTATGAATATAGCACCAAGCTCTTTCTTAAATCTCTGGAACGATAGTCTTTGTTCCTTCTCTGGATGCACCTAGAACTTACTTTTAACCCAGGCAAAATATATACGTTTATACAGAATGGCCCTCTCAATATGCCTGAAGAAAGCATTTCTTTTATTACACACTTAAATTTAAATTTTTTTTTGTTAGGCCTGTTATGTAAGAAGCTCAAAGTTATGTTAACCAACCTACAAAGGATAAAAAATATATATAAAGCTGCATTTAATTATAAAACTGCATATTCAAAGATCCGAAAGAGTCGTGTTCTCTATGTTCACAAGGGAAATAAACACCTTGCTAGAGTGCCACAGAAGAAATACTATGAATCTTCCATTGTAATAACAGGCCAGCAAACACAGAAAGCTAGTAAGGTATGCTGAGTTGCTAATGGTTCTAAGGAAGTCAACTTGTATATTAATGGCAAAAAGATCTTATTTTCAGGATCTATTAAAATATTTGGATTCTGCAAGATTAGCCTCCAATGGAAATTAAATTTCCAAATTGTTTATTGTGGTTTAAATGATGAATGGAGTCTGGCTTCGGCAACAAGAGGTTGGTGCAACACCATCATCATTGCCAGCTCCAGCCATTACCCCTTGAGCTATTCTAAGGAGGAGGGTGGACAGGGTTTTAAGGCTTTACTAGGCTTCTGTGCTGAAAAGTTCTGCACTCAAGTGCATCTGTCAGCCCTTTCCATCTCCAACCATTTCAAGACATCAAAGAGATTAAAAAAAAAGCTTCTCTCTGCAGAAGAAAAGGGTATTTTGCCCTAGGCAAGAAGGGAAGGCCTTTTTTAGTACCTCTTAACTGTAAGAAATAGAAGTAGGGGGTGGGATGGGAGGGGAGAGAAGGGTATTGGTGCAGAAGAATGAAACCAGTAATTTTTTAAGGAGAACTTTTAAAAATGTGGAAAAACCTCGGTATCCAAACTGGTTTTTAATCATGAAATTGATTTCC
>NW_027529583.1:1272742-1283890 GCF_008692635.1 Crocuta crocuta | reverse complement strand
GATTTCCACCCAGCATGTTTATTCTTATGTTCAATTTTTATTTTCTTTCTTTCCATCCTAGGACCAGCAACAAAGGAATTCATCCAAATCCTACATCTTGACTTCAAAAAACCAGGGCAGTTTCCAGTTACATTTGGGGCTTTTTTTTTTTCTTACCCTGCTTGAGCATTTGAGTCTAATACTACACGGAATATGACAGAAATATTTTAGTTCCAAATGAATTAATAAAGTCTAATCCTACTCTCCAAAACACCCACCTCCAGCCTTCTCCATGACTTCATGAACATCTTGCTTCTGTGTTCTGACCTCTCATTCTTTATTTTCATTTCCTTTTTCCCCCATTTATTGCTAACACTGAACCTCTCTCCATGAATATACTTTCATCACATCCTTCGAGAGCAAGGTCAAGTCACCTTATTTAGAAAGGTTTCCCTGATGCATTTTCCTCTTCCTTTTGGACCATGATGCATCTCATAGATCAACCTTCCCATCTTCATCATCATCACAGTACCTAACATTAGCTTCACATCATGAACTTGGCACTATGATATTTTATGGAGATTTTCTCAGAGAATCCATGACCTTATGCAGTAGGCTTTTACAGATTAAGAAACCAAAGCACAGAGAAGTGAAGCAACTGGCCCAAGATGACTCTATATTGAAGGGGAGCCGAATTGGGGTGCCTGGGTGGCTCAGTCAGTTGAGCGTCCGACTTTGGCTCAGGTCATGATCTCACGGTTCCTGGGTTCGAGCCCCGCATCGGGTTCTGTGCTGGCAGCTCAGAGCCTGGAGCTGTGTCTCCCTCTTCTCTCTCTGCCCCTCCCCTGCTCATGCTCATACTCTGTCTCTCTCTGGCTCAAAAATAAATAAACTATAAAAAAAAATTTTTTTTTTAAAGGGGAGTCGAATTTGCCACCCCAGGACATGCTTCTTTGCTATAAGGATTATTTTAGGATAATAATTTTTAAGAAACAGTAGACACAAGAGAAGCTCTGAAAACTGAGTATAAATTATCCTTTTGTAAGAGACATTTACTTTTGTGAGGGAAATCTCCATTTGTGAGGGTGTTTCCCTCTCTGTACCAGGAAGAAAAAGATGACTCTAAAGTTCTAGAAATTCTTATCAATCGAGAAGATATAGACTTAAATCTGCATAACACTCTTACTCTTGCTTCCTGTGCTTTGCCTGATTACCTCCTATAACTGGCCCCCCCCTTTGTTTTTAACTGAAAATGGTACTTAACATGATGATGGCTTGGGCCATTTCAGGGAGTTACTCTGTTTTCCTGGATATCTCCCATGTATACAGGAGTTATACATGTTATTAAAGTTCTATGGTTTTCTCCTGTTGATATGTCTTTTATTAGAGGGAGTCTCAGCCAAGAATCTAGAAGGGTAGAGGAAAATATATTTTTCCTTCCCTACAGTATAAACACACCTTTAAGTATACCAGTCTCTCTCTAGTCCTTGAGAACACACTTCTTGAGCTTTTTTCCTCAACATTTAATTATAAAAAATTTCAAAGATACAAAATGTTGAAATGATATTACAGTGAATACCTACCATCTAGATTTTACCATTAATATTATACTCTATTTGCTTTAGTACATATCATCCACCCATCAATCCATCTTATTTTCTTTTTTGATTCATTTCATTTCAGAGGAAACTGACACTATTACATTTCCCTCCAATACTTAAGCATGCAATCATTAACTCACTCCTTGCATTTTAATGCTACAATGAAACACTGATGTGGAGAGAGTAAGTGCACTCCAATCTCTGTGAACTCGCACTGGCCACATAGTGTGCACCACTTTTGTTTAAAACAGTAAATAAAAATTGTGAAAGGCTACTTTTTTTCAAAATGTGATGCCTTTCAAAGTTAGACAATACTTTCCATGATCCTTGGGATATAATTTTTATTAATATAAAGAGAAATAAATTCACATCAGAAGACATAGAAGCCAAGAACAAGTATATACCTGAGCTCCAAATTCTTTCCAGAAGACATTTCTCTGGAATGTGGAACCGTCACTACTTCCAGGTTATATGGAATCACTAGGGTGTTATTAGATTTAGATGAGAAGGAGCAGCACATTAGTGTGGGGGGTGTCTTGGGAGAATACCCATGAGCAACAATAAAGAAATCAGAGTTGGTGACATTAGAGAAGATTGTGCATCTATATGAGCCTGAGGAAACAAACTAAATGTGGTTCATTCTGAATCACATATACTGATTTTTAGTTCCCCAAAGGGCTTTATAAGAAAATGATATGAAATCTACAAGGTCGATATTTAATTTTCCAATAAGACATTTAACTTGGCTTAATTACCTTCTGATTTAATTTTTTTGACAGCAACACTTCACTTTTTAAAAATGTCATGTAAGCAATACAAGTAAAATTCCCCTGAAATTTAATTCATCTCAAGGTTCAAGTATATGATTATAATATTTGAAGTACATCTTATATACATTATAGTTTCTTAATGCTAAAGACAATATGCTATATAGTCTTAGTTCAAAGCATTGTCTAAAATGAGGAAAGCATTGCTTTTCCTGTGAATTATGAGAAGCAATTGAAAGAAATATTGAAGTCTTAAATTTGAGGTAGTTTTTATAACCATGATATTTAATAAGCAATATTTTTCTGCTCTAACAGACACCAACTCAACATTGTGAAGTTTGAAGTGACGATCAGCTCTATTCACTTAGCAGCATTTTTCTAGGTACATCTACTCAGGCAAGGAAAACAAAAGCAAAAATAAACTATTGGGACTACACCAAAATAAGAAGCTTTTTCCCAGCAAAGGAAATGATCAACAAAATAAAAAGGCAACCTACTGAATGGGAGAAGTTATTTGTAAATGATATACCCAATAAGGGGTTAATATCCCAAACATATAAAGAACTTATACCACTCAACACCAAAAAGTCCCACAAGTAATCTGATTAAAAAATGGGCAGAGGACCGGAAAAGACAGTTTTCCAAAAAGACATCCAGATGGCCAACAGATGCATGAAAAGACACTCAACATCACTCACCATCAGGAAAATGCAAATCAAAATCACAATGAGATATCACCGGACACCTGTCAGAATGTCTAATATCAAAAAGAAAACAAGTGTTGGAGAGGATGTAGAGAAAAAGGAACCTTGAACACTACTGATGGGGATGTAAATTGGTACAGCCATTATGGAAAAAAGTATGAGGTTTCCTCAAAAATTTAAATATAGAAATACCATACAACTCAATTCCACTACTGAATATTTACCCAAAGAAAACAAAAACACTAATTCAAAAAATGTACGCATTCCTATGTTTATTGAGGCATTATTTACAACAGCCGAGATATGGAAGCAACCAAAGTTACCAATTATCAGGTGAATGGATGAAGAAGATGTGGTATATATATACAATGGACTATTTATCCAGCCATAAAAAGGAATGAGATCTTGCCATATATGATAACAAGGATGGACCTAGAGGGTATTATGCTGAGTGAAATAAGTCAGAGAAGGACAAATACTGTATGATTTCACTTATATGTGGAATCTAAAAAAACAAACAAACAAAAAGCAGAGACAGACCTACAGGTTGCCAGGAGGTAGTGGGGAGAGGATAGGCAAAATAGTTGAAGGGGAGTGGGAGATGCAGGCTTCCTGTTACAGAATGAATAAGTCACAGGGGTAAGAGGCATACATTGAGAATATAGTTATTGGTACTGTAATAGTGTTTAGGGCAACAGATGGTAGCTACACTTGTAGTGAGCATAGCATAACACATAATTATTGAGTCACTATGTTGTATACTTGAAAACTGATGTAACACTGTGTGTCAGCTATATTTCAGTTTCTTTAAAAAAAGATCATTTCTATTCACAAATGAATAGATGAATGGTTTCTACATAGGGTTGCTAGGTTTAGCAAATTAAAATACATGACTCCTAGTTATGTTTGAATTTCAGATAAACAATGAACCATTGCTGAGTAAAAACATATCCCACTGAATTTCAGGCAAATATTTTTATGTATTTCCCAAATATTGCATGACACATTCTTTTAAGTGTAATTATTTTGAGAGAGAGAGCACACGCAAGGGAGGGACAGAGAGAGAGGGAGAGAGAGAATGCTAAGCAGGCTCTATGCTCAGCACAGAGCCCAATAAGGGACTTAATCTTAGAACTGTGAGATCATGACCTGAACCGATATCAAGAGTTGGATGCTTAACCAACTGAGCCACCCAAGCGCCCCTGCATGACACATTCTTATACTAAAACATATTCAATGTTTATATGAAATTCAAATTTAACCAGGTGGGTGTCCTGTATTTTATCTAGCTATTTCTAGAAGAGTTTGGAAGGCTCCCAAGAAGTTCACTCAGTTAAAAATCTCTCCCTGTGAGATCTTAATTCCTCATATCAATGATTGTATCTTCATTAAGCTAAGTATTAATCCCTTCCTTGGGAGAAGAAAGAAAAAAGTTTCCTATTAAAATTCATAATCCCAGTATGCAATTCTTTTCCCCCCACTATGCAATTCATAAAAGACATAAGTCTATACATTCTGATATGGAATTATCTCCAAAATAAATACTTAAGTGAAAAAAGCAAGGTTCAGTAATACATGCATACTGGGTAATCAAGATTGTCTCCAGGGAGGGGAACTGGGTGTGGGTAGAGAGTGGGGAGGACTGTGGCAAGGAGACTACTTTTTAATTCTATTTTGTATATTTTGAATGTTCTCTCATGTGCATATATTATCAATTTAAAGACAAATAAATAAGTGTAAATGAACAAGTAAAGAAGGAAAAAAACACCCGTTTATTTTAAGCAAAACAGAATAAAACATCCCAAGAGATGCCTAATATTTGGTGGAAATTATTTCAACCTCTTTGATTCCCTATCTGACCTTATCAGGTCACCTTAAGAGTTCTGGAAAACTGGAGATAAACTATTTAATAATCATGCATGGATTCTGTCTTGTTAAAATGAATCTGATATTTTAAAGTAGAAAAAAATCTCCCTTTTATATAGGCGTAACTCTTATCTGCAAGAATATACTTATGATTTTCTATATTTTATTCTCTTCATTTTCAATATATTCCTTCTCTGTTTTTTCTCACCATGAGCTTGAACTCACACACACACACACACACACACACACACACACACACACCCNAAGTTTTAATCACCAGCATAGAATCATTAAACTTGCAATGTGGATGTATAATTTCTACCAAACACACACACACATACACACA
Organism: Crocuta crocuta; assembly: GCF_008692635.1. Taxonomy (NCBI): domain Eukaryota; kingdom Metazoa; phylum Chordata; class Mammalia; order Carnivora; family Hyaenidae; genus Crocuta; species Crocuta crocuta. The sequence goes on along the minus strand of NW_027529583.1, from coordinate 1,278,627 downwards.
CCTCCTAGCAGAAGATTAAAAAGTGTCCCTTTGTGAATAACAAGAAACACAATAATTTGTGTTGATCTAAGTTTCTCTGTCTACATTTTCAACACAAACTTCCACTACAAATTACAGGATCAATTTTCAAGCTACATGGATAGGAGTTATGTTAAAGGAAAGACCAAATTCATATCTAATGTCCTAAGAAAAGTCAATGGAACACACATACACATACACACACACACACACACACACACACACCATTAGCAACATTTCAGGCTAATTAAAAACACACTGAGAGGTGCCTAGGTGGCTCAGTCGGTTAAGTGGCTGACTCTGGTTTTAGGTCAGGTCATGATCTCATAGTTTGTGAGTTCAAGCCCCATATGGTCTCTGCTCTGGAAGGGTGGAGTCTGCTTAGGATTCTCTCTCCCTCTCTTTCTGCCCCTCCTCTGCTCATGCTCTTTCTCAAAATAACTAAAAAAAAAAAAAAATACACTGAGATGTTTGGTAAACCCTAGAAAACCCCAATCAGGAGTAGAATCAACCTCTCATCTCTCATCTTATATTCAACATCAACATAAAGTTTTGTTTACTGATCTAAGCTTTTTCCTGGAGGACATTCAATACTCATGCTTTTGAACTATCTCCTCCCCTTTCTGGCTCATGACACATTTCCTTTGTACCCAACTCCAGTAGCTCCTAATATCCTGCTTTTCTTTTGAAGTCTTTCCCAGGTAACAAATGGGGTGGGGNGGGTAGTCAAAGGAATCAAAAGTAACTGGGGCATGATTACATTTTAGAAGGGAAGGTGCAGTCTGGAAAGGTCTTTCTGACTTTCCAGAAGGGTAGAATGGAGCTGTGTAGATACCTAAGAGAGTTCTAGACAAAATAAACAGAAAATACTAAGACATAAGTGTGGAGCCTGCTGGGTAGGATCCAGTACAACGAGTGCCAAGGTGACTGGAGTAGAATGAGAAAGGGAGGTGAGGTTGAAGGAAATGGAGTCAGAGAGATACCAGGCAGCAAGAGCGTGGAGGCTTTCTGGGCATGGTAAGAACTTCACATATTTGAAAGGATTCATCAAACTCCACAGAGAAGTCACAGAAGGCTTTTTACTTCAAGGTAAAGGATATGGTGCAGCAAGAGAAAGAGAGCACAGGTATATATTAGGGGTCCAGAGAGATCCCATGTGCAAGCACCCCAGCAACTAGATGAGGCCATGCCACAGAGTTCTGGCCAATGAGATAGAGCCAGAAGCCATGAGGATATGAATATCAATACAGATATGAATCTTGGAGGTGTAGCAACAGCCACCCTAGGACAGCAGGGATGATGCTAAGGTTTTCAGAGCAGGGAAAGAGAAAAAGCCCAAATCATGGTTAACATGGTTCTGTGGCCATACCATACCCAGGTTTCCCACGTTCAAGTTTTTTGCTGCAGAAATCCAATGAGTTTTTGAAGGAGTGCTGACAACATCATCTCCCTCTTGTTCATGGATGTGCAATGGTGTTCCTTGGGGTTACGTGTTCCAGGCCCCATGGAGGTTAATGTATGCACCGACCAGAATGTGGGAAGGCTTGTTCTGATCTTCACTAAAGTGGTGCACAGAAGGCCCACTTTAGATAACCAGTGGTGCACGGATGCCACTTTAACTACTCTGTGACCTCACCACCACGCCCCTCACTCCATAACAGCTGGGGATTAAGATCCAGATTGGGTGGGAAATGGAGGCAGGGAATAGCTGTGTGCTGCCTGCATAGCTTGCTCAATCCCTCTTGTTAGTAAGTTACCCTGAATACAACTCTGTGTAAATGGTATGGAGCAGCTTGCTTTGTTTTCTGGTCAGCAAGTGTTTTCTCAGTCTACAGGAAACTTTATAGACCCTCCTCCACCTTCTAACAGTTATTTTTCTGTTTATACTATTATAGTAGGATTTTCTATTGAACATACCACTAGCTGATATAGGTACAACACTTTAGTGTCTCCAAAGAATGAAGTTCAAGCTCCTTAGAATAGCAAATGCAGTATCCTGACTTGGCTTATCTTCTGCCACTCGTTGTTATCCACTCTATGCTCATAATGGTTTAATTTCTAAGAATTTCCATCAAGTATCTATTGATTCAACCCTCAGGGCCTTTGCTTATGACATCTCGTGGCCTGCTATGCACAATGCACTTTTCTTTGCCTGGCTAGCATCCTTTAAGATCCACATCTCAAACTCAAGATTGCTCCTTCTCCTTACTCTCATAGCACACCCTGCATTCCTTTACCTTGGCATTGACCATACTGTATGACTTTCTATTTATGTGTCTATTTCCCCCACTATACTGTGTATTCCTCAAGGGCCTGGTTCATCATTGTTTCCTGAAGCATCCAGAACAGTGCCTGGCACATAACTGAGCACAACAGATGTTAGTTAAACTAATATGAAGCAAACGCTGTTTTCCTTGGGTGTGGCAGGAGGTCAAATAGAAGAAAGTCACCAGCTCTAAGTATAGGAACACCCTATTGTGTAGTCCTAAACCATCCTTTCATGCTCAAGTGTATGGTCCTGTAAACAAAAAAGTCTAAGTGATCCAGAAGCTCAAACATGTTTTCTGAGGTCTTCCAGGGAAAATAAAAGAGAACCTGAAGGCAGGGTTGCTTCTGGGATCTTCAATCAATAAAACCAGAGATTTCATATCAGGGGATTCATTTGTAGTGGCACTGTAATAGATCAACCTGGCTAGACTGAACTACATTTCTAGACTTTCCTTCCCTGCATGTTCCTTAAGGTGGGCCATGGGAGAAACTCTTATGAATTGGAAAGCAGGAAAGAAGCAGTAGCCATTTTGTAGCTCACACTGGTTGTCTCTGGCCAGCTGATTGGCTACAGCTGCTCACCTTCCCCAGGGTTTTCTTCCAGCGTCTCTGACTTCTGGGCCAGGTGTGTGTTTAGCTGCATGATGAAGTGCCGTGGCTTCTGCAGGATACCCGCACTAACAAGGTCAGGGTCACTGAGAACTGTCCTGTGGGGTTTCAGCTCATGCTTGAGATCTCCCCAAACTTATATCCATTCTCCCTTCCCGAATGCTTGCCCTGCAGACTTCAAATTTTAGCATCAGATGTAAGANAAAAAGCCCTTAAAAATATATAGCAGGATATATATATATGTATGTACACATACACACACACACACACACACACAAGGAGATTTTATATATACAGAATTTCCTAGTAGTCCTGTTTTTCCTAATGAAAACTGACTAACGTAACATCAATTCTAGAAATGTCCCAATACTTCTTTTCTTTATCCTTGGTCTCTTTTCCTGAAGTGATTTTCTGTATAGCCTTTAGGTGGCAATTACATTATGTGTTTTCCTGGAAGAGATCTGGCATCCCACCCTGCAGACTTCTTTTTATGCTTTTAATTTTTTTTCTGAGAGAGAGAGACAGTGTAAGCAAGGGAGGGTCAGAGAGACAGGGAGACACAGAATCTGAAACAGGCTCCAGGCTCTGAGCTGGCAGTCAGCACAGAGCCCGACGCGGGGCTCGAACCCACGAACCGCGAGATCATGACCTAAGCGAAAGTCCGACGCTTAACCGACTGAGCCACCCAGGCGTCTCTGCAGACTTCTTCTCAATGTAGAATATGCTGTGGCAGCAATAAAAAAGAACCCCAGAGTCTGTAGGAATGGAAAGAGAAGGAAAGGCTGGCCTGCACTGGGATGAGTTCAGGGTGTTAGGCTGCAGAACTCACATGAGGTCATCAATATTGAGGAATCCATTTTATTGTCCATGTTCTGAGTTGGCTCACATATAAGCATAGTTTATACTCTGCCCAGGAGCCAGCTGCCAAAGAGGCAGGGAGAGAAGTTATGAATGAGACTTTTACAGCGGTACACCCAGAGAAAAGCCAAACAAATATTTTCCACAGCAGATTTTGATGGTGGGAGCTTAGTGCCAAAATACACTTTATAACATGTCCAACTCTAAGAATATTTGGAGTATCACAACTGCTAACATGTCAGAGGATTCTTGAAGAAAAGAAAATGAGAGAGATAAAGGAGTCTTGATTTTACACTGAATTCTCAGCATCCCTTCAATTAGCCCCCTAAAAGTTTGAAGGATTGTACACATACCCTGGTGACTTGAAAGGCAGCCCCAATGTAACATCTGTTCCTGGGGCGTGATGAGAGAAATGTGAGCCAAAGGAAACACTTGCATCCACATGAATTGAAATATTCTGTATGTAACAGATGTTTCCCTGAGTTTTACTTGCCTCTGATTCAAATATGCTCACATTAATAATAATCCTCATTTTCTGATCCCTGTTTCTAGGGGTCAGTGTAAAATCTGCATCTTCTTCATTTCAATGTCTAGCCCAAGTATTCCTGAGAATCCCTGGAGATGTGTTGCATGCACACTGAAACTTTAAAACTCCTACCTCAGCCTGTCCTACTTTGTCACCTAGACATGAAATCATTGTCATTTTGTCTCTATTAAAAACAGCTCTGTTAAAGACTTCTAGTGCTTACATAAATATATTTCTTCTGTCCTTCTGGGCAGTTGGTCAAGGTCCTAACATTAGTTGTAATTATAATCTGGGAGCATAAATCACGCGGGTCACTTTCAAACTATAGGGTTTAACTACACATTTGAGACTTTCCAGCGTTTTCTCCCCCTACTGTGACAATCAAGGAGTCAGTGTTTTAGATAGTACAGCCTCGACCAACTTGGGTGTCTGAATCTCTACAACGAGCAAACTGTGGACATGAGAAATAATCCTTTGTTATAGCAGATCACTGGGATTTGAGAATTGGAGGTTTCTTATTGTAGCATTACCTTCCCCATCATGACTAATATAAGTTCCCTTAGCTGCAAGCCTCTACCACTTCAAGGTTTTGAAATGTCTTTAAGAAAGTCACTTTTTAAAGAAACTCAATTGCACAGAATTGGAATCATTCTCCTTGACTTATAGTTCATCAACATCTATAGTCCAAGTATAGCTTGCTAGCTTGCTAGCAACTGGCTATAATCTCTTTTTTTTAAATAATATAATAAGCCATTCATTGTTGATGAACCCATCAACAAGCCAAAAACCTAGAACAATTCAAATAACTTACATCCAAATAATTTACATGCATTCCTCCCCAATTCCACAATTCTGCCTCCTCTCCAAATAAACATAATTTTTAATATTATGTTTATTCTTCCTGTGTTATAGATATGTATTATGTCATTTTATCATACATATTTGTGACATATAAAGTTCAAAATAATGAATACTAGCCTTGATTTTCATTGGTCTAACTGTTATGAAGTTGAACATCTCTTTGGTTATTGACCATACAGGTTTCCTTTTCTGTAAAATACTCATTTGCATTAGTTACCAATTTTTCCACTGAGTTACTTGTTTTTTTCTTACTGATTTGTAGTTCTTCATACATACAGGATACTAATCCTTTACGCATTGTATGTATAGCAATTATCTAACCAATTTAATTTTGTTTTTAAAAACTTTAATTAGGGTATTCTTTCGATAAATAGAAATTTTTAATTTTATCTTTGAAAAATTTGACAATGGGGGTATGGGGACAGTGTAACTTCCTGGGAGGTATGAGCCCAACTGTTATACCTTGGGAAAAGACCCTGAACTATTGTTTGCATCTCAGACTGGTAAAGTCAAAACAAAGCTAGCAACTTACAAAACAACAATGCACACACAAATTTATACATACANTTTCTAACCATTCAGTTCAGCCACTGAAAAAAGCCTTTAAAATGGGTAGGCAGTAAACAAATAGGATTCTTATGATGGTTGAAATCCACTGTTAAAAGATAAGGAACAGGTTGTGCAATTCAAATCAGAAAGACTTTTTATTAAAGATAGTCAAAGTAAAGATCAGCATAGTGTACTA
>NW_027529583.1:1269366-1272071 GCF_008692635.1 Crocuta crocuta | reverse complement strand
ACTAGCCTGGACTCTGAGAGGCATTTCTTTGAGATATTTTTTTTTTTTTTACCTCAAAGAACAAAAACAAGAATCAGAGAATGAAAAAGTCCATGAAAAATAGAGGACAGTTTGTACATTTTAAAGGCAAGTCTGACTAATTATCTATTAGTAGTAGATAAAATTACTATTATTTAGATGGAAGCTTAAGAAACAGAATGTTTTCCTGGTTTTTAGACCACAGTATAACCGAAGATGTTTTTTCTACAATGCTCATGTTACTGACAAAGAAATTTCTAATGAAACAAAAAGGGCACCTAAAACCAACATCTCTCAATAATTTTCCAAAAAGTCTTAAAAAAAAAAACCTTCCTGAAAATTGCTTTTAAATTGNAATGATTTTATTTGACTAATTATAATCTATTTGTACTTTAAAAGTTTGCATCCTTCATGTCTGGTTGATAGACACATTTTATTAATAAGAGTTGAAAGTTTTAATTGATTATATATAGCATTTATAGACAACTCCTCTAAAAGCAGAGCACTGGACCCCTGGCTCGGGAATTTACCCCTCACTTTCTATAATCCTCGCGTGTAGGGGGAGAGAAAAGGGGAGGGGAGGATTTCCGATTTAAAACTTCTAACATTTACAGTGGCTTCTACTGGAGGACTGGCATGAATGCTTTCTAATAGACATAGCTCTTTGGGGAGATAACTTGAGGTATTTCGAAATGAAAATGACACTCCACCCCACAGCCACACATCTCTACATACCTCCCCATCTCCCCCCCACTGGCCCCCAAACACACACAGTGCCCCAACTTCCTGGACTTCTAAAAAACAGAGAGCTGAATTGCTCTGCATGATAAATTAAAAGAAAATCGGAGTTGGGGCACCTGGGTGCCTCAGTCAGTTAAGCTTCCGACTTTGGCTCAGGTCCATGGGTTCGAGCCCTGCATCTGGCTCTATTGCTGACAGCTCAGAGCCTGGAGCCTGCTTCAGAATCTGTGTCTCCCTCTCTTTCTGCCCCTCCCCCGCTTGCTCTCTCTTTCTCTCTCTCTTTCAAAAATAAATAAACATTAAAAAAAGAAAAAAGAGAGAAAAATCAGAGTTTCTGAATATTCCCTAAAAGGAGGTGGTAGGGGGCCTGGGAAAATGAAGAACAGAGAAGAGATGAAAAGAGTCTTAAAAGAGAGAAGCTGAGAGTCTTAACAGGAGCTCAGGAGGCAAAGAAGAGGGTTTTTACAGGGATTTTTAATGGGAGAAGCAACAAGCATATAATCATGAGGCAATTTTATTTTTGTCTTCTATTAGCCCAGTGGTTCTCAACAGTCAATTTTGCCCCCCAGGAGACACCTGGCAAGGTCTGGAGACATTTCTGGTGGTCACAACTGAATGGGGGTGCTACTGACATCTAGTGGGTAGAGACCAGGGATGCTGTTAATACCCTACAACGCACAGGACAGTCCCCACAACAAAGAATGATCGAATCAGAATGTCAGTAGTGCTGAGGTTGAAAAACTTTATTTACCTTTTAAATTTGTTTAGCAGAGCTGCTTCTTCCCCTGCCCCTGTATGAAACTCTATGAATTTTCAAGTTGCTCAGGAAATGCAAGCAGTCTTACTTAGTCTACCGCTAGAAATGGCCATTTACTTGTGGAAGCAATGCTCCAAATTTGCTGTCAAGTTGAACTATTCACCCAGCAGTGGCAGAACATATACTAGATGATGTTTTTGGTTTCCCCTTACATTAACATTCTATAGCACGTGAGGTTCACTTAAAAGTGTACTCATTCCTAACCCACCCCAGGACAAAACACTGATTAAATTTCAGTGACTTTCTTCTTTGTTGTTGTCATTGTTGTTGTTTTGAATTTTGCCTCTTTTAGTAAGACAATGTTGCAGAGTGCTTAAAAGCTTAGACAATAGAGGGGCGCCTGGGTGGCTTAGTAGGTTAAGCGTCCGACTTTCGCTTATGTCATGATCTCGCGGTTCGTGGGTTCAGGCCCCGCGTCGGGCTCTGTGCTGACTGCCAGCTCAGAGCCTGGAGCCTGTTTCAGAGTCTGTCACTCCCTCTCTCTGACCCTCCCNAGTTAAAAGCAATCCAAACCCAGCAGATTCTGGGAAAGGTCTTTATCTCCCCCTCAACTGCCTGCCTGTACCAGAAAAGAGCTATTAACAGAGATTCCTTTTTACTTAAGAAACTTATCTGCATAGCAAGGCACCTCTGTTTTCCAAACATCTCCTTTCACCCTCCTGCTAATGGTCTTTCTCCCCTTTGTATCCTCAGGTCTCTACCCTTCCCCTGAGCTCATATAAGCCTCATGCTGCTTGACGGTCTTTGGAGTTTTCATGTCTATGTGGATTCCTATACTTATGCTCTTAAATTTGATTTTTTCCTGTTAATCTGTTGCATATTAATTTGACTCTAAGTCCAGCTAGAAGGACCTTGAAGGGCAGAGGAAATTGTTTCTCCCCAAAATCCCAGCTCTGCCACTATCTACCTTAACCTCTTGAGGCCTCTCATTTATAAAATGGGATGATAATAACCCTACCTCATAAAGTTACTGTTAAGATTAAATGAGTGAAATATATTTTTTCAAGAGGAAAGTTGGTATTTTAGTATCCTGTTTTATGGATTTCTGATCTAAGAGTGATTAGCTTAAACCAGAGGACATATTATCTATATTTCTATGAAATTCTCTCAAATTCCACCACACTATCTT
>NW_027529583.1:1268995-1269322 GCF_008692635.1 Crocuta crocuta | reverse complement strand
GTGCCTTCAAATGATAAAATTCCAAGAAAATAGAGAAATAAAAAATATAAGTCTTCCTAGCCTCTTCACTTTCACCTTTTATATGGAAGAAATTGAAAAGTTCCCCTAAATTTTGTAACTATTACTGGAAGTAAATACTAACACTAATAATAAAATGTCACCTCATTTTAAAAATAATAATTTATTTTTTGTGAAAAAAATAATTCACATAAAGAATATAAAGCACATAGCCAAAAATGTGATTGTTCTTAAAACCTTAAAAATCACTGGCTCTAGATTCTTAATGAAACCTAGAAAATAAAAGTATATGGAAAAGCACATGGACAG
>NW_027529583.1:1267139-1267784 GCF_008692635.1 Crocuta crocuta | reverse complement strand
CATTATTTTGAGTTAAAAGCAATCCAAACCCAGCAGATTCTGGGAAAGGTCTTTATCTCCCCCTCAACTGCCTGCCTGTACCAGAAAAGAGCTATTAACAGAGATTCCTTTTTACTTAAGAAACTTATCTGCATAGCAAGGCACCTCTGTTTTCCAAACATCTCCTTTCACCCTCCTGCTAATGGTCTTTCTCCCCTTTGTATCCTCAGGTCTCTACCCTTCCCCTGAGCTCATATAAGCCTCATGCTGCTTGACGGTCTTTGGAGTTTTCATGTCTATGTGGATTCCTATACTTATGCTCTTAAATTTGATTTTTTCCTGTTAATCTGTTGCATATTAATTTGACTCTAAGTCCAGCTAGAAGGACCTTGAAGGGCAGAGGAAATTGTTTCTCCCCAAAATCCCAGCTCTGCCACTATCTACCTTAACCTCTTGAGGCCTCTCATTTATAAAATGGGATGATAATAACCCTACCTCATAAAGTTACTGTTAAGATTAAATGAGTGAAATATATTTTTTCAAGAGGAAAGTTGGTATTTTAGTATCCTGTTTTATGGATTTCTGATCTAAGAGTGATTAGCTTAAACCAGAGGACATATTATCTATATTTCTATGAAATTCTCTCAAATTCCACCACACTATCTT
>NW_027529583.1:1265672-1266768 GCF_008692635.1 Crocuta crocuta | reverse complement strand
AAAGGCCCTGGGACAGGAGTTGTATGGTCACCACCTATTTGGGAAGTTTCAAGGACTTTGGTCATCACTGAATGGATTACCACGAAGCAATAGATTTGTGGTTGGGGGTTGTGTTTTGTTCTGTTTTTTTTTTTCAGTCAGAGAGATGTGCTTGAAGTAAATTCCATCAAGGAGAAAGGGCCCATCATGGAAGCAAAAACATCTTCCTCTAAATTGACATTTGCCCCTTCGCTCACTGCTATTGTCCATGTTTATGTGTGAGTGATAAGGTCCAGTAATGGCAAAACCACCTATATAGCACCATTTCTTGGAAACACATTATATCATTATTCTTTTTTAATTATTATTGATTCTAAGAAAAGTACTTCTTTCATTTCTCAGCAACTGAAATGAGCCTGCTAAATGTTTGATTTTACCCATTTTCACCTAAATGGGGTACTGAAAACCAGATAGAAAGGGGTTCTCAGTCCTGTGAAATTTGGGAAATCTCCTTCCCAAACTATAGTCCCATTAACCCTTGAGCTGACTGTATCATGAGGAAAGACTTCTTGAAGTAGGGAGCTGAAAGGTAGCAAATTGCCCTCCAAACATTCTGCAGGCCAAGAACAAGTTAAAGAAGGAGGCATATGCTTTTGTCTCAAAAAGATAAGCAGGAGCCATGAAGGCCATGACAGAGCCATGAGTGTTACAGGCCCTTTCTTCCCAACTGCATTATCACCTCTTAATCCTCACAGAGACATTTTCACTTCTCCTGACCAATGGAGGCAGCTATGAACCTCCTTTCTCCTCCTCACTCTGCTCCTGTTCTTCTATTTTTTTTTTAAAATTTTTTAATGTTTTTATTTATTTCTAGGNAATATCCAATTACCAAATGTTTTTAGATTCATTTTATGTCCATCCATTATTTACTAACCTTGCAGAAACCACCTGCAGGGGAGCAGAATTTTCCGCCCCAAAATATGTCTCTTTGGCATAAGGATTATTTTAGGCTTATTATTTTTAGGAAACTGCAAACACAGGAGAAGCTCTGAAAATTGAGCAGAAGTTATCCTTTTGTAAGAGATATTTACATTACATCTGCAATTACAGATAGAGT
>NW_027529583.1:1260083-1265645 GCF_008692635.1 Crocuta crocuta | reverse complement strand
TTTTTTTTTTTTTTAGAGAGAGGACAAAGGGAGAGCGAGAACCTTAAGCAGGCTCCATGCTTAGTGCAGAGCCTGACACAGGGCTTGATCTCAAGATCTCGGGATCATGACCAGAGCCGAAATCAAGAATCAGACACTCAACCAACTGAGCCACCCAGGGGCCCCATAAGCATCTTATTTTAATATCCAACAACCATAACAAGCAGTTTAGCAAACAAAGTTTGTCATTTTCCTCTTGTGCATTAGTCTGTTCCAGGTCACTTTTTTAAAAATGTTTTATTTCTGAGAGAGAGAGAGAGAGAGAGAGAGCATGAGCAAGGGAGGGTCCTAGAAAGAGGGATACACAGAATCTGAAACAGCCTCCAGGCTCTGAGCTAGCTGTTAGCACAGAGCCCGACGCAGGACTTGAACCCAGGAACCGTGAGATCATGATCGGAGCTGAAGTCAGACACTTAACCAACTGAGCCACCCAGGCACCCCTAGTCCAGATCACTTTTAACAAACAAGTGGTTAAGATCAGTTGCACTGAAGAAATTGCATTTTTGGGGAGAGCTGAATTGGAAATGAGGAGAAGGAGAGATAAATTAATGGTCCAAGTCTTTAGAAGAAGTTAGGTCTAGGTGAGGCTGAGCAGGAAAGGGCATGGGAATACCATTTACTGATCATACCACATGCTTTAGAAATAGCAGGCCCTGGTTTGATGCTATCAATTTAATTGTCTCATGTAACTAGCAAGACAACACTATATAATAGAAAAGTAGGTAAAAGGAGCATCCCCATATCATAAATAATGAAACCAAGTCTTAGAGAGGTTAATTAATGACTCAGGGTCCTAAAATCTTATGTAAGTTCAAAGTAAGATTCAAACTCAGGGCTTTCTAACTCATAGCACATGTTCTTTCCTCAATGCTAGCCTGCCTCTCAAATAAAAATTATCAAAGCTACACACACACACACACACACACAACTGTGAGGGCTAATAAACAAATTCAGCAAAATTGTAAGATACAAAATCAGCTATATTTCCATATGCTAGCAACTAAAAGGAAATTTCAAAAAGGAAATAAGAAAACAATCTCATTTATAATAGCACTAAGAAGAATGAAATATTTACAAATACACTTAATCAAGGAGATGAAAGGCTTGTACACTGAAAACGTTAAAATAATAATGTAAGAATTTGAAGCAGACAGAAATAAATGGAAAGACATCTCGTGTTCATAGGTTGGGGAAAAAAATTAATATTGTTAAAATGTCCATACTATCCATACTAATCTATAGATTCAATGCAATCCCTATCCAAATCCCAATAGCATTTTTCAAAGTAACAGAAAACAATACTAAAATTCATATGAAACCACAAAAGACCCCAAATATTCAAAGCAATCTTGAGAAAGAAGAACAAAGCTGAAGGCATCACACTTCCTCATTTCAAAATATTTCAAAGCGACAGTAATCAGAACAGTATGGTATGGGCAGAAAAACAAACACATAAACCAACGGAACGGGATATAGAAGAGTCCAGAAATAAACCCATGCATATATGGTCAACTGATTTTAAACAAGGGTGTCAAGAACACATAGAAGATAGTCTCTTCAGTAAATGGTATTTGGGAAAACTGGATATCCAAATGCAAAAGAATGAAATTAAACCTTTATCTTAAGCTATATGCAAAAATCAACTTAAAATGAATCAAAGACTTAAACATAAAACTTGAAACCATAAAACTAGAAGAAAATATAGGGGGAAAGCTTCTTGACATTGGCCTCAGCAGTGATTTAGATAGGGTACTAAAGGGGTTCTGACACCCAATTCCAGTGTCTGTTGGGTGATATCCCCCACACAAGCAAGCAATTCTTTGGACACCAGCTGGGTGTCCTACAATTCAACACAATTCTGACACAATGTGTCCAGAGATGGCATCAAGTCCTACATGTAAAGGGCTCAGTCCTACAAAACTGACTTCAGATGCCAGTCACAAGCCCAGGTTATCACCCATGCTTCTGACCAACTGGCTATAGATTGGAGGTTCCCATGACCCCCTCTAACTCAGGATGCCAATTGCAAGTCTAGGTTGTCACCTGTACTTCTGAACAACTGGTTATGAATCTTATGACACACACCCCCCACATCCTCAAATTCAACTAATTTGTTACAGTGGCTCACAAAACTCAGAGAAACAGTTTACTAACTAGATCACTGGTTTACCATAAAAGGGTATAGCTCAGAAACAGTCAGATGGAAGAGATCCGTAGGGAAAGGTATGGGGACAGAGCATGGGGCTTCCCTGCCCTCTCCAGGTGTGCCACTCTCCCCATTCTCCACACACTCACCAACCTGGAAGCTCTCCAAATCCCATTCCTGTGGGTTTTATGGAGGTTTCATTACATAGGCACTATTGATTAAATCACTATCCACTGGCTATCCATTAAACCTCCACCTCTTCTCCCCTCTTAGGAGGTCAGAGGAATGCCCCATCCTGAGTGCAGTCCAAAGGTTGCCTCATTAACATTACAAAAGACATTTTGTTGGTCTTATTACTTAGGAAATTCCACAGGTTTGCGGGAGCTGCTAGCCAGGAACTGTGGATGAACAGCAAAGAAATATATGAAAAATGTATATTTTGGTCATCTGAATGACCAAATGCATATTTCTTATAAATCACAATATTGCAGACACCTAAAAGTACAGGCAACAAAAAGAAAAATAAACAAATGTGACCACATTTAAACAAAAGTTTCTGTACAGCAAACAAACCAATCAACAAAATGAAAAGGCAACCTCCAGAATGGGAGAAAATGCTTGTAAGCCATAGATCTGATAAAGGGTTAGTATTCGAAATATATTAAAAATGCCTACAATTCAATAGCAAAAATAAATCCAATTTTTAAACTGGCAAAGGAACTAAATATATATTTCTGCAAAGAATACATACAAATGGCCAGTATATGAAAAGGAGCTCAACATCACTAATCATCAGGGAAATGCAAATCAAAATGACAATGAGATACCATTTCAAACCTGTTAAGGTGGCTATTATAAAAAATATTTATATGTAACAAGTGCTGATGAGGATATGGAGAAAAGGGAACCCTTGTAACGCTGTTGGGAATGTAAATAGAATAGTAGCTATGGAATAATTCCTCAAAAAATTAAAAACAGAACTACCATAGGATCAAGCAATCCCACTTCCAGTGTGTATGTTCAAAAGAAATAAAGTTCCTATTTCAAAGAGCTACCTGCATTTCCATGTTCACTGAAGCATTTTTCCCAATAGCCAAGATACAGAAGCAACCCAAGTGTCCACTGATGGATAAATGGATAAAGAAAATGTGCCATATACATACAATGGAATATTATTTAGCCTTTAAAAAGAAGAAAATCTTACCATCTGCCAGAACACGGATGAACCTGGAGGATATGATGTTAAGTGAAATTACCCAGACACAGAAGGAAAAATACTACATGATCTCACTTGTACAAGGAATCTAGTCAAACTCATCGAAGCAGAAAGTAGAATGTTGGTTGCCAGGGGCTCAAGGGAAGGGTAAATGCAGAGGTCTTAGTGAAAGAATACAATGGTTCAGTTAGACAAGATGAAAAAGTCCCAGAGATTTACACTGCAGCATAGTGTCTATGGTTTTTTTGTTTTGTTTTGTTTTACGGGGAAGTGAAAGTGCTTTACTACCAAAAGTTCACAAATGTGTGGATAGCACACACCAGTGAGAATTCCAGGTCTTGGGGAGGGTGAAGGAGAGGGGGTGTCTAACACTCAGAGCTAGGGACAGGACAGAGCCCTTGGCCCACTGTCCTCACAGCTTCACAATGGGAGGGTTGGGGGAGATGGGGACCAGACAGACTAGAGTGCAGCCCAGCTGGAGGTTTGGGAGAAAGACCACATAACTCATAAAACCTTGTCCTCTTTCATTTTTCACTTTTCCCTGGGTGACTGGGATGCCTGCCCAGCCCTTGCACACGTGGGTATCCCCTGCCCAAGAGGTCTCTGCCTTCCTCTCCCAGTGGGGCCATTTGTGACAGGGAGAGGACCGGGGTCCAGGGACCTGGAGGGGCCTGGGACAGACGGAGGGCCTATGGAGGCCCTGGGGTCTGGAAAGTTCCCTGGTCCTCACACACACACACCCCCCTTCCATGGTTAAGGATCTTTTGCTGGAAGGGCCCAAGGAAATACTGTTGGGAATAACCCCAGAGGCCACTGCCCCTTTTCTGGGCAGCTTGGAGGTCACACTCGTGTAGACAGCAGCAGAGCCAGATGGTCAGCTTCTGGGCTGCTGGGCCCTCAGCAGTGTCCTCAGATCTGGATGTGGAAGGTGCTAAGGAAGTCGGGGGCCTTGGCAATCATGTCCTCAAAGTCCACAAAGCCCAGCTTGCCACCATTGTCCAGGTCGGCCTCCTCGATGACCTTGTTGCACACAAGCATCACCTTGTCGTCGTCCAACTCCGACTTGGTGAGCCGGGTCGGCCTCCACTCCAGGTCCTCCTTGCAGACAAAGGTGTCAAAGGTATAGTTGGCCTTGAGCTCCTGGGAAGCCAACTCGCAGAGCACGGAGAACATACCCACAGCTGCTGAAGGTGAAGTTCCCCACTCCATCTTCAGAAAAAGCCTCTACAATCCTTTCCTTGGATGGGTTCTCCTGGAGCTCCGGCATCCGGAAGATGAGGCTCATCAGCACATGGGCAGTGGGGCTTTTCCTAGAGTCCACTGACACAAGGCTGTGGGCCAGCTCGTAGAACCATGCAACTGCACATGGAGCTTGGGGATGTCCTTCTCATTGAAGGTGCAGTCCTGGTAGTTGTTCAGCTGCTCCTCCATGGAGGTGGTCTGCTTGTGCTGCCCAGGCCCCAGAGCCTGAGCTCCCGGCCACTGCAGACCCACCCCACGGGCACCTGGAGGTGGGACATGACCATACCTCTAGCATGAAATACTGTATCATATATTTAAAATTTTACTAACAGGGTAAATCTTCTATTACGTGTTCTTATCACAAAAAAAATAATGAGAACAAGAGGAAACTTTTGAAAGTTATGGATATGTTTATGGCAAAGATTGTGGTGATAATTTCATGGGCGTATACCAATCTACAAACTCAAGTTGTATATATTAAATACACACAGCTTTCTCTATGTCAACCATAACTTAATAAACTGGGGTTTGCTTGTTTGTTTTTGAGTGATCAAAGGAGTACAAAGAGACACTGGACACCTGAAGGATAAGGAAACAAGTGGCAGAATATGAGCGCTGGACACAGGAAGGAAGTGAGAGGATGCCAAAAACAAATGATGCCTGTTGCTTTACCATTTTTCCAACGTGTATCTTTTATTTTTCATGTTTATTTATTTATTTTGAGAGAGAGACAGAGACAGACCATGAGGAGGGGAGGAGCAGAGAGATTCCCAAGCAGATTCGATTTCATGAACCCTGAAATCATGACTTGAGCTGAAATCAAGAACCTGACACTTAACCGACTGAGCTACCCAGGTGCCTTTCCAAGGTGTATCTTAACGCAGGAACAAGAAATAGAGTTTCTAACTGAGCTCTATAG
>NW_027529583.1:1254778-1260053 GCF_008692635.1 Crocuta crocuta | reverse complement strand
AAGCTCTATGGATATATTCTCATAAATCAGTAAAATCTTTGAAATTTCTTACTGCTGATGGGAATTCTCATTTTAATGGGAATCTTTTTTTTTTAACATTTTCTTAGATCAAATTTATTCTTATTTAGTATAAATCACTATTTGAAGACTTACACATTTTGTAACTGTACTAAACACCAATATAAACAAATCTTTAGACTATTGAAAAACAGTAGCTTTAAATACATGTCTTCCTTTCTTCTTTTAAGATTAGGAATTATTACCATGATTTCCCTAAAAATATTAGCTCTAACAAACAATATCTCCCCACCTCATATAGAGATTGACTCTGATTCTCTTCCAGCTAATTGCATGCCGTTCTTGGTCTTTGTGTGTGGTAAAATATAAGTACATAAATATACATAAAATTTACAATTTTAACCATTTTTAAGTGTACATTCAGTGATATTAAATATGTTCATATTGTTGTGCAAACATCACCACCATCCATCTCCAGAACTTTTCTTATCTTTCCAAATGGAAACCCTGCATCCATTAAAATCCCCATTCCCTGGGGCCCCTGGATGGTTCATTTGGTTAAGCATCCAATTCTTGATTTCGGCTCAAGTCATGATCTCACTGTGTGATGGTGCAGAGCCTGCTTGGGATTCTCTCCTCACTTTGTCCTTCTCTCTCTCTCTCTCTCTCAAAATAAACTTTAAAAAAGAATAAAAAGCTCCCCGTTCCCCACCCCTTCCTCACCCCCTGGAAGCCACCATTCTGTTTTCTGTCTCTACCCACTAATAATCTTTAACAGGTGCTTTAACAAGTTATGAAAACAAGAGTTTCTTCTGCAGCAAAAAAATATATAGAATGGCTTCTTCAAGGACTTGAAAATAAGGGAAATAAAATAATATATATCCTCTGAGAAGTAAACTTTAACATCAACACATAAAAAAATCTTCAATTAAGTCATGTTGAAGAGTGAGAATGACCTCTAGGTTATGATTGGTCATCTCCTTCATCTCCTTGACAAAGCTAATAGCTGCCTGCTAAATACAGTTAAGATGTTTAAGTTAATATGCACAGACTTAAGGTATGGAAACAGTTACTATTCAGAGGTTCTTGTCAGAAAAGCCCATATTGGAATTTTTCTCTTACTTCTGACTCAAAATTTGAAGAGACGTGCTAGCTAGTTATATATTCAACCACAATATGTGTCATTTCTACCATATGACTACTGCTTACAATGAGAACATGATAAATCTTTCACGAATCTTCATTAAGGCTTTAGCCCAATAAAGAACTCTGAGAGTAAACAGAGCATTTAAATCCCATGGGAGGAATATTATACAAGAAACACACAGTGCCATAGGAGGCTATTATATGAGAAGCACAGAGAGCCATGCTTGACGAAGACCTAGGGAGCCTAGGGGCAACTAAGTTGCGAGCTGAAGGATGGACAACAGCTCAGAGGCGGACAAGGGTGTAGGGAAGCAGATGTCAGTGATCAGGGGCCAACTTTGCAAGACCCAGAGATAAATGAGCATATGGCATATTGCAAGATTTGAGGTACTATTGTCTGAAGAAAAGAACTGGGGAAAGGGGAACAGGAAAGTAAAAGAGAAAGAGAACAGTCCCAAATCTAATATTTCTTCTCTTTTCCTCAATATTCCTCTTCTGTGAAAGGCAGAACATTATATATTTGGTATCTAAAGCACATTTTTTCTTTCATGGCTATTCCTTTATATGCAATCCCAAATAGGTTCTTGATCTCAGGAAAATTACTGAGGTTTATTCATACTAAAGTGTAATTGGCTAATAAGGTTAAAAGAGCAATCACCCCAGGTATGTACACTGCAATGAGCTGCCAAAACACTAGACTAAGAATATAACTTCAGGCATCAACCAAATGGTGACAGATGGAGATCTGCCTTTCGTCATTACATCTAGCCTTTTCTGAGATACCGAAAGTAATCCATCCTTCCTTTTAAGATGTATAATTGGTTCTCATTATTTGCAGGAGTTATGATCTATAAAGTCGCCATGAATACTTGAATACTGTGTTAATGAATACTGAACATTGCCCCTGGCAGTAATAAAGGATTGGGTTCCTCTACTTGTAACATTTTCATCAACCAGTCAATACATAACCTTATTTTATGTGTGCTTCTGTTTAAAGACACCTTATTTAGTATATATTATTGATTCATCAACATTGAACTCACGGCCAACAGGACTATAACTCATGCCTGAACAAAGCTTATCCAACACACACTGTGCCTTCTTTGCACATAGGAACGTTAGGTAGCATGTCAGCACTACATGTAGGGGCCATTTTAAACAGCAGACTTGCCAACACAGAGCACAAAAATATGAAAAATGTGGTAGTAAACAAACCACAGAAAAGACACTTATTTACGGTAGAAGAGCTGAAACAGAAAGGGGGAGTGTTGCCTTTTTTGACCTCAGCTGGGAATGTGTGTCAGGCAACCGAAACTTTCTGCTTCTCTATGCATGTCTGAGAATTACCACAAAAATCTTGTGAGTATTGATTTGGATTTACAAATAAGATTCAGCAAGTGGTGAATTTGAAAATTGAATGTGCAAATAATAAGGATCGACTGTATGTGAACAGCTTATTTTTTACACTGTTTACATACTGAGGAAACATTCTCCAGGACCCACATGCCCAGCCGTTCCCACTTCCATCACCATGTAGTGCTGTGCCCCGCGTTCCAAATCCTCTTAGGGCATCTTGTATAAATGAGAGCCCTTTGACCTCTTGGCTACATGTGGAAATTGCTTGCATTTTTTTATTGTTTCTGCACGTCCACCCGCACAAACAGGCCTTATACATACTTCTTACATATGCATGTGCATTCTCAAGATGTTTAAATGACTACAATTTATTATTCTGGGATGGGAACATATCTTATGCTTTAAAAACAGTGCTGTTTTTCTCTCTTTTAGAGATGGATGACTCTTCCCCTTTGGATAAGGAAATAACTCATTATTCAGTCAGTATGTGCTTAGAAATGCTGTCAGACATCGTGCTGGGTTGTTCTATCAACTTTTTATGCTAAGAATTAAGTTCTCCAAAATCTCCCTTTCTGTGTGGTTCTAAGTGAAACAAAAGGTGAGCTTGTACAAGATTTAGAAGGTAGAAGGAAGCAGCAGCCATTACGCTATGAGGTCACAGTTGGTTGGAGGCGGTGAGACATAGATACAGAGGTGTCAGCACATCCCAGCTGGTCCTCACTCTTCTCACCTCCACCTCTCCGGCTCTCTGGGCCCTGCTGACTGACAGGCCTACCACCACATGATTGTCTGCAATTTGCAGAAGCACTGGCCACAAAGACCCCACAGCTTCCCATGACTACTATACCAACTCCCATGTCTGATCTGACTCTAGCCACTGGACGTGCCAAGCACCAGGGTTAGTTAGTGACCTCCCCATGACCCTCCAGCTCCCGGCTCCCACTGCCCAATGTTTGCTTCCCCAGCTCCTCTCCCACTGCCNGGCTCTGAGCTGTCAGCACAGAGCCCGACGCGGGGCTCTAACTCATAAATCGTGAAATCATGACCTGAGCCGAAGTCGGACAGTCAACCAACTCAGCCACCCAGGCACCCCAAGATCTAATTCTTATAATAGATTTCTTTGTCCATAATATTCATCATGGTTCTGCTTCTCTGACTCATACTGTTATCTGCTTCTATTTCTGCCATTTCAGTGCTGGGCTATAAAAAGTATGTAATAGAGAGTCCTGTGGACACACTAACCTATGGAGCTGGAACAAAGATTCCTCCTGCTTGTAGAGCGCTGCTAAGAGCCACAGGGCCTCTCAGGCACATCCTGGAACTGGCTGAGTGCCCTGATGTTGTGATTCCTATTCACTGCGCCTTGCATACAGTCACTTCTTACATTGGGATGCTTCCCTGCAACCTACAACGTGTTTCATATGCATATTCCAGGAACCACCAACACAGGAAAGACTTGGAATTGGTTTCCCCATTTTACAGATGAGGAAACTAAGAAAGGTTAAGGTCATGGGGTTAATACTCAAACTCAAGGGGCGCCTGGGTGGCAGAGTTAATACTCAAACTCAAGGGGCGCCTGGGTGACTCAGTTGGTTAAGCGTCCAACTTCAGCTCAGGTCATGATCTTGCGGTTCATGGGCTCGAGCTCTGCGTCAGGCTCTGAGCTGTCAGGAGCCTGTTTCTGATTCTGTGTCTCCCTCTCTCTCTGACCCTCTCCTGTTCACGCTGTCTCTCTCTCTCTCAGAAATAAATAAAAACATTAAAAAAAAATTTTAAAGAATACTCAAACTGAAGCCTTCCAGAGGAATTTTTTTATTTCACTTAAGAGACTCAACCATAAAACTGAATATAAAATATTTAAGTGGGCACCTGTTGCTAATGCCTAATACTTCTAAAGCAACTAATTTTCCCTAAGAAGTTGTTCCCTCAATGATTTAATTTATGCCTTGCCATTAGCCATCTCCATTAGAAAGAAAAATTACAGACACTTTGAGCAGGACAAATAGAGCAAAACTGAACCTCAGAAAATTTTATGGGGCAAAAAGAGACCTACGTAATCATCTAGCACAGTGGTCACCTTTTGAAAATAAGGAGAGCCTCGTCTCAGACTTCCCTGCTCCTCAGAGTATGGCCCCCAGGCCAGCAGCAGCATCACCTGCAAGCTTGTTAGAAATTCAGAATCTCAGGTCCTATTCCAGGCCTAGTGAACCAGAACCTCTAAGGGATGCAATCCAGGAATCTGTGTTTTAAAACACCTCCTTGTCTTCTTTAAGAACCACTGCATTTTGAGATCCGCTGGGCCAAGTGACTTATCCAAGATCACATAATTAACCTTCAACCAATCCATAAATCCAATGCTTTTTCCATTATATCAAATAGTTAATAAATATCAACATTACCTGTCACTGCCCATTCACCATTTCCCCAGACAGATCATAGCTGAAAGAATTTTTTTTATTTTATACCATGATTATAACAAACAAGGCTCACAAAATAATACTTTATACAAATCTTTTTGTCTCATAAAATCCCGTAGACATTGGTTTTGAAATCAACTGTAAGGTATTCTCCTCTGGCCATAATAATCTATGGTTTACTCTCTCTTCTGTATTAACTTGTCATTTGTTTGAAGCTGACAAGTAGTTACACTTTGGCCCCCACCAAAGACTGTTCTAATAAGAATAGTCATGATGTTGGAAAAATCTTAGTTTCTAAACCAGAACCCCAAGTTATTCTGTGGATCTGTCTCTTTAGG
>NW_027529583.1:1254117-1254671 GCF_008692635.1 Crocuta crocuta | reverse complement strand
GAAGCCTGAACTCTCAAATGAAAAAGAACTACTCCTACTTGATTGAAATAACTGGCCCAGTTTTCCCCAAAATTTTCCACACGGGCCTAAGAAAACATTTGTCATGAAACTTGAAGTGTTTGCAGTCTTCGGGTGCTATTTTACTATTGAAAACCATTTCATAAGTTGCTCCGTTCAGGTTTTTATATTACTCCAGAGAAGGCTCACCTGGTGGCACACAGTAAGGGGAGGGATGAAATCTGTGTCAGGTGCCCCTGAACTGACCTTTATTTTGAGGGCTGGGAATGTTTTGTCCTGCCAGTGCTGAGAAGAGACCTCCTGGAGTGAGGCTCTGTCTTCCCAGAGCTGCCAGGGTGTCAGAGCAAAGGACACAAGTAGGGAATTCTTTCTGGTGGAGGTCCCAGCATGCTGCCTTGGCTCCCAGATCCCTGTTCTTTGGACACCCTTCTCTGAAGGAAAACCCTTCATAAATAGCATCGCGAGAGAGCATGGAACAGTTGGCAAAGTAATGGACTGAATGAAAATTCAAAAACTTTAAAGACTACCTCAATACC
>NW_027529583.1:1246773-1254102 GCF_008692635.1 Crocuta crocuta | reverse complement strand
AGAGAGGGACAGCGCAAGCAGGGGAGGGTCAGAGAGAGAGGGAGACACAGAATCTGAAACAGGCTCCAGGCTCTGAGCTGTCAGCACAAAGCCCGACGCGGGGCTCAAACCCACGAGCCGTGAGATCATGACCTGAGCCGAAGTCGGACACTTAACCGACTGAGCCACCCAGGAGCCCCCATCAGAGAATCATTAGATTTTGACCACTGCCATCTATTATTTGTGTCCTTCTTCAGAATGCCAAAATTAGGATTTTAGCATAAGCTAATTTAGCTATTTTTGTCTAAAGACTCCAGAAAGAGAGACCATTCCTTTTTTTAAAAATATTTATATATTTTGAGAGAGAGTTTATATATTTTGAGAGTGTCAGCAGAGGAGAGGCAGCGAGAGAAGAAGGAAAGAGAGAGAATCCCAAGCAGGCTCTGTGCTGTTAGAGCAGAGCTGGACACGGAGCTCTATCCCATGAACTGTGAGATCATGACCTGAGCCAGAATCAAGAGTTGGACACTTAACCAACTGAGCCCCCTGGTACCCCAAGACCATTTCTGTTCCCTCACCATAATTCTTTTTATGTAACATTTTTCAACTTTGATAGTTTTCAAAAAAAATTAACAGAACAAACACTTCTGTCAAACAGAAACTTATGACTGAACAAACAAAACAAAAAATTATAAGCTTAAAATCAGAAGCAGTAAGGCATATAAAAACATATCTTGAAATGATATCCAATAAACTCCCACATGTAATAGTTGAAAGCTTCCACTAATTAGTTTCCTCTCCTTGGGTGAGTTACTTATCTTTTCTGGGGACAATAATATACCAACCTTACCTTTATAATTTATTGTGATACAATAATACAATATATGTGAAATGTCCTAAACTATAGTAGAGAACATCTGGGTATATAGTGACTTATTAGTACAGCTCTGAAAACCATGATGTTCTCATTGATGTCACCTCCACATTAAGCCAGGGTACACCCATATTCTTTGGAAGAATTGGATAAATTATACTGGTACTGCAAACTACCATTTTTTGCTGTCACCAAAACAGAATTTAAGTTAAAAGTCACATTATTATGCTTCCAAACAAAAGGACCAGAGTTGCATTTCTTTCACTCCATAACTAGCACTACCTAATAAAAACTTATAAATGTGGTAAAACCATTTTTTACCTCTTTTGTTTCATGCTTATAAGGTGGATCCAAAGATCCATTCCTTGTGGGAACAGAAAACATAGTCATAAACCTCCATGTGGTTCATCCAGCTAACACGCCCTGCATCTTTGGCAAGGATCTTTGGTTTATATGTACACTGATTTGCTCCTTTACTGGACCCTACAAACATTAATTTATTGTAATTTTGAGTTAGAAGGAAATGTAATCCTCTCATTTCAGCACCGCAGGAACCTTGCAAGACACAGAAAAGTGATGAGACTTTCCCAAAGCGACACAGCTAATCTGTGTCAGAGCCCAACTCACCTAATTCTACAAACCATGAGGGAAAGGCATGGAAAGGCGCCTTTTTTGGTCAGCCATGCTTTTAAATTCAGCTATTTGTTTTTAATCGGGAATACTCTGTGGAAGGTTTCATCTCACCAGTAAGAACCTTCATAACTAATTCTTTTTTTTTGAGAGAGAGACACAGAGCACAAGTGGGGAAGGGGCAGAGAGAGGGAGACACAACATCCAAAGCAGGCTCCAGGCTCCGAGCTGTCAGCACAGAGTCCAAACAAGGGCTCAAACTCATGAACCGCAGGAGATCATGACCTGAGCCGAACGTGGACACTCAACCGACTGAGCCACCTAGGCGCCTCAGTCACTACTGATTCTTAAATTTTTCTTAAATATTTATTTATTTTTGAGAGAGAGAGGGATAAGAGAGAGCAGTGGAGGGGCAGAGAGAGAGAGAGACAGAGAGAGAGAGAGAGAGAGAGAATCTCAAGCAGACTCTGCACTGTCAGTTGCAGAGCCCAACAGGCCACTGGAACTCACAAACCATGAGATCATGGCTTGAGCCAAAATTAAGAGTCCAACGCTTAACCAACTAAGCCCCCCAGGCACCCCTGATTCTTGAACTTCACTTGCTTAGTGCTCACTAACTTGCAGCACTGCCGGCTTATCTGCCAAAGGAATGGTTTTGGGACATCTGTCTCTAGTAAAAAGCAATGCATAATTCAAAACTCTCCATTTCCCTCCTTCTTCTCAGAAGTCAATTCTTTACATTTTTTAAACCTTTAAAGCCCCCAGGAAAACCTGGGGAGGAGGGCAATGTTAATAGCAGGCGTTCCAGGGTTCTGGGGTTGGAATCCAGACTCTGCTCTTGTCTCCGTGATAGGATAATTCTTGGAGCTTTTGGCAGATTCCCTCCACATTTCCTGGTCATTCTTGAACCTTTCCTCTTTAAGTAGATGAATCTTGGTCAAACGGAAGAGACGTATAGCAAAAGAGCATTTAAAAAAAAAGCTTTTGAATTTCAGAAGTTCGGTTTTTATAGCTACAGAGTCCTAGGTACTGAAGGGCTCAAGGAATGGATAAACATAATGATATAAGAGAAAAATTAAAAATAATCTTGGGATCTCAAAGACCTGACGTTGAGTGAAAAAAGGCCAGACACAAGAGTATATACTTTATGATTCCATTGATATGTGGTTCCAAATCAGGCTAAAACTAATATAGGCTGATAAAAATCCGGCAAGTGATTGGGGATGGGTTGACTGGAAAGAGGCATGAGGGAAGTTTCTGGGGATGATGGAAATGTTCCATATCTTAATATGAGTGTGAGTTGCATACTTGTAAACATTGGACAAATCTTACTGAATTTTATAATTATGATCTATACATTTTAATGTATATGTAAATTATACCCCAATAAAAAGTGTTTAAATAAAAGATCCCTTGGGATGTGAATAAAAAACCAGTAGGGAAGTAAAAACAGCTTATGTACTGGGGATGAATGTGTTCTCTGAAAGGGGGAGAGTCTCTACGTCCTGTGCCTTCCCCTCCTTGAGGGACAATTAGAGGAAAGGAGAGGACAGAAACCATAAGACAGGTTTGGGGAATCTGAGAGCAAGGTGACCTTGCCCTACTTTTCCAGGCAGAACCTTGGAAAGTGGCAAGACTCTAGAGTTAAAAAGGCTATGTGGGATGTCTGGGCAGATGCTGCAAGAACAACAGAACATTCTCTTTGTATCCAAGAGCTGTTGAGACATGGCACTGAGAGCTAGGGGCCCTGGAAAGTCTTCATTAAAACCCACCACATTGTAAAAGATGGGTTGAATCTCAACCAAATGACACATAAATAGACACATGGATTAATAGAACAGAACAGAAAACCCAGAAATAAGCCCACAATTATACACGCAATTAATCCTCAACAAAGGAGGAAAGAATATACAATGGGAAAAAGACAATCTCTTCAACAAATGGTGCTGAGAATGCTGGACAGTTCCATGCAAATAAATGAAACTGGACCACTCATGCACCATACACAAAAATAAACTAAAAATGGATTAAAGAAGTGAATGTGAGGCCTGAAACCACAAAAATCTTAGAAAACAAAGCAGGCAATATTTTCATTGATATTGGCTGTAGCAACATTTTTCTGGATGTGTCTTCCAAGGCAAGGGAAATAAAGGCAAAAATAAGCTATTGAGATGACAAATAAAAATAGGTTTCCAAACAGCAAAGGAAACAATCAATAAAACTAAAAGGCAACCTACTGAATGGGAGAAGATATTTGCAAATGGCATATCTGAAAAAGAGTTAGTATTCAAAATATATAAAGAACTTATATAACTGAACACCAAAAACAAATAATCCATTTAAAAGATGGGCAGGGGCTCCTGGGTGGCTCAGTCAGTTAAACGTTCAACTCTTGATTTTGGCTCAGGTCATGATCTCACAGTTATGAGATCAAGCCCCATGTCAAGCTCTGAGCTGAATGTGGAGCCTGCTTAGAATTCTCTCTCTCTCCCTCTCTCTTTGCCCCTCCCCCACTCATGCTCTTAATAAAACTTAAAAAAATTAAAAATGGGCAGAAGGCATGAATAGATGTTTCTCCAAAGAAGACATACTGATGGCCAACAGACATATGAAAAGATGCTCAACATCATTCATCATCAGGGAAATGTAAATCAAAACTACAAGGAGAGGTCCCCTCATACCTGTCAGAATGGCTAAAATCAAAAACATAAGAAACAATTGTTGGTGAGGATGTGAAGAAAAAGGTATACTGTTGGTGGGAATGCAAACTGGTGCAACCACTGTGGAAAATAGTATGGAGGTTCCTCAAAAAGTTAAAAACAGAACTACTCTATGATCCAGTAATTGCACTACTGGGTATTTACCCAAAAAATAAAAAAACACTAATTCAAAGGGATACACACACCCCTATGTTTATGGCAGCATTATTTACAATCGCCAAATTATGGAAGCAACTCAACTGTCCACTGATAAATGAATGGATAGAGAAGTGGTATATATGCACAATGGAATATTATTCAGCCATAAAAAGGAATGAGACCTTGCCATTTGCAACATGGATGGAACTAAAGAGGATAACGCTAAGTGAAACAAGTTAGAGGAAGACAAATAGTATATAATTTCACTCGTAAGTGAAATTTAAGAAACAAAACAAGCAAGCAAAGGGGAAAGAAAAAGAGGAACAAACCAAGAAAAAGACTCTTAACTATTGAGAACAAACTGATGGTTACCAGAGGGGAAGAAGATTGGGTGATGGGTGAAATAAGTGAGGGGGATTAAAGAGTACACCTACCATGATGAGCACTGAGTAATGTATAGAATTATTCAATCACTATATTGTACACCTGAAACTAACACTGTATGTTAACTACACTGGAATTAAAATTGAAAACTTAATTTAAAAAATGTGTTGAGGGGCGCCTGGGTGGCTTAGTCGGTTAAGCGTCCGACTTTCGCCCAGGTCATGATCTCACGGTTCGTGGGTTCGAGCCCCACGTCGGGCTCTGTGCTGACTGCCAGCTCAGAGCCTGGAGCCTATTTCAGAGTCTGTGTCTCCCTCTCTCTCTGACCCTCCCCTGCTCACGCTGTCTCTCTCTCTCTCTCTCCTAGAAATAAATAAAAATTAAAAAAAAAAATGTGTTGAACCTTTGCTACTTGAATAATTTCTTTGCTTTCTTTTTGCTCCCAGTTTTATTACAGTAATATTTTTTAATTTTTTTAATGTTTTATTTCTGAGAGAGAGACAGCATGAGCAGGGGAGGGTCAGAAAGAGAGGGAGACACAGAATCTGAAGCAGGCTCCAGGCTCTGAGCTGGCAGTCAGCACAGAGCCCGACGTGGGGCTCGAACCCACGAACCGTGAGATCATGACCTGAGCTGAAGTCAGACACTTAACCGACTGAGCCACCCAGGCGCCCCTTTATTTCAGAAATATTGACAAATGAAAATTGTATGTACATATACACTGTTAAATGATTATCATAGTCAAACTAAGTAACATATCCATCTCATATAGCTCTAAAGTGTAGTTCAAGTGCGATGTTTCCTTACTGATTTTCTGGCTATATGATCTATCCTTCATAGAAAGTAAAGTATTAAAGTCCTCTACTGTTACTGCACTGCTGTCTATTTCTCCCTTCAGAGCTGTCAGTATTTGCTTAATATATTTAGGTATGCCAAATGCTGGCTGCATATATATTTACAATTGTTATATCTTCTTGATAAACTGACCCCCTTATCATTACATAATGACCTGCTTTGCCTCTTATTATAATGTCTGACCTAAGGTCTGTTTTGTCTGATATAGTATAGCTACCCCTGCTCTCGTTTAATTTCCATCTGCATACAACATATTTTCCATCCCTCATTTCAGCCTATGGGTACCCCCATATTTACTGCAGCATTATTCACAATAGCCAAGATAGGGAAACAACCAAACTGTCCACTGATAGATGAATGGATAATGAAATTGTGATGTATATGTATGGAATAAAAAATAAAAGTGAGCTCATAGATACAGAGGACAGATTGGTCACTGCCAAAGGCAGGGGGCAGGGAGTGGGTGAAATGAGTGAAGATGGTCAAAATGTACAAACCAGTTATAGGGGCACGTGGGTGACTCAGTTGGTTAATCGGCCAATTTCGGCTCAGGTCATGATCTCATGGTCTGTGAATTCAAGCCCTGCATCAGGCTCCATGCTGACAGCTCAGACCCTGGAGCCTGCTTCAGATTCTGTCTCCCTCTCTCTCTGCCCCTCCCCAACTCACTATCTCTCTTTCTCTCTCTCTCCTTCTCAAAAATGAATAAACATTAAAAAAAATTTTTTTAAACAAACTTCCAGTTATAAAATACATCAGGCATAGGGATAAAAACATACAGCATGGCTACTATAGTTAACAATACTGTACTGCACATTTGCAAGTTGCTGAAGGAATAAATCTTAAATGTCCTCATCACAAGAAAGAAAATCTGTAACCACGTGTGATAACAGATGTTAACTAGATTTATTGTGGTGATCATCTGCAATATATACAAATATTAAATCATTATGTTGTCCACCTGAATCTAATATAATGTTGTAAGTCACTCATACCTGAATTTAAAAAAGAAAAGAAAAAATGAAACCATAAAAAAAAGAGCAAGGGCAGAAAGTAAGTAAGGAGCTGTTTTATCACTGTCAATTGGAGGAGACAAAAACAGTAACATCAATAAATGATTGCTGAGCTGTGTTCCTATTAACATTTCAATATTATTCAATCAGGCACTTCTCATGGAAAATAAAAACCTTTAATTTATTTATTTTTTATTTTAGAGAGTGTGCACACATGAGGGGGTGGGGGAGAGAGAGAGAGAGAAAATCTGAAGCAGGCTCCATGCTCAGTGCAGAGCCCAAGGTGGGCCTCGATCCCACCACCCAGGGATTATGACCTGAACCGAAATCAAGAGTTAGACGCTCAACCAACTGAGCCACCCAGGTGCCCCAAGAAAAACTTTTTAATTGATATTTTATATTTTGAAGATAACATGTGCCACTGAGTGGGAGATCAGTGTGTCTTAGCGGTAGATGACATAGAATTTGACCAAACATCTAAACAAATTGTATTCCCAAGTTCTTGTACTCTGCATCTTAAAAGATGGAAAAACATTTCCAGATAGAGATGCACATTTCTTACCATGTGCTTCTCTGAGAGATGAGTATTTCATAGCATTATTTTATATAAAGGGAAGAATTAAGAGTTCTGGGTAAGGTTAACACTAACAGGATTCATTATGACATTCAAAATTATTTTAATTAAACCTCTAGAGTCTGTTGAATGGAGATCTAAGGGTACCTGGCTGTCTGAGCT
>NW_027529583.1:1245380-1246747 GCF_008692635.1 Crocuta crocuta | reverse complement strand
TAAATTAAAATTTTTAAACATATATTTTTTAAAAAAGGAGAGGTGTCTGGGTGGCTCAGTCTGTTAAGCATCAGACTCTTGGTTTCAGCTCAGGTCATGATCTCATGGTTTCATGAGTTCAAGCCTGTTGGGCTCTGTGCTGGCAGGGAGGAGCCTGCTTGAGATTTTCTCTCTCCCATTCTCTCTCTCTCTCTGCCCCTCCCCCACTTGCTCTGTCTATCTCTCTCTCTCTGAAAATAAATAAGCTTAAAAAAAATAAAAAAGGAACTCTAAGCCAGCATGCAGTACAGATATAAATCCTTAACTGGATTCTTTCTTAGCTCCCAGGCACCAACATAATGATTTAGGGCAGACGGTGATTTGCTGGCCCTCAAGGAGAAGTACCCCAGAAGTTTCAGAACCAAACAGACTCACATATAATACGCACTGCCTTGCAACAAGGAAAGGCAAATATACTGGGATTTGTCTATCTGTTTTACCAGCAACTTACTCAAAATACAAGTAGAATATATACCATGTATGGTATACAGAATATTCCATAATTTTAAAAATTTCAATTTTCTACCAAGTTAGTCTATAAACTCAGTATAATACTAAAAAAAATCTCAAAAATCTTTTTTGTGGAAATTGATAAGCTGATTCTAAAGTCTATAAGGAAATGCAGAGGATCTAGAATAGTCAAGACAATTTTGAAAATAACAGAGTTAGAGGACTCACATTTCCTAATTTCGGGACCTGCTATAAAGCCACAATAGTCAAACAGTGTGATATTTATGTAAAGATAGACACATAGATCCATAGAACAAAATAGAGAGTACAGAAATTGACCCGCACATATGTATTAATCGACTTTCAACACAGGTGCCAAGCCAATTCAAAGGGGGAAAGGAAAGTCTTTTCAACAAATGATGCTAGAACAACTGGATATCCAATTGAAAAACATAAACCTTAACCCTTACCTCACATTATACATGAAATTAAATCAAAATAGATTATAGACCTGAATGTAAAAGATAAAATATAGGACTTTTAGAAGAAGACATAGAAGAAAATATTTGTCAGCTCAGACTAAGCAAATGTTTCTTTTTTTTTTTTTAACATTTTTTATTTATTTTTGAGAGACAGAGCATGAGTAGGGGATGGGCTGAGAGAAAGAGAGACACACAGAATCCGAAGCAGGCTCCAGGCTCTGAGCTGTCAGCAAAGAGTCTTTACATAGGGCTCAAACTCATGAACCACGAGATCATGACTTGAGCCGAAGTTGGAAGCTTAACCAACTGACCCACCCAGATGCCCTGCAAGTGTTTCTTAAATAAGATACAAAAAGAAGAAATCATAATATTAAAATGTTGGTAGGTAGAACTTCA
>NW_027529583.1:1244148-1244973 GCF_008692635.1 Crocuta crocuta | reverse complement strand
CCACACAAAGAACTTTTTTAGACATTGTTTTCCTAACTGTCCCCTAAAAGAAATTTTAATACCACAGGTATACTATATTTCTGCGTATGTACTCTGTATATCTGTGCTTTAAGAAGAGTAAGATACTCTTCACACACACTTCCAAGAAAAAATTTTCACCTGTCAAGAACTCTTGTATTGGGGCACCTGGGTGGCTCAGTCGGTTGAGTGTCCGACTTCAGCTCAGGTCATGATCTCACAGTTCATGGGTTCGAGCCCCAGGTCAGGCTCTGTGCTGACAGCCAGCTCGGAGCCTGGAGCCTGTTTCAGTCTGTGACTCCCTCTCTCTCTGACCCTCCCTGCTCATGCTGTCCCTCTCTCTCTCTCAGAAATAAATTTTAAAAATTTAGAAAAAAAAAAGAACTATTGTATTATATTAAGGTAATGCTGTTAATTTTACTAAAAGTGATCACGGTATTGTGGCCTTATAGGAAATACTATTTTTAAGAGCTGGATAACAAAATAAAAATTTTTAAGTGTGAAATATCATATAATATCTTAAATCTACTTTAAAATAATTCAGAATTACGGGGTGACTGGGTGGCTCAGTGGGTTGAGCGACCGACCTGGGCTCAGGTCTGATCTTGCGATTCATGTGTTCAAGCCTCATGTCTGTCTCTGTGCTGACAGCAGCTCTGGAGCCTGCTTCGGATTCTCTGTCTCCCTCTCTTTCTGCCTCTCCCTTCTTTGCACTCTGTCTTTCTCTGTCTCTCAAAAAATAAAAATAAAATGTTAACAATTTTTTTTAAATACTTCAGAATTTAAAAACAGATGATACTAACAAGC
>NW_027529583.1:1243848-1244111 GCF_008692635.1 Crocuta crocuta | reverse complement strand
ATTGTTATATATGGTTCACTATACTATTCTGTCTGCTTTTCTGCATGTTTTTTTTCATACTAAAAATTAAGATATGAAAAAAAGTTAGAGTTATCTTGGTGATGGGAAATACAGTAATTTTTAAGGTTATTCTTTGTACTACTCTGTATGGTTTAAATTATTGGTATTAAATATGTATCATGTATTAAAAATGACAAAGCTCTGGTTTATAAAAGATAAAAACATAAATTTTTAACAAATTAAGAATAAAAATAAATTTCTTT
>NW_027529583.1:1242243-1243792 GCF_008692635.1 Crocuta crocuta | reverse complement strand
CTGACCCTCCCCTGCTCACGCTGTCTCTCTCTCTCTCTCTCTCCTAGAAATAAATAAAAAAACCTTTTTTTAAAAAAAAGAAGATTCTTTGGCATTACCTACTAAAAATGAACATTCATATAATGTACCACCACCCATTTATTCTATTTCTGGAAATACATCCTGGAAAACTCTTGTACATGTGTACTAGGAGACATTTATGATCATATAAATAGAATCATGTTTGCATAAATGATAAATAAAGGAATCAATCCAGATATCCATGAATGGTAGATTGGACACATAAATCATAATATATATATGCACATAAAATGGAAGGCTATTCAACAGTGAAATGGATGCTCTATCTCCTGTCTACAGACGCTACCCCTGATTCTAGAGAATGTCTTATAGATGCTATGACAGGCCACAGGGAGCATCAGGCTAGAAGGGGAAAAGGATCAAGAGAATCCCAAACCTTGGACCAATTCCGGAAATTTACTCTGATGGCATCCTCACAGACAAAGGACTATACATTTTTGTTTCCCTGTTTCATCAGGGTCTCACTTCTCTAGAGTTTGAATGTATCACTATAAAATGATTCCAAAAGAAGAAATTTTCACATTCAAGTTTATATCAAATGCACACAGTATGGAATTAGATTAAATCACTTCATAGTGCCCTGACTCTTTTGATCAAATAGAGGTTGTTCTTCTCTTCTTTCTTTGTGATAGATAATAGCATATGTGTTATCCTAGAATTACAGCCAATTTTTCAATAATAACCTTGTTTTCCATTCAGCCTACATAAAAGCTCACTGTTCCAACCTCTGCGGACACTGGTTGAAAGGAAGGTTACAAGCCTTCTAAAAGACTAGGATTTCTTAACACCTTCTAGTAAGTATTGACATTATTATTCAATAGTACATTTCTCCCTATTTAAAACACTGTGAATATTCTCAATTTACCCAAGTATACTTCTCCCTTGAAGCTGAAGTTAAGACCCAGAATATCATCAAAACACTTCAGAGACATTTCCTTTTTCAATCTTAGACAACTGAGCTGTTCCTTTATTCTCCACACACAACCTCCAATATGGCTGCCTTGTTGTCGAAGGCAGATCACAGGCCAGGAGCAGTGACTTCACACTCATCCTCTAAGCCAGTGGCTATAAGTCAGCTTGGGCTGCCATGACAAAATGCTACAAATTGGGTGTCTTAAACAACAGAAATTTCTTTTCTCGCAGTTCTAGAGGCTGAGAAGTCCAAGATCAATGTGCTGGCCGATTCATTTCCCGGTAAGACCTCTTCCTAGCTTGTCGATGGCTACTCTCTCACTGTGCCTTCACGTGGCAGACAGAAAGAGCCAGCTCTCTGGTGTCTTCTCTTAGTGCACTACTCTTAGGCCTCATTTAACCTTCAGGACTTCCTTATCCAAATATAGCCATCCTCAGGGGTTAGGATTTCAACACAGTCCAGTATATAGCACAATGCACAGCAAAGTATCCGTGCTGAAGGACTAAGTTGGTTTTGCTGCTTTTGTTTTTAAGTTTAATCTGCTGTGGGATAAAA
>NW_027529583.1:1235749-1242095 GCF_008692635.1 Crocuta crocuta | reverse complement strand
ACATGGCCACTGGCATTCCTTCTTCCCCTCAGCCAACGGTAACCACCATTCTACTTTTTGTCTCTATGAATTTGCCTATTCTAGGTACCTCATGTGAGTGAAATTATACAATATTTGTCCTTTTGTGTCTGGCTTATTGCACTTAGCATGCTTTAAAAGGTCCATTCATGTTGTTGTTTTTAAATGCTTCCAAGGCTGTTCCTCCCAATCTATTGACTTGCTGGGAGTGTTAACTTACAGTTAGTTAGTGTACCACCATCAGTCCACAGATGCTTTGAGACCACACCTCCTATGGCACTCCTCTAAGCTACTATGTAATCAGACAAAGACTCCTATGCATACCTTCCTAGACGTTATCCCCCAAGTAAAAGCTGGGAAGGACTGGATAACACCAAGGGAAAATAGAGTTATTTGTTTAGTAGGTAAGACCATTTATATCAGAGATCTTTTCAGTGGGGGTGGGGGGAAACAGAATTTTCTATTTACCTGCATATATGTATGAGATAAGGATATCTGACATGCTGCCAATATGGTGAGCTGATGATCAGATAAGTCGTACTAATTAAAATAACCAAAATGTTAGCACACTGAAAGCACAAATCTTATCACAGACGCTCATACATTTTTTTCTCTTTAGAAACAAGCTTCCAAGCTGCTACCTATTAGTATGAGTTCCATTATCAAACAGTCCAAATCCAAAACCATATTCCATCAGCCTTCTCAGCAGCCTTGAGAATTATCACCAGACAGTTTAAGATGATAACCTAGGCACATCTCTAGCTCCTCTTCTTCCTCAGAGATCCCCACTCTTCCAGGATGTTCAACTTCCAACCATATTCCAGTTGACAGCAAATCTCTCTACCTCTCCCTCTTGCTGTCTTCAAAAACACTTGCTTCTCCCTGCCCCATCACCTCACCTCACATGAGCAAGTTGAAATTTTCTGTCCTGCAAAAAGTCCCTGAGGCAAGGAAATACTAGGGCTCATTTGAAAGAAAGGAAATGGATAATATGAAGAGAATAAATAAAACTTCATGCTATAATAAATCATCTTGCCATATTCTCCCCCAGTCCTGCGACAAGGGGACTAAGGGAGAGTCAAGAGAATGTGCTCACTCAGAGTCTGTGTCTCCTTGCTCTAGACCATGTTTTGGAGACCCCCAGATCCTACAATTCCCTGCCCCAAAAGCCTCAAGCCTACTCCCAGGGTATGGGCAAACATCTTGCCTAAGACTCCTTGGCTAGTGTGCACTCTGCTAGGCTCTAGGGGTGGCCAAAGAATTGCCCTGTGTTGGGAGAGTGGGTGGAGCCTTAATATGTGGACTGGGGTATTCATATGTGTGTATGGGAGTCTTCTCATGGAATAGATCCTAAGGTAGGAAGAGAAAGGGGACAAGCCTCTATGCTACCACAATGTGACATGGAGTCCAAGAATCCTACATTCAAACCTGGCCTTCTGTTCATGACGAAGGGATATCCTTCAAGGTAAAGGGAGAGAACATATTTTATTTAAGCTTGTTAGCTTGACGGATGACTTTTAAATATTCAGACATGGTATTTAAGCATCAATTGTAGTCCTGCTTAAGGCCTCACAAACATTACCAGGACCCTGTCTCTCTTAAAATATGGTCATCTTGACAATCACACTTCATTTTGTCGATGCTCTCCTTGTTTTCTGCAACATGACAAAAAGTGTACACTGAGGATGTGCAGCACAAGTTCTATGTTCTAAAGTCTCTTGAAATAGATTTTATCTCTCTGCAGCTATGCTATCAATTTGATATTGAGTTAGGGCACTTATTTCCTTCTATTTTCAAGTGAGGCATTTGTTGACATTCGGAATTAATTTTATCTCTTGCATATGTAAAACACTGATGTGTTTCAAAGTATAAACTGTGTGAAAAGGTTAACTCAGAGAAGTCTGGTTTCCTTTGTCCATTCTCTTCCCTTCCACCTCCCACTCCCTAGAGGCAAATATTTTAATAAATTGCTTATTTATCCTTCCAGCACTTCTCTTTTTCTTTTTCCAGCACTTCTCTTACAAATAGAAGCAAATGTATAGACGTATTCTTATCTTCCACCAACTATGACTTGCACAAAATATAGCTTGCTGCATACATGTTCTGCATCTTGCACTGTGCACTGAACAAAATAGCCTGGAGACCACACCAGATCAGTATCTTTCTCGGTCCATTTTTATGGCTGCATAGAATCTCATGGCATGAACTCACAATAATTTAGTCCCATATCATGCATGTTTGGGTTGTTTCTAATATTTTGCTATTAAAAATACTATGCTGCAATCAATATCCTTGTGTATCTGTTATTCCATAAATGTTCAGAAATATATTGTAGATAGACTCCTGGAAGAGGGGTTCCTGGTGCAAAGAATGAATCCATCTGTAATTTCATTAGATATTACAAACCTCCCTTCCATACAAGTTATGCTTTGCCTTCCCACCAGCAGTGTTTTGTGAGTGCTTGTTTCCTCTCAGCCTTGCCAATAGTGTGTGCTGTCAAATGTTGAAACACTCACTCATTTGAAATATGTAGGTGAGAACTGGTCACATGATGTACTTTAGTCTGCCTTTCTGCTATTGGTAAGAGCTTGGTCATCTATTTACATTTCTTCGCTATATTGCCCATTTTTTCTATTTTGCACTTGGTCTTTTTCATACAGATTTTAGGAAGGATATTATCCTTTATCCTGTGACATAAAGTACAAAAGTTTTTCCCAGTTTGTCTTTGTCCTATGGCTTTTCTTATATTTTTAGCCAAGCAAAAGTTTGGGGTTTTTTTTAGTGTAGTCTAATATGTAAACTAATATTTTCCTTTGTGGCTTCTAGATTTCAAATTATAATTAGAAAGTCTTCCATCACTTCCAGGTTATAAAGGAATTCACCCATGTTTTCTTTTATTGTCTTCCTTTAAGATATTTTTGAGATCTTTGATCCATTTGGAGGAATTTTGAGTTTGTGGCATTGGCTCAGCCTTGGGAACTGTTGATCATGGGTGCCCATACTTTGCTGAAGTTTTCGGTCTTGAGTGTTAATCCACATGCTCAAGGACTTGGCCTTCCTGACAGGCTTCTCACTCCCATCAGTCACCTGCAACTATTTTTGCTCATTAACTGTCCTAAAGAGCCCTCATAAATATTCATTTTCCATACATATGCACTCCATCCTTCCCCCCACTCCCGAGATCCCAGGGGACTCAATTCATCCCAGAACAACTCTATTTATATAGGAGGCTTGATAATGATCTTTTCCATGACATGCACAGCGCAACTGAAAGTCTTACATTTCCAAGAGTGAGGCTTTTAGGTCTTTAGTGTTATTCCTACTGCATACGGATGTGTTTGGGGACTGGGAAGTTTGGGGGGATGTTTTGGGGGGGCAGGAGGTGGTAGAGAAAGGTAACACTGTAAAATAGGATGGGGAAGGGCACCTGATGGTGAGCTTCAACTTGCCTTCACTCTTCCTGTGGTCCCCTCTCCAACTTTCTTGGTGTTCATCGGATAAGGGTGATTCATCTTCATCATTTGGGCATGCTTTTAAGAATTTTGAAATGCAAGCCTGACTCTTGAAGTTTGCATAGCAGACTTTTCTTTAGGGAAATCTAAATGAGCTATTTCACTAATGAAGAAAGTTTTCAAACGCAGGAAAATAGATGTGTGTTTGCTCCTCGTGAAAATTATTTTCATACTTAATAATGCAGCTGTCATTCCCGAGTTAATTTCTCAAAAACATACTGCCAAGTTGTTGCTTCCTAGTCCATGCCTACAATGAAAGTTTTTTATTCATTTGTAAGTCATAAGCTTTGTGTGCTTTCTGCTCAAAGCAAAATGCCCCATGTAGTCAGTGTAAATAGTCTAAAGCCAAATTTCCTTTGCCATCCTCTAAAATTATGACTATTCTGATGGATTAATCTGATCTTTTCTTTCAAATGTGGAAAATCATCATAAAATAGACTTTACTCTGATCTTTATATGAATTTATTCAATCTATCTTTATCTTAATCAAAAATGCATTGAATTTTGAAACTGAGATCACAAACAAGGGGAAGGGGACATTTGTATTGTGCTGCCAGAAGGAAAGCTCTCAAAATGGTGCATGATGAAGTAGACTGGGAAAACATCCCCCAAATATTTTTATTGATTATAAAATTGCTGTACTCTCCTGCCAAATGACTTATGGTCAAGGGTGTTAACTTGAAAATAAAGAGGTGTAATGAGAAGCAAACGAACACTTACTTGGGAATAAAGAACTGCAATTTGGGGAGCACAGAATCAGATAAAAACCCAAATAGTGTCCCATTTGTAGAATAAAAGCAAGGGGTTTCTATGAGGAAAAGGGAGGGGGAACAGTTACAAGAGTTAGAGAAAAAACTTTCTATGGGTGGTAATAAGCTAAGCGACTCTCGGTTATACATGGGTTAACTACTGATTCTACCTTCAAAAAGTCCACAACCATCAGTCCACTGAAAAGGAGACTGATTCTCTCGCTGACTTCTCAAGCAATTGCTTAGAACAACTGCATTTTGCCTCGTCCAAGGGTTTTGCCCAGTTCAAACAAATATGAGTAAGGCTCCAGTCATGCCAATTTTTCACAAGGGCAATGCTTTTCTTGCTGTGAGGTGTCCACACCTTTTTGGCCTGAAAGTCCCTTGAGGGGCAAGCACATATTTAATTTTGAGTGTGCCCTAAAGCCATAGTCTGGAAAAATTTATTGTTACAGTTTATTTGTGAGTTGTCTGCACAATTCACAGTTGCTCTGCAACTGGGTCATGGATGAACTTGCATGCGAATGTCAACAGAATACAGAAGGAGCAGCAATCATGTTTCCTCCTAAGTCAAAATGATGGAAAGTACAAGAAAAAAATACCATACTCTTTTGATACACTACTGGAAGTCTAGAAATTAGTTTTTGCAGAAACTAATTTATAATGACTAAAGGAGGACAGAGAGATCTATAAATCAAAAGAAGTAACCAAAGATTTCCATTAAAGCAATATGTTGAGCTCATCAAATATTCATGACACTTTCCATAATCCCTTTGTAATAACTCAGAGGTTTCCTAACTAATAAATACAACTTCTTTAATATGATCTCCAAAATTTCAAGTCACCATGCCAATAAATAGGCATCCAGAGATGGTTAGGATATATTCTTTGCCGTATTTGAAATACATATTGATTTTGGCCTTCTCAAAACTCCATTAATTTTTAGGTTGCTTTTGTTTTGCTTGTTGTTTTTTGGTAGAGTTATGTAAGTGACTCATACATGGGTTTTTAACTCTCCATATCAGTTGTAAGCTTCAGGTTTGAGGGATGGAAGGTGAAAACTAGAGTCATCCAGAAGGCAATGAAGCTGATGATTATTTAGCCACAAATCATGTCATGGGGAAACCAATGACTATGAAGATTTTTGGCTTAGAAAATAAGGGGGAGTGGGAGAACAGTCTTCAAATCATGTCAAAATCTGAAATAGAGGTAAAATTGGTCTACTCTATTTTGCTCCTCTGTGTCCATCAAAATGGACTATATGTGTGGGGAGAAGAGCCTGAGCAGTGGGCCAAGAAAGGAGAGAAGGAGTTAGGTAACTAAGAAGGAGAATTAGGGTAGAGGTTCCTGCTGACTCAAGGCAGGAGTTGGTGCTGAGCCAAGTTCTGGGGAAACAGCAGACACCATGTTATCAGAATTGCCAAGAAGAGAAATTCCAAAAGCCATAGGCAGGATTTGTTCTATAAAATAAGATTAGTGGAGCGCCTGGGTGGCTCAATCAGTTAAGTCTGACTCTTGATTTTGACTCAGGTCATGATCTCACGGTTCGTGGGCTCAAGCCCCATGTTAGGCTCTGTGCTGGCAGTATGGAACCTGCTTGCGATTCTCTGTCTCAAAATAAATAAACTTAAAAAAAAAAAAAAAGATTATGCAACTGAGAGTTTGGATTAGGGCAAATGGGTCAAAATGAAAGCAACGTGAGAATAAGTAAAGAAGGCACTAGATAGTGTGTGTTGGGGGAGGGAGGAGGGAGTATCTTAACAGGCCCAAAGCTGGGAGGAGGCAGAGCTTAAACCTATAACCAAATGATGGAAGGAACAGGAAAGCATAGCCACCAGACAGTCCAACATTCCCCAGTTGTGCCCTGCACTCTCCTACCTCTCTGTCTTTGCATGCATAGGAAATTCTAACTCTACTTGCTAGCTCATTTCAAATGCAATCTCTTTCATGGGGTTGGTGCTAATCTTCTCTCCTTTGTGCTTCCTTTGTGCCCCATGATAATTTTTAGGACATTGTGCCTTACTTCTGCGCGCACACACACACACACACACACACACACACACACAC
>NW_027529583.1:1231126-1235702 GCF_008692635.1 Crocuta crocuta | reverse complement strand
AGTGAAATTCTTAGCAATGGGAATAACAAATGCCAAGTACCTAATAAACCTTTTGCCCCAATGTCTATTTTAGTTAAGAAAAGGAAAACCCAATGAGAGATTACTAGGTGAAAAGGAATGCTCTTGGCAGCAAGAGAAATGAAATGCTAGGGGGTTGCTGAAGACCAAAATACCTTATCTTACTTTTCTGTCTACCATTTTGTCAATTCTTTATATTTGAGAAAAAAAGATAATCTTCTATGGGCACTATCCTTTTCATAAGTCATGAAAACATGTTACCTAGTTGTTACTTGGTTTGACCTTGAGTCATCTGAGGGTTTGCATCAAGGATATGCTGCTTACCAGTCCTTTGCATGAGGAAGTGGTCATTTATTCGATAGCCATTTATGGAGCACATTAACATCACATGCTGTGCTAGATGCTGGAGATACAGTGATGAACAACACAGCATCTTGCCTTCATGGATATTTCAGTATCAAAGGGGAAATAACTAAACAAGTAAGGGCAAAAGGTTCATCACACATACTTTATCACACACACACGTACACATACACCATGCATAGTTTAGTCTTGATTCTCAAAAATCTGGCCACAGAACAAAGAGCCAGGAGACACAGAGAAAATATGAACCAAGGAAACTGGAGCACTCCAAGATGGGAGAAAAACAAGATTAATTATTGAGTGGGAATACAAGGGACAAAGTGTAAGAGGTTTTTTGAGTATCTTTGATTTGGGAAAGTAGATAAGCTCTCCTAACAGATCCCAAGCTTAAGAAACGTCACATCAAATATAGTGAGCTTAGCCAAGACAGGACAGTGAAGACAGGAGCTCCCATTTTTAAATGTCTAATAGAAACAGACAAATTAAGAAGGAAAAAAGCTATTACTCAAGGCAGATAATGTAGTATTAATAGATGATTGAGAAAGTGACCCTACTCAACCCAAGGCCATTTTCTTATTCTTCTCTATTAAGAAGAATGATCTTTGGACTGGAGAATGTTAAAACTGAATTGGAGAAATTGATGGATGAGAAGACCTAAAGAGCAAAACAAGTCTTTCTATTTTAAGTTCTTCAGATTGAACCAGTTACATTCCGGGACTCTAGAAAACTTGGACATGAGATGATATTTAACAGCTCTGAAGAATCATGAAATACGTGAGAGATGGTAAAAGCATGAACAGAGGTCTTGATTTTTTAAAGGGCAAAGAGTTTTGTGTCTATAGACTAGTGAGTAATTTGTATAACAAGATTCTAGAGCAGTTTATTCAAAAAACTATTTATGAAGACTGAAAGGCTGACATGATACTTATGAGGGAGAAAGATTCTCTCAGGACCGGTAACCCATGGCCATTTGAATCTCATTGCTGATGGAGACATCTGAATGGTAGATTAGGGAATGTGGTAGGTCACTGACAAAGTCTGTCAAGATATCATTAAGGGCAGGCTGACTGAGATTTGGATGGATATTTAATGGTTCAATATCCTTACTGCATAGCAACTCATTGTTTTTTTGGGGGGGTTGTTTTTTTTTAATAATTTTTTTAAGTTTATTTAGTTTTGAGAGATACAAGAGATACAGAGTTAACTCTTGATATAAGAGTTAAGAGAGATACAGAGAGCAGAGAAGGGACAGACAGAGAAAGAGGGA
Organism: Crocuta crocuta; assembly: GCF_008692635.1. Classification (NCBI taxonomy): domain Eukaryota; kingdom Metazoa; phylum Chordata; class Mammalia; order Carnivora; family Hyaenidae; genus Crocuta; species Crocuta crocuta. Next base: position 1,234,054 of record NW_027529583.1, on the reverse strand, counting down.
GAGAGAGAGAATCCCAAGCAGGCTCCACAGAGCCTATGTGGGGTTCAAACTCACAAAACCACCAGATCATGACCTGGGCCAAAACCAAGAGTTGGACTCTTAACCAATTGATCCACCCAAGCGCCCTAACAAGCTAGTTTTTTAAAAAACAATATTTAATCCTAGAAAGAAACAGAATTATTTAGGTAAAGGGAAAAAGAAGAACATTGCAAACTACATGACTCATCTATACGTAACATTTACATAGTCCTAATAACAAATTATTCTGTTACTCTTTTGGGAAACAGAGAAAGTAGAGCATTTTTTAAATTTATTCATTTATTTTATAAGCAAACTAGTGAGGGAAAGGACAAAAACCTTTGGTTCACTTATGTGTTTATGAATGGAAAAAATTTATAAAGCAAACACACTCATTAAAGAACTTAGGTACAAATTACAACATTACAGATAACCCTTTGTTTTGTTTCACATGAAGACCTTAGAGATTCAATTCATTTCAAAAGACCTAAGTACGAGTACTCCAAGTAAATATCACACAAATTGGAAGCATCTTGGATTTTTTTACGTATATTTCAATACATAAATTTGTATGCATAGCAACTCATTGTTGAGTCAAGTCAACCTAGGGGGGAAGTTCCTAGTGCTGCTGAAAGGTTCTATTCTCACTCTGACCATTTTAACATATTGGTCATGAATTTGGAAATGAATATTGGTGATATACTGACCAAACATAAAAATAACAGGAAGCTGGGTATGTTAAGTAATATGCAAGATAACACAATTCAGATCCAAAGAAGCTTTAACAGACTAAATTTTCAGTTGTTTCATTGTATGGTCCCTGTCTCATGAACTTTTGCATTCCTCCAGTATGTATCTCAGTGCCTGACATTAAGTTCTCAATGAAAGTTTTATGAATGGACAAATGAATGAATAAATAAATGAATGATAGAAAGCATCTAAAATGATGTGGTTATTAGAGGAAACTGATATTTGACCATCAAAGTCTGTACTTCCCTTCTTACAAAGAAATGGAGTTGTGGGGCGCCTGGGTGGCTCAGTTGGTTAAACATCTGACTTGGGCTCAGTTCATGATCTCACAGTTCATGAGCTTANTTTCTCTCTCCCTTCTCTCTCTGACCCTCATTCACTTGCACCCTCTCTCAAAAAAAAAAAAAAAAAGGAAAAGAAATGGAGTTGTGGTTGGATGCATGATTGATCGACTGGACTATATATCATAGCCTCCCTTGCAGTTAGCCGTGATCATGTGACTAAGTTTTGACTCATCAAATCTTGGCACACATGATGAGTCCTACTTCCAGGTCTGTTAAGATACTGAGGTGCCTTTTATATACTCTCCTTCCTTTTCCCACTAGCTAGAAATAGAATAGACATGACAGTAGCCCAGCACCAAGGACGCAGATGAAAATACTGCCCTAGGAGAATGGTTATGCTACAAGATAGAATGGATCTGAGTCCCTGTACGACCAGATGGATCAAAGCTTGCTAACATCACAGCTGTTATATGATATATAAACCACTGTATGAAGGGTTTCTTTGTTATGGTTTCTTAGTCTTCATCCTAACCAGAGGTTCAAGGTGAGATTGCCCAGCTGATAAGCACTGAAACAGGGACAAAGGTCATAGAGTACCCTTTTGTCAAAAGAAAAACCTAATGGCCACACAAATACAGGATAGGGGAAATTTAGCTCAACAACTCTGTGTTTGCAAAAGACTTGAAGGTTCTTGGTTCACTGGGAGATTCTGAACCAAGATTCTGAACACTACTGAATATAACTCAGTAGTGTGCTATAACTGTGGGGAGGGGACAGCAGAGAGGGGAAATAAATGCAGTCCTACAAGTGTGGCTTGCAGAACGAGAGCAGCGCTGGCTGCACTGATGTTTTTCTGCCCTCGTCGGACCACCGCTGGCAGCCTTCAGTTTACGGTGCACACTCATGTTTTTGAAGCAGGAATTTGACTGTACCTTAGTGTTCTATGGATGTTAGTAGATTTGATTAGAATTTTTACTTTTGCCTATAATTTTCCAGTAGTCTACATGTGAGTCAGGCAACCTGGTTGCTTCCAACAAAGCATATTCAGTGGAGATAAATCAGGATAGTGAATAAATTTAAAAATTATGCCCTATAAGGAGTATTTGTTGGACTTGAGTAAGGCATGGCTCACCACAATGAAGAGGAACCCCAGGGGGGACAAAATAGTAGGTATCTTCAAATATTTGAGGGACAGGGGGGCGCCTGGGTGGCTTAGTCGGTTAAGCGTCCGACTTTCGCTTAGGTCATGATCTCGCGNGGTCACGATTTCGGGGTTCGTGAGTTCCAGCTCCACATCGGGCTTTCTGTTGTCAGCCTATCTGCACAGAGCCTGCTTCGGATCCTCCATCCCCCTCTCTGCTCCTCCCCTGCTTGCACTCTCCCAAAAATAAATATTAGATTTATAAAATTCTTCCCTTTATAAAAAGAGCCATCTCAGTGTTCTTTTAATAGTAAATTCATCTATGAATTTAAGATTTTGGTTTGCAAAACAACCCTAAAAGAATATACTGATTTCCCCAATTCCCTGGCATGGCATAGTCAGCTGGGCTAAATTGAGGAGTTTTATAAAGAAACTATTGACAAATGTGTGGAAAACAATAGGCAAATCACTGAGAATGGTGAAGTACCCTAAGGCTACTAACAACAAGACAGAGAAGTGCTAAGGAGAAGGCAGTTACTGGAACCTGTGGACAGGGAGAACTGAGTGAAACTGGCCATGTGTCCTTCCTTCAGCCAAAGGATGCGGCTTACGATAATGCTACAAGAAGAAGCAGGGAAATAAACACCGTGAACTTCACTCCCTTCCCTTTCTGCAATCTGCCAGGGCTTCCCATTGGCTGGACTCAACAAGAAGCCAGGGGCCAGGGAGCACATC
>NW_027529583.1:1230485-1230954 GCF_008692635.1 Crocuta crocuta | reverse complement strand
TGTGGGAGCAAAAGGAAGCCATCAAGGAAATGTAACGTGAACCTGAGATTTCTACATTATATATCAACCGTTCTGTCATGTATCTTTGCATTTTCTTCCTTATCTGAGGAATACTAAAGAAACCTGAAATATAACAGCCTCTAAAACAAATAGTGGGGGGCTAATTTAAAATGAAAATGAAAATTGGGGCGCCCGGGTGGCTCAGTCATTTAAGCCTCCGACTTCGGCTCAGGTCATGATCTCGTGGTTCAGGAGTTCAAGCCCGGCATCGGGCTCTGTGCTGACAGCTCAGAGCCTGGAGCATGCTTCGGATTCTGTGTCTCTCTCTCTCTGCCTCTCCCCCTGCTCGCACTCTGTCTGTCTGTCTTTCTCTCTCTCTCTCAAAAATAAGTAAACATTTAAAAAAAATGAAAATGAAAACTCAGCATGCCAGAAGAGAAGCTGATGGTTTTCTTCTCCCTCCTTTCAC
>NW_027529583.1:1229713-1230275 GCF_008692635.1 Crocuta crocuta | reverse complement strand
CCTATCTGCACAGAGCCTGCTTCGGATCCTCCATCCCCCTCTCTGCTCCTCCCCTGCTTGCACTCTCCCAAAAATAAATATTAGATTTATAAAATTCTTCCCTTTATAAAAAGAGCCATCTCAGTGTTCTTTTAATAGTAAATTCATCTATGAATTTAAGATTTTGGTTTGCAAAACAACCCTAAAAGAATATACTGATTTCCCCAATTCCCTGGCATGGCATAGTCAGCTGGGCTAAATTGAGGAGTTTTATAAAGAAACTATTGACAAATGTGTGGAAAACAATAGGCAAATCACTGAGAATGGTGAAGTACCCTAAGGCTACTAACAACAAGACAGAGAAGTGCTAAGGAGAAGGCAGTTACTGGAACCTGTGGACAGGGAGAACTGAGTGAAACTGGCCATGTGTCCTTCCTTCAGCCAAAGGATGCGGCTTACGATAATGCTACAAGAAGAAGCAGGGAAATAAACACCGTGAACTTCACTCCCTTCCCTTTCTGCAATCTGCCAGGGCTTCCCATTGGCTGGACTCAACAAGAAGCCAGGGGCCAGGGAGCACATC
>NW_027529583.1:1228825-1229666 GCF_008692635.1 Crocuta crocuta | reverse complement strand
TAGAATGTGGGAGCAAAAGGAAGCCATCAAGGAAATGTAACGTGAACCTGAGATTTCTACATTATATATCAACCGTTCTGTCATGTATCTTTGCATTTTCTTCCTTATCTGAGGAATACTAAAGAAACCTGAAATATAACAGCCTCTAAAACAAATAGTGGGGGGCTAATTTAAAATGAAAATGAAAATTGGGGCGCCCGGGTGGCTCAGTCATTTAAGCCTCCGACTTCGGCTCAGGTCATGATCTCGTGGTTCAGGAGTTCAAGCCCGGCATCGGGCTCTGTGCTGACAGCTCAGAGCCTGGAGCATGCTTCGGATTCTGTGTCTCTCTCTCTCTGCCTCTCCCCCTGCTCGCACTCTGTCTGTCTGTCTTTCTCTCTCTCTCTCAAAAATAAGTAAACATTTAAAAAAAATGAAAATGAAAACTCAGCATGCCAGAAGAGAAGCTGNGAGGGAGTCACAGACTGAAACAGGCTCCAGGCTCTGAGCTGGCAGTGAGCACAGAGCCCGACGCGGGGCTCGAACCCACGAACCGCGAGATCATGACCTAAGCGAAAGTCGGACGCTTAACCGACCAAGCCACCAGGCGCCCCACGGTCTTCATTTTTAAACACACTTACAGATTGATATGCTTCTACTACTTGCTAGACCTATGGTAAACGAAAAGGGGAAAACTAAATTTTACTTCTGTGAAAAATGCCTATGACAGTAAGATGCAGATTTTATTTTCATGAAGTACCAAATGAGCCACGATAAAAGTTTAAATAGGTCAGCATTCAGAAAACAAATCTAGCTGCATAAAGTTAGGGCACTGAAAAAAACAAAAAAGACACTGAAATAT
>NW_027529583.1:1227548-1228578 GCF_008692635.1 Crocuta crocuta | reverse complement strand
ATTTTTCTCAGGGTTTGAATTAGACAAATGTTCTTTCACCATCTTTGTTTGCTCAGAAAGAGTAAAACCTGTCTCACTGGCAATTTTTATTTCAACATGACTCCCTTTTGTGAATACCCTCTTTCAGTTATAGCTCATGATGTTTTTTAAAAGGCCTTGGGCAGATTCACACATTTTCTGCTGTTGCTGCTGTTCCCACGGCACTGTTTCCTTCTCTTCCTCACAGCACTTGTCATTTTGATTCATAATTATCTAACATGTCTGCCTCCCCTGCTAGACTGAGAGCCCCCAAGAAGAAGGATCATGTGTTATTTGTCTTTGCATGCTGCCATCCCAGGAGTCCCTTCCCCACAGTATACACCCGATGAGTCCTTGTCAAATAATGACAAAGCAGCTTCACCTTCTGTCTTTTCTCTCTTGAGGGGAAGGATTCTTAAACTAAAAGAGAACACCGTCCCCTGTGTACATTCTTAAGAGTGAAGCTGGTGGTTTACGGTTTTGTTTTGGTTTTTTTTGTAACCATTTTGTAATTTAACAGCTTTGTACTTGTACTTGCATGTACTATATGAGCATATGTAAGATTCTGTTCAATGGAATTACTTANTTGGGGGGGGGCGGGAGGGGAAGGACAGGGGTCAGGAAACTTTTTTTAAGGGCCAGATAGTAATTATTTTAGGTTTTGGGAGTCACATAGTCTTAGTAGCAACCACTCAATTCTGCTCATGTAGCACAAAAACAGCCTTAGACAATATGTAAATTATTGGGCGTGGTTGTGTTCCAATAAAACAGGCATCTATTGGGACACTAGGTGGTCAACCGTGCTACAGTGAGTATCCTATACATATGGCCTCTCTCCTGTGTACATATGTATCTGCAGGGGCAAGGTCTAGAAGGAGAATTACTGGGGCAAAGATTAAATAACATCTGTAAAGTTTGATAGATACAGCCAAATTTGCATCATCTTTTCATAAAAAATAATTAACAAAAAAAAAAAGACACAGGCTTTCAAAATCAAATCATTCACTGCTTC
>NW_027529583.1:1226068-1227358 GCF_008692635.1 Crocuta crocuta | reverse complement strand
TCTAGTGTCAGATTCACATTAGGAATAAAATCACAAAGTATTTATTGAATATCTATCATTCATGCCTGTCCTAGACAATATGTGAAAAACAAAAGAATAAGACAGTCTCTTTACTCAAAAATTCTAAAACCTGGTCAATAGAAATCAGTGAAAATGTCTGTTTCACTGGAGGGTTTTTTTTTTTTTAAATAAATTGAATGAATCTTTACTATTATGATACTTTATCTTTGCATCTTTAGAATCTCTTTTTTTTTCATGGTTTACCTTATATTAAGAGTCTCCATATACTTATTTATGTCTCCTACCTAAATAGTCTGTTACTCGTCTTTGTTGTTCTCCAGTCTCGTTCTCAGGAGGTGTTTGTTAAGATAATAGCTCCTGGTCAGCCCATCAACACAAAGTCTGCTTAAAGCAAGAAGTACCCTAAAATGGAGCATACTGAAACCTCAAGGAGTCACTCTAAAGATCAGCATTTTTATCACATTCGGGGAACAATGCAGATCGTCTTTCTAGCTGTGTCAATTAAATGCCACAAGGGATGAATATGTTAGGCCTTGTGTGATCCATATTGTATGATATACATTATCTAGCTGCCATAAGGAGACAATATCTGTTCTTTATTTGTGCCTTGCTGACTTTGGAAATCCCCTGAGGACCTAAAAACAAATGTGGGATTGTCCAAAAGCTGAGAGAGCCTGGGAGAAATCACAAGGCTCCTGAATGCATCATTACCCAGCTTCTCTCTTCTCGGGCCAAACACTGCAGTCACCCCGCTGTCCCACTTTACCTTCTGACTCATGGATTGTCTCGTCAGAAAGCTTTGCCACTGGACTCTCATGTCACATAACAATGTGACCTCACTAGCCAGGTTCTGAATAGCCAGCAAGTTCAAATAACCAGAACTGGTTTTGACTACCAGAGAGAAAGAGAGAGAGAGAGAACAAATGAATAAACTGAATTAATCTATGAGACTCAAGATTCAACAACCATAACTAGTTTGATAATGAGCACAGATTTGCTAAATCTAGTATTTGTAACATCTGGAAGTGCTTTACAAATTATCAAAGTCTAAAAGCGACATAGCTTTAGTTTTCATTGTATCACATTTTCTCCTACCTCTTGGAATTTGGTTCAGTTAAATGTAAGTCTTTGATCTGCAGGCTTTTCCAAGTCCTTTCATCTCTTTATTAGGACATGGAAATATTATAGAATCTATAGGTAATTTGGTGGCCATGTGGCTTTTTCAGTTAGATTATAGTTACATCATTATAATTACAACTGACAAACTAG
>NW_027529583.1:1208700-1225895 GCF_008692635.1 Crocuta crocuta | reverse complement strand
AATGACAACCCAGAAGATTAACACTTGTAACACTGTTGGTAAAATTAAATACTGAGTAAGCTGGTTAATGCTCAAACTAGAAAAGTCAGTTAACTAGACTACCGAATTTCCCAACTTTCCCAATCTTTCTGGAATAATCTGTTCACTCAGGAGTGCTCTCTTCAACATAATGAGGCAAACTGAACCAACTCATTTGCCTTCTATGTATTAGTTTCATACGGCTGCAGTAACAAAGTACCACAAATTAGGTGGCTTAAAACAACAGAAATTTATTCTTTCACTATTCTGGAGGCTAGAGTTCTGAAATCAAGATATAGGTAGGGCCATGCTCCCTCTGAGGGCTCTACAAAAGAATTCTTCCTTGCGTCTTAGAGCCTCTGGTGGTTGCTGGAAATCCTCAGCATTCCTTGGCTTATAAATACATCACTCCAATCTCTGCCTCTGTTGTCTCATGGGGTTCTCCCTGTGTGTCTCTGTCTCTATGTCTTCTCTTCCTCTTCTAAGGACACCAATAATATTGGATTAAAAGCCCGTCCTACTCGGGGCGCCTGGGTGGCTCAGTTGGCTAAGCATCCGACTTCAGCTCAGGTCATGATCTCACGGTTNGAGCCCCACATCGGGCTCTGTGCTGACGGCTCAGAGCCTGTTTCAGATTCTGTGTCTCCCTCTCTCTCTGCACCTCCCCATTCATTCTCTGTCCCTCAAAACTGAATGAATGCAAGGAATTAAAAAAAAAAAGAAAGAAAAGAAAAGCCCACCCTACTCTTAACTTATTAGGTCTGCAATGACCCTATTACCAAACAAGATCACATTCTGAGGTGCTGGGGGTTAGGACTTCAACATATCTTTTGGGGACACAGTTCAGCTCATAATACTTTCCCAGCGCCAGGTACCATAAGAACACCTACCCCATCGGGGTGCCTGGGTGGCTTAGTCGGTTGAGCGTCCAACTTTCGNCCCTAAAGGAAAAAATACTTTTTCATTTCACAGCCAGCTGGTGCATGTCAGGACAATGGGATGGCACTGGGACTGCCTCTGGACTTTCTGTAACAGTGAGCAATTTCCACCCTCTTAAATGCTTCTCAGTCTAGGTTTAAACTGGGAAGCAGCATGCACATAGCCAGGCCTCCCAAGGATGACCTCAGAAGAGGAAGGATCCACTGAGTCCTTGATGACAGCAGCAAGCTTGAGGCCTTTGGGCTGGGGATCACTACCATGACATGAATAATGCATGTCAAGGGCACCTGAAAGGCCAACTTTGCTCTGCACCTTGTGCAAATACCCAGATATTACAGATATTCTTTATGGAGAAATCAAAGCCAAGTGACAAATCTATTTCTTCTAGGTTATGTCAGCCATCTTTCCAACTCCAACCAGAGATTCCTTTGTTTCAAGAGGTCACGTTTTATCCTCTGGCTAGAGCCACTAATGAGTAATGTAAGTTTTCAAACCCAGGCTCCTCATCCTTTTCCGTATCTATCACCAAGGCAAAAGACCTTAGCAACATCTAATTCTGGTAGCACTGTCTTCCAACATAAGTTAACTGCACAGAAGATTGCCCTCTGAAATGGAAAGAAACAAAATTTTGTCAAAAGTTTAAGTCACTATGACCATAGCCTACTCTCTCTAACATGTCTGGCTCTAGACTAGCAGTGGTTCTCACACTTCGTTCTCACATAAGGATCACCTGGAGGGCTTGTTTAAACACAGATCGCTAGGGGCGCCTGGGTGGCTCAGTCAGTTAAGCGTCTCACTTTGGCTCAGATCATGATCACACGGTTCGTGGGTTTGAGCCCCGCATCGGGCTCTGTGCTGACGGCTAGCTCAGAGCCTGGAGCCTGCTTCAGATTCAGTGTCTCCCTCTCTCTCTGACCCTCCCCTGCTCACACTGTCTCTCTCTCTTTCTCTCTCTTTCTCGCTCCCTCAGAAATAAATAAAACATTAAAAAAATTTAAGCACAGATCACTGGGCCCCACCACCAGAGCTTATGATTCTGTGGATCTGTGGATCTGTGGTCAGGCCCAAGAGTCTGTAGTTCTAACAAGTAGTTCTAACAAGTTCCCAGGTGATGCTGAAGCTGCTGGTCTGGGGACCACACTTTGAGAAACACTGCTCTAAGGTAAAAAAGAAAGAAAAGCTTAACTGAAGTGAAGACTGATTTTTATGTGGACAATTTATAACTGAGAGCAGAGTTTAAATTCAATGGTAGAGGTATTTTATACAATCATTTTAGATGAGATATAATATTAGTTTCATTAAAATATTCATTAATTTATTTGGAGTCAAATAGATCCAAGGGAAAGGGAAAGGCCCATATAGGATTAAGAATACCAAGTGTTGAATTTGTTTAATAAAAATACAAAATATCCCTAGAAAGATGCATATAACATATAATACATGCAGGGGTGCCTGGGTGGCTTAGTCGGTTAAGCGTCCGACTTTCGCTTAGGTCATGATCTCGCGGTTCGTGGGTTTGAGCCCCGCGTCGGGCTCTGTGCTGACTGCCAGCTCAGAGCCTGGAGCCTGTTTCAGAGTCTGTGTCTCCCTCTCTCTCTGACCCTCCCCTGCTCACGCTGTCTCTCTCTCTCTCCCCTAGAAATAAATAAAACATTAAAAAAAAATTAAAAGAAAAAACATATAATACATGCATAGTTTGATGGCTAGTTTCCCAGTCATGTTTTGGGAACAAATAAAGACAGAAAACCTCAATCTCTCAGGAGGCAGCCTCCAGTCCTACTACCTACACTAAACTGCTCCCACCTGATCCCCTAGCATTTACATCACACACCTATCACTCCATCCGGTAGCCTTCCAGGTCACGCCTGCCAACCTTCCAGATGTTTGTTATTTTATACTTCACTGCTGGTTTCCCAAGATCCCCTAAGATTATTCGAATTGCTGCAACATACAAACTTTGATGATGTACTCTGAAAAGAAACATTTTGCTCTTAGAACTGTTTCAGAGTCCAGTTACACAATTTGCATTCCACGGAGCATTTATTTTCAAACCCATTTGATGGATAAACGATTTTCCTAAGTTATGTCTTGGTTTCTTGCTGCAATCCAAAAATCCTTGAAGATGTATGCCTGAAAATCCAGGGGTAAAATTGTAAATTTATAAAAGCCCACAACCATCTACCTTTAAAATGCTATTTTCACAAAGCTAAATTAATCAATGTTTCCCATGGAGAGCAAAGGCAAAACAACTCTGCCAAGGGAATAGTGGTTGTTGCTGGGTTTCCCCCTTCATAGCATCCAAGAGAACCAGAACTCTTAGCAAAGCAAACTATGAAATGAGAAAAAAGGGGAAATAGTGACAGCCTCCATCAAAGATTCTCAGCTTCGACAAACAGGACTTCACCAAGAAGTCTTTTCATGTCATACCACCTGCTTCTCCTTTCCCCTGAACATGGACTCTGGGTACTCAAAGCATCACAGCATAACAGCCCTCAAAAATTACTGTATTGGGGCATAATTCAAGATTTTTAGCCCCAGGATCTAATTCAAAAAATAACTTCTACATTAATTTAAAAACTTTCCCCTTTGGTTGTGGAATGAAGGCTCAAGATGATTAGCCAAAAACTATTATCCAACACCCCTAGGCTCCAAAACACCGTGATTGGTACATGGAAAGATAAGAGAGGGAAGCTGGAGTCTGTGACCTGAGTCAGTTTATTTTTGAAATGGGCTCACGAAAGCTCCCCAAAACATTGGCATCAGCAAAGAAGAACCAATATTGCTACATAAAAAAATATAGTAATAATAGAGTATTAATCTCAATGAACTAGAATGGGCTGCTGAAGCTAATGCAGTTTTCTATTCTGGGAACATTAAGCAGAACATTTTTTTCTTCTTATTGCTCCAATATTGTTGCTAGCACATAGCTGTAGTGGGTTTTGGGGACTGGCTTGCTCAATTCTGTTCCAGCCCCCATCTGTGCCTTCCCAGATTACAGAGACTTGAAAGCAATAAGCTCTATTTTCCAGACTCCCTTACAACTAAAAATCGTGGGTGAGATTTAAAGTCTACAAGAACAGATGCACACTCATCCAATACTTTGGAACCAAGTTATGTAGGAAGAGAGGCCAGGTGTGAGAAATCCATTTGGGGGACGCAGATCGTAGCTGAAGTGGCCTGGCTCCAATGCCAGCAGCTGAGGCTATGGTTTCCTGATGTAGCAGAAGTGGCTTCCCTATCACAGCAGAGGCAGTGGCTCCCAAGCCAGCACTTTGTGGTAGTAGGCCACTCAGACTGTGGAAGGAGCAACAGTGTCCCTGGAGACATGGTTTGGTGGTTTGTTTCATAAGTCAATCCTGGCACTGCAGCTCATAGTTTCTCTCTTTAGCCCTTTCAATGATATTGCCATTTAATACACCCCTTAATATTCCCTTTCCGCCTAAACCAGCTATAGCAGACTCTGTCTCTGTAAGTAATCTCCAGTAAATACAGTAGGTATTTACTTCCCTGCCTTCATAAATACAGTTTGATAAATGTACTTGATGAATAGGTCCCTTAAAATTCATCAAAATCATTGTTAAGAAAATAAAAGTGTTTTTTCAAATGAAATTAATGCTAAGTCACTTTGAACTTCTAGGAGCGACCTAACTTCATCTGAACAAGCATCTCCTTTCATACTATCATAGCAAATAAAATATTAGGTCTATGGAAATAAGGAAACCAAGGGAAGAGAATGTGGAAAGCATAAGCCATAATGAAATCAATAGATATGGCTGTGTGTTAGTAGTGGGTTTGATATTTCAGTGGTTTCAGAAAAATATTTCAGGTAGAGACTCCAATAACTGTCCAAGAAAAGACAATGATGTCTTGGAATGGGGTGGTAAGAACAGATGTAAAGTAGAGCAAAGATGGTGGGTGTCATAGTTTGCATCCTCCCAGAAGCAAACACTGAGAGGACAATTTGAATGCAAGTACTGTACTTTTTAAAAAATCTGTAGAGGAGCAAGCAAGTATATTAGTTTTCTATTGCTGTTGTAACAAATTACCACAAGTGTGGTGGCTTAAAACAATACAAAATTGTTCTCTTCTATTTCTGGAAGTAAGAAGTCCAAAATCAGTTTCACTGGGCTCAAGTCAAGGGGCTAGCAAGGCTAATTCCTTCTGGGGCTCCAGGAAAGAATCTGTTTTCATTCCTCTTCCAGCCTTCTAGTGGCTGTCAGGATTCCTTGGCCTCTGGCTTCTTCCATCTTAAAAATGCATCACCAGGGGTGCCTGGGTGGCTTAGTCGGTTAAGCGTCCGACTTTCGCTTAGGTCATGATCTCGCGGTTCGTGGGTTCGAGGCCTGCATTGGGCTCTGTGCTGACTGCCAGCTCAGAGCCTGGAGCCTGTTTCAGTCTGTGACTCCCTCTCTCTCTGACCCTCTCCTGCTCACGCTGTCTCTCTCTCTCTCTCCTAGAAATAAATAAAACATTTAAAAAAAAAATGCATCACCCAGGGGCACATGTGTGGCTCAGAATTAGCGTCTGACTTTTGATTTCGGTTCAGATCAGTCTCGCAGTTTGTGGGTTTGAACCCCGCATAGGGCTCTGCTACAGAATTATCTTTTCCTTTCTCTATGCCCCTCCCTGCCTCTCTTTCTCTCTCTCCCTCAAAATAAATAAACTTAAAAAGCTGAAAGCTATTCCTCTAAGATCAAGAACAAGACAAAGATACCCACTCTTTTCACATTTATTCAACATAGTACCGGGAAGTCCTAGCCAGAACCGTTAGGCAGCAAAAAGAAATAGAAGGCATCCAAATAGGAAAGGAATAAGTAAAATTGTGTTTGCAGATGGAATGATCTTAAATATATAAAACGCCAGAGGTTCCACCAAAAAAGCTGTTAGAACTAATAAGCAAATTCAGAGATTTTTCAGGATATAAAATCAACACTCAAAAATAAATTGCATTTCTATACACTAAAAATGAAAAATTGAAAAAGAAATTCGGAAAGCAATACACATATAAAACAAGACAAATTCCACTAGGAATTATTTAAATTGATAAGAAAGTTCCATAAAGTGGTTGCACACAAGGAAAATATAAAGAAATTAATAATTTTCCTTCCCCAAAGTAGACAAAATAAATAAATACTGAAAAAACAGATCACACTCCTGTAACAAAAACATAGATTACCCATCTATTTAACAGGCAGAACTCCTATGATAAAAATTATAAAATTCCCCTAAAACATATAAAGATAAGATTAAATATATAGAATTGTGCCATACTATTGGCTTTCATAACAGATTGTTATAAAGATATCAATTCTTCCTAAAATAATTTATACAGTTAATGCAATTCCAATCGAAATTCCTTTTTAAAAATCTGCATCTCAGAAAAGTGTGTTGTGATTCCATCTTTCACAGTGACCATCTTCGTTGATTAGAGGACTTAAATAATGAGTGATGAGATTTTAAAACATTAAGTAATGAGTAAGATGAAAAAACTAAAGCTTTGGCCTATGACATTATCAATGGGATTATGGGAAAGTATCCTGGGCTTTCAAAAAACACAAATGTTCAAGAATCAGAAAACATGTCCATGACATTCCATCTTGTCCCAAATAAGGCTACGGCTCTTCACTCTGTATTTCCTCTTCTATTAAACAGAGTCACCTGGTGATTACCTCCAACAACCTTTATCCCCCTCTAAACTACTTAAAATTTAGTATTTATGAACATCCCAGTATTTACTACTTATCTATTGCTTATGAATATGGTGGATGACCCTAAGGCCCAAAATATCTAAAACAGTCGAGATTCTTCATATGTTGAAGATCATGAGATGCAAAAAAGCAGACAAGGAAAAGATGGAAAATGAGTGCAATCATTGTTTGCAGCATCAGGCTGATCATCACAAATCCCTACAGTGTTCCTCCAACCCCACTATTATGCACTGCAGAAGAGGCTGTCTAATGCTAAGCTGATTTGAAAGATTCTTTTTATTTCTTAATTTTAATTCCAGTATAATTAACATACTGTGTTACATTAGTTTCAGGCATACAATACAGTGATTCAACAATTTGATACATTACTCAGTGTTCATTGTGATAAGTGTACCTTTAATACCCTTCACCTATCTCACCCATCTCCCCACTCACCTCCTTTGTGGTAATCACAAGTTTGTCTCTATAGAAAAGAGTCTGTTTTTTGGTTGGTTTCTTTTTTCCTTCTTTTTATTCTGTTTCTTAAATTCTACATATGAGTGAACTCATATGGTATTTGTCGTTCTCTGACTGACTTATTTCACTTGGAATTATACTCTCTAGGTCCATCCATTCTGTTGTGAATGACAAGATTTCATTCTTTTTTATAGCTGAGAAACATTCCAGTGTGTGTGTGTGTGTGTGTGTGTGTGTCTAGTAAAACCTTGGGTTGCGAGTCACTTGTTCTGCAAGTGTTCTACAAGATGAGCAAACATTTCTAATAAATTTCAACTTGATAAACGAGCGATGTCTTGCAATATGAGTAATACATGACGTTTGGGTTGTAAATGAAGAACACAAAGCCAAACATCACATAATCACAACTGAGCCAATGGTTCTCTCCCTCTCTCTCTCTCTCTCTCCCTCTCTCTCTCTCTCTCCCTCTCTTTTACTGCAGGATTGTGAGTGTTCATCTCCATGCCCAGATGCTCAGTCTCAGGCCATGGTGTTTGGCAGAAATCAGTGATTTTTCAGAACACTAGAAGGTGCCCACAACTGGCACTAGTGTATTTTCTGCCACTTCAAAGCACCTATGGACAGTTCTGTGCTTTTCCAGATAAGAGTGAGCTTAGAAATGCTTTGCTTCATTCTCAGTCAGGCTTCCTGAAGATATAGATCCTTTCCTCTGCTGCCTTATCATCAGTTACATTAAGTACAGTCTATGACAAGAGTTGATTAATACTGTACTGTAGTCAACATCCGTGCGAGCATATACAGTGGCCCCCATGCAGAAAACAGTTGAAAAGAAAGGCAGTAAGAAGGAGATGATTACAGTGGAAGTTAAGAAGGAAATCATTGAGAAGAATGAACGAGGTATGCAAGTGGCCAAAATTGCAAAATTTTATAAGAACTCCCCCTGCAGAGGAGGGGGAGGAAAAGGCAGAGGAATCCTTCACTTCAAATGGGATTAGGGAGATGTGTAAAATGTGGGAAACAGTGCAAAATCTTGTAGAAAAGCAGCACCTGAATAAGGCTGTAGCAGTGCGAGCAATAAATCTGTTTAACGATAATGCAGTGTCCCATTTCCACGAAATACTCAAAAGGAGGCAAAAGCAAGTGTCATTGGATAGGTTCCTTGTTAAAGTCGCATGAAAAGAAAACGATTCCATTGAGCCAATAGATAGCAGCGATTCCATCAGTGATAGTGAAAGTCATTCTACACAATAACCCTCCCTCTCTCTTGTCTCCCTCACACCAGCCACAAAGGTCTTCAAAGGTAAGTGCATATTAGTTTATTTTTCTATTTTGTATTTTCTTTATTATTTTGTATTACATTACAGTATTGTAATCACTTTTACATGAATATTTTTGGGTTGTGGAACAAATCGTCTGAATTTCCATTATTTCTTATGGGGAAATTCATTTGATATACAAGTGCTTGGATTCCAAGCATGTTTCCAGAACAAATTATGTTAGCAAACAAAGGTTTCACTGCATATATTTTTTTAATGTTTATTTATTTATTTTGAGAGAGAGGGAGAGAGAGAGAGCACACACATAAGGAAGGGGCAGAGAAAGAGAGAGAATCCTAAGCAGGTTCGGTCAGCGCAGAGCCTGATGCAGGGCTCGAACCCATGAACTGTGAGATCATGACCTGAGTTGAAACCAAGAGTCAGAAACTTAACTGATTCAGCAACCCAGGCCCCCCAAAAGACTATATTTTTTAATAATGTCTTCTTTTCAGCAGTTGCAGTACATCTTAGTCAATTGTGTTTATTTTGAGGAATATATTATGGCCTTGGGAAAGGGCTGACAAAAACTGAGAAGGGCTATTGCATTTCTTGGTTCTGTATTTAAGTAAATCAGATAACTTTGTTCTCTCCTTTTCCCTCAAGGTGTCTTAGTTTGAAATAAATGTGATTCATTTTCAGTAAAAGAGAGACTGTACATTGGCCTTGGGTTTAACAACATCAAAGCATGTGATAAATGAAGAACACAAAGCCAGAGAAAAATGCATTAGGAAGCCATTTTGGACTTGACTGATAATAATTGACAAGACCTTCCCCTAGAGATTGGTTTTGAACATCAGTGAAATATGAAAGGAGATAGGGAGAAAGTTACTTAGCCAAACCTAGAAGACACTGTGCTAAATTTGAAACTGTTACATGTAATCAAATGCCATTTGACAATTTCTAAAACATTTTTTATGGGCTACTTACACAAAGGTGTTTATGAATGTACTTATTTACTTATTTAATGGCCTCATTCAACAATTTATAGCACTGTAGAAGATAGGAAAAAGAAGGGGACCAGTCTCAGCTTTCCATAAAGGATTTCCAAATCAGGACAAACTCAGGCAGTTCTAAAAGGCACTGTTTCCAATTCTCTCCACTCTTCAACTCTGTATAGGAACTACTTGTCCTATATCCATGTTTTTTTCTAATTTCTTCATAAGGGTTTACCAAGTACACTCTCCTGTTTTCAATCATTCAAGATCCAAACCAAAAGGCATTAAGCAAAACAACAGACTATCAGTCAAGTCAGTTCAAAAGACACAAATCTTGGTTTAAAAATTAATCATGAGATTTAGATATAGCCATCCCTCTTCCTCCTTTTACATATTGACTCCAAGATGCAGATGTAGAAATCTTATAAAATCTTGCAATTTTAGCCTCTTGCATACCTTGTTTGTACTTATCTCCTTCTCACCACCTTTCTTTTCAACCTTCTTCTGCATGGGGGCCACTGTATATGCTCACACGGATGTTGATAGCATTAATCAACTCTTGTCATAGACTGTAGTTAATGTAACTGGCAATAAGGCAGCAGAAGAAAGGGTCTGTATCTGTAGGTAACCTGTAGAATGAAGCAGGGCATTCCTAAGCTTACTCTTGTTTGGAAAAGCAAAGGACTATCCATAGGTGCTTTGAAATGACAAAAAATACACTAGTGAAAGTTGTGGGCACCTTCCAATGTTCTGAAAAATCACTGATTTCTGCCAAACACCATGGCCTAAGACCAAGCATCCGAGCATGGGAGATGATCACCCACAATCCCCTAGAGAGAGAGAGAGAGAGAGAGAAAGAAAGAGAGAGAGAACTGTTAGCTCCGTTGTGTTCATGTGATATTCGGCGTCACACACTACTCATATTGCAAGACACTGCTTGTTTATCGAGTTAAAATTTATCAGAAATGTTTGCTTGTCTTGTGGAACACTGGCAGAACAGGTGACTCGCGATCCAAGGTTTTACTGTATAGTCTTTTGACTAAAAAAAATCAAATCATATCATTATGGACATAGATCAGAATAATGCAAACAATTGCATTTCATAGGAAGATTCATCTCAGTGGAACCTGGGATTAATGCTAAAATGGGGGAGTGTCTGATAAAACAAAACAGTCCTTCCTTAGGTAGCTAAGTCTCTGAGCTGCTGATTACATATCTGCATTGGATAACACCTTGAACTGGAAACATCATGAAAAATGAAGCTTCTCTGTGGCTGCTTTTCTATAAACCACACAACACTTGTTTACTTTTACTAAAGAAAGAAGTGAATATCAGTTAAAGAGTATAATAAATAAAGTGTCTGTGAACAGATATTTCTATGGGATAAATCTTTTCCCTCCAAATCAGATTGTTTTATGCATTGGGAGAAAAGTAAAATACATGCTGACAGAGCTACCAGAGACCATTTACCTGGATCTCAGGAAGATATAGCCTTAGATAACCTTTGGCACAATAAACTAATAAATAAAATTAAGGAATTTAAAAACCACTGTTAACATCTATACATAAAAATTATCCTGGCTGGAGTTTGAGGTGCAATATTTTAAAGGCAATGGTATCAAACTGTCATAGTAACTATGACAGAAAGGAATTCCTGGTATTCGTTTAGGCAAGATGAACTACCAGGTAAAATTCTATTCTAAACACTCACCTGAACAAGCTATATAACTTGTAGGGCTAAGTGCAAATGAAAATGTGTGGCCTTTTACTCAAAAACTAAGAATTGTAGGACAGAGATAGCAGAGCACCAAACCAAGCATAAAGCCCTTCTAAGCATGGGGCCCTGTGTAGGTTGCACCCCGTGAGACGGACTCTACTTCTCACCACTAAACTCCACTATCTCCTTGGAAATGGTTTGGGGCCTCAAGGTTGAAAGGCAGCCTTGTGTACCTTCTGAGTTAATAAATCAAAATTCAAACATGTCTCCGAAGGGTTTTGGTGAAAAATAAGATGACCTGGAGAAGCCAGTGTTTTGGTTCAGGATGTCTGAGAACCCACTAATAGTAGTTCATCCAGATAGAAATATATTTATTTCAGGGGCGCCTGGATGGCTTAGTCGGTTAAGCGTCCGACTTTCGCTTAGGTCATGATCTCGCAGTTCGTGGGTTCGAGCCCCGCGTCAGGCTCTGTGCTGACTGCCAGCTCAGAGCTTGGAGCCTGTTTCAGAGTCTGTGACTCCCTCTCTCTCTGACCCTCCCCTGCTCACGCTGTCTCTCTCGCTCTCTCTCTCATAGAAATAATTAAAAAAATAAATAAATAAAACAAAAAAAAAAGAAATGTATTTATTTCAGGTTCCAAGAATTCTGGGAACAGGTAGCCAAGGACAGTTCAGCAGCTCCTAAGTGGCAGAAGAATCTAAGTTTCTTCTGTCTCTCCTTTCCTTCACAATACGGCTGACACCCCTAAGCATCACAGACACTCCAAGCAGGAAGGAAGAAGCAGAAGTGCAGCACAGCAGATTCTGTTTATGTCTCATTGGCCAGGACGAAGTCATATGTCCAACATTAGCTGGAAGACAGGCTGGAGATAGGAGCGCTGAGCCTTCCAGCCTCCACAGTTAAAGATTATAAGCTAAGAATAGCTTGGAACAGATGATGAATAGCTTAGAATACAGAGTGGAATAGAAAGAGGCTGGAATAAATAATGAAATGTACTCATATNGCTCGCGCTGTCTCTCTCTCTCTCCTAGAAATAAATAAAAAACATTAAAAAAAAAAAAAAAGGGACCCCAGCTCTCCATAACTGAGGAAGGAGCCTGTGTCAGGAGAAGAGCAACTATAGAAGCCTCCTGCCCAGAATGTCCAGGTGAACTTGCCAATACATACCTCTCTGCAACCACCATATATCCCTCCTTGTGTTATGCTATTTGCAAATAAGTGCACAGAGGTGGAATGAAGGGATACCAAACTTTGAAACCATCATGGTCCCACTCATAGCTTTTCCACTCACCAGCTGTGTGGTCCTGTACTATTTACCACTATATTTACACCATCCACTACAATACATATCACCTAAAGCAAGAGCTCAAGAAACAGTCATTGAACAAGTGAGAATGTTACCTTCTCTAAGCCTCAGTTCTCCCAGCTTTAAGTTGGGAGCATAACTGGCCCACTATTTCAAGATGTTTCAAACCAAAAACATATAAACATTGCCTGGCACAGTCTTTAACCCAATATTGCTTTTCCATAAATGTTAGTTTCTTTCCTTTCTCAAACACTTGTATTTTCAATTAATAAAAAAATAGCCCTGCAAAATTATCCATTTTATATACTCTGATTAAGTCAGTGATTAGCAATATTCAATCACGTTTGAACACTTGTTTTAGAAACATAAGTATGTGAGCCAAAAAGGAATCCATTTCAATTTTAACTGAAGATAATTTAAGTATATATTTCTATAAAGAAGAGGCCAGACCAAAAAAATCCTTTCTTTGTTCCTTCCCCCTTCATTATTCCAAGAGGTGTCAATTGACATAAACCTGGAAATGGTTTCAACGAGCTTCAGAAGAACAGGAATAAAAAGGACACTAT
Source organism: Crocuta crocuta (assembly GCF_008692635.1). Classification (NCBI taxonomy): domain Eukaryota; kingdom Metazoa; phylum Chordata; class Mammalia; order Carnivora; family Hyaenidae; genus Crocuta; species Crocuta crocuta. The sequence goes on along the minus strand of NW_027529583.1, from coordinate 1,212,933 downwards.
TAAAATAAAGCAAATGCTCACTATTATTCTTAGTTCCAAAATGAGAATGGATAAAACTGAAAACTGCTTACTTCTGTAAAGTGTTAAGGACTGGTCATTCTGAAAACAAATTTATACTTTCTTGAAGATACACTTGGAAAATAATATCACTGTAATAAGATGAAATTCAATGCGGGCTCCTTTCCCAATAAGACCCAACTATAGCAAACAATTTTCTCCCAATCTGTATTTTTGTACAAACACAGGCACATGAAAAAATAGCTTGGGAACCTGGTTTGCTTCACAATAAAAAATAAAAGCTACTCTCTTCATTTAAAAACCTTTCAATTACCTTTTGCCTCATGCCCTTCTATCTTGCAGATGGGTTTCCTTTTTTTTTTGTTTTCTAACTCACTGATAGAAGAGAAAACCAAGTATGATGGCACATCTATGCTGTCAATGACACAGCTATTGTAATTTTCCGATTGTGGGGTTTAGCTACAGTACGCAAGAATTCTGTGGGTTTTTTTCCTCTCTAAAGTATACTGACAGGAATTGAGCCATAGCAAAACATCTGTGTATTTCTGTATGTGTGTGTGTTTGTGTCAATGTGTCTGTGTGGGTGTGTACAGAACATAGAGGATGCTACAGCTTAACTTAAGTGATGGCTGTTTTTAACAAAAATTTGTCTTTATTGTTAGTTCTAACTTCTAAAACATATAAAAAAATAAAAATTAGAATGTGACATAGGCCACAGATTGATCATCAGCAAAGCTGGGCTTTTGGGTCTCATTTCACTGATAACTGGCTCTATGGCTGTAGTAGCCAGCCTCCAAGATGGCATCCAATGGTCTCTTCCTTCTGGTATTCAGGCCCTTGTACAGTCTTCTCCCACATGAAGTCAGGCTTGATCTGTGTGACCAACAGAACATGGTAGAAGTGATGTGTATCACTTCCAAGCCTAGATCATAAAAGACAGTGTGGCTTCTCTACTTTGCCCTTTCTTGGATCACGCACTCTGAGGGAACCCAGTTGATATGAGAACACTCAAACAGCCTTATGGAGACACCCACATGACAAGGAACAAAGATGTACGACCAAAAGTCACTTCAGGGAACTGGAATGAAGATCTTCCAACCCCAGTCAAGCCTTCTGATGACTGCAATCTTGGCCGACATCTTGACTACAACCTCAAGAGAGATTCTGAGACAGAACCACCACCTAAGTAGTTCCCAAATCCCTAACCTACAGAAACTGTGGCATAATAAATATTTATTTTCTTAAGCAACTAAATTCTGAGGTAACATCACACAGGAATAAATAACTAATACAATGACCCAGTAGGAAGAGCCATTCTATGTTTCCATTTCTCAGGTTACTTTTATTCAGTCAACAAATATTTACTGCTTAATATGTCAGGCATTATTAAGCTGAAAGAGTTAGACAAAATATTTCTTCCAGAAATAATATTTAATTTTCATGGACAACCACAGAACCTGTCAGACTATTCTTTCAATAGAATCTGTAGTTTGCTAGATCTAATGTTCAGTTTGAGAAAAAGTCCAAATACTACCTGAATCAAATACTATTAATTGGCTGACCCAATAGTCATTCCCTTATTCCTTGTTGCTTTCAAACTTTAAACGCCAGAAACTCTACTAATTGGCTTTCCCTGTTTCTCTGGCCATGTAACATAATGCTGACCAACGAGACAGAAATAAACATTTATTTAAAGGGTTTCCAGGAAAGATTTTGCTTTCTTGTTAAAAATAGGCAAATACGGCTAGCACCACTCTTTCCTCCTTCTTTCTGCCTTGGATGCTGCTCAATGCTGTAGCAGCCATCTTGTGGCCATGAGGGAAAGGCCTAGACAATTAAGAGATATTAGCTGTGACGTAGTTGAGCTGCCTGCTTTCTGGGATAGTAATCAGAATGTCTCTCTCCGGGGCAGGTTTGTAGCAGTCTCCTTATCGAAGGCTGGCATTTCCAAGGCTTGGAGCTCCTTGCTGCATACTCAGGCACTACTGGGCTTTCATTGCATCACTGTGTGGGAACTGAGGCTTGAGGAACCAGTGCAAGTGATGTTACTGTGACTGCTGCTAGTGCTGTCTTTTGTCCTTTGCCTCTGACCCAAGAGCTCAATCATCTTATATGCATGTAACATAGAGGATGGGGCTGGTGCCTGAAATTTTACCTAGTTACTTCCCACCTCTGCATTCCCTCTCCTCACCACCTCTCAGCAGGTGGTTGGGAGACAGGGACAGAGGAGACAAAAGGCTAATGATAGACTTACTTTTTAGAGTTGTTGGAAGGCTAAAGGTGAGAATGTTTGTATAGCATTCACTTCAGGTCTGGCACAGAGTAAATGTTCAATAAAGCATAGCTATTTAAATTTCCTTCTGTCTATTACAGGGCTTTGGATACATTTCCCCAAGGTTCATCTGAGTATGGTTTTGGTTTTCTGTTAATTGGTAGATGCTTGTGTCTCCACTGATTCAGGTGATCATGTGCAAATCAGGCCTAACTTACCCTTGAGGAAACATCCCTAAATATTTTATATATGAAGATGACATAGTAACTAATATTGTAGTGCATAGTATAAGGCAGAAACGCAATAAATGTTAGATATAATGATGATGATGACAGCTGTTAGTGTTATTTTTCCCTCCATCCAAACTCACTTGTCTCACATCTTATTCTATTGCCCAGCCTGGTTCTTCTCCACCTGCTGGCTATATGTACTTAAAGAGAAATTGGAAAGAGAGAAATTGGAATATGGAAAAAGGAAATATTCAAGGAGCTTAAAAATTCAAAATGTGGAAGATCTGTGCATTTGGGGATGCATGGTTGTCATTTTTTCTTTTGTTTGTTGCTTTATCTGGTAATGTCAGATAAGGAAGCAAAATGGTGAAGACAGAAATGAAATGATCTTGGTTTAAGTTTCAGCTTTATTAATTAATTAGTTATGAAAACTTGTAAGTTTCCTTAATTCCTGTGCCTCAGTTTTCTCATGTGTAAAATGTAGACTATAACAGTATTGACCTCAAGGAATTATTGTGAAGATTAAGTGAATTAACACTTGAAGAACACTTACAACAGCGCTTTTTTCATGGTGACCACGCTAGAAATGTTGAATAGTATTAATACATTATTATCTACTGTTTAGGAGGGCAGGAGAGAGACTTTTTTATTGGTGGTCGTGCTGATGTTAGCAAAAATATATTTCAGCAACTCATGGAGTTTAAAGCAAAGGAGATCTATTAGGGGGGAAACTCTTCCTTATTATTTTTTTGAAGCCAATCGCTTTCTATGGTATTATGTTGATTAAAACTAAACTTGGCTATAAGTAAGGAAAGTACAACTTTTATGACTTAAATAGAGAGTTGTGTATCTCTGGAGTCAGGAAGCTTTTTTTCAAGGCAAAATAGCCTTGAAAAGATAGTCTGGCATGCAAATCTGATGATGTCTTTGTTCAGGAGATGTGCAGAAATGCAAGACATTCATGGAGAATTCTTTCCCAACAAATCATCCAAAAGGTTTCATAGGATCGTTCCAGCTTGAGTAAGTAAGCATAAATGCAGGAACTGAAATTGGAATTGTACATACTTTTAAACTTGTATTTACTTAATCATTTGGAAAGCAATCATAGAATGCCCATGGACTATAATGTCAAAAATGATTTACCTATTTTAAAGAAAATACAGTANATCCTCTCACTGTGTTCTGGAACATTCAGCTGTTAAACTAATCAAGTGTGCTTTCTGAAAGGAATAAAGTTATTAATGATATTGATCATGAAGTTTATGAACAAATAAATTAAATGTGTCAATACTTTATGAATAACTACTAAGAGCTGAAGCCCTCAGTCATTTTTTAGTGCCAGCAATATCTCAACAAAGAACCCACAACAATTATTTAAGGCACATCACATATTTATGAGGAAAAAAAGAACAGAATTATTTATTAATTAACAAATGTCTCNCGGGCTCTGTGCTGACTGCCAGCTCAGAGCCTGGAGCCTGTTTCAGTCTGTGCCTCCCTCTCTCTCTGACCCTCCCCTGCTCACGTTGTCTCTCTCTCTCTCTCTCCTAGAAATAAATAAAACATTAAAAAATTTTAAAAAAAAAGATTACATAAGAATGAAAGAAAGCAGAATCTGACACCCCAAAATATACCTCTTTGGCATAAGGATCATTTTCACCTGTTTTTTTGAAACACACACACACACACACACACACACACACACACACACAC
>NW_027529583.1:1207611-1208644 GCF_008692635.1 Crocuta crocuta | reverse complement strand
GAAATTACTCTTCTGTAAAAGGAAAAAAAAATCTCCATTTGTAAAGGTATCTCCCTCTAACTACCAGGAAGAAGAGCATAACTAAGTATCTAGAAACTCTAGTCAATGGGAAAAGGCATGAACTTAAATCTGCATAACAACCTAACCCTTGTTTACTGTACTCTGCCTAAAAACCTGGCTCTACTCCTGCTCAACAGGCTTTGTCTTTAGCTGGAGATGGCACTTTTGTACTTAGCTGGAGATGGAGCTATTTCAGGGAATTCCTCAGTTTTCCTGGATCTCTCCCATGTATATGGAACGTATACATATTATTAAACTTCTGTTTGCTTTTCTCCTGTTAATCTGTCTTTTGGTACAGGGGGATCTCAGCCAAGAACCTAGAAGGGTAGAGGGAAAATTATATACCCTTGTCTACAAAAGGATGTAATTCCTAAAGATATTAAAAATATTTTTAAAAAATACAAAATATATTGATCATTTTGACACTCTTCAACAAGATGTTTTCAGCATTTTGGAGATATTTATTATTTTTATTTATTTTCTTCATAATTAACATAGTCTACACATATGAGTCTGATAAGCATCCAAATAAGGTTATCAGCTTTCAGCATGCTTAAGAATCTATACTGAGTTTGAGACCTAGACTTCACTTCTCTCACATGGACATTTTAATAAGATAATAGCGACAAAATGTAGTAAAACATGCAAATAATGACATAAGTACTGCTGTCCAAAGACAGAGATGTTTCCAAACTTAACTGTTGAATAACAGGTAGTGCCAACATGTGATGGTTTAAAATATTCATTCATCACTTGATATATGAAAATTTCAATTTGGCTTTTAAAAGGTAGTTTAAGGATTTCCTAATGAATATTAATGTGTGGGATATATAAAACTCTAATGTCAAAGGTCAGCACAGCCCAAATGTAAAATAATACTGAACGTTCCAGATGTGATGGTAATGTTGAGGAGGAAAAATTTTTATCAAGATTTTTCTAGCTGGTCTAAGAATTCAATTGACATGAAATAGAT
>NW_027529583.1:1190819-1207569 GCF_008692635.1 Crocuta crocuta | reverse complement strand
AACAGATGAACAGGAGAGAAACAAATATAATTTATATATATAGGAGCTCACAGAAATGTGAGTCTCAGAGAAATACCAAAGCAGACAACTTTTATACCTTTAAGACAAAGAAACAATAAATTTGTGAGGAATTGACAAGACAAAGAAGTTTGGGCTGGGGGTAGTAAATTAGTGGAGAAGTAACAAGGTTTGTTTATACAGCCTTCTTGACTCTGAATTTGTTATTTCTGGTGATAATTTCTTATTGTGGTAATAAGGGTGTCTCTTTACCTCCTGACACATGGAAGGTAGTTTTCACATGGCAGATTTATTTCCTGCTTTCAGGGAGACAAAGGAGGATCAGAGTGTCCTTTTTGCACTGGCTATTTCTTAGGTAACTTGAATTTTAAATGATCAATATGCCCAAGTGGCATATCTTGGGGTGGCCTCCCCTGAACCCCATCAGCTGCACTGTCTGAGTCCTTCAATAGGAGAGAGTCAGAAAGGAATCAGGTGGCAGTAGGATATAACTGGCCTCAACATCCACACCTACCTCAAAGAGAACAGGTCTGACCCACAATTTTTCTGCAGGAAAATCATTTTCTGAGGCACTTAGGGTTGTATATATTAGAAATTCAGCTAAGGTCTGAATTTNAGAGTCAGAGAGAGAGGGAGACACAGAATCTGAAAAAGGCTCCAGGCTCTGAGCTAGCTGTCAGCACAGAGCCCGATGCGGGGCTTGAACCCATGAACCACAAGATCATGACCTGAGCCGAAGCTGGATGCTTAACCAACTGAGCCACCCAGGAGCCCCCCCTGCCATTATTTCCTGAGTCAAAAATTGTGACAAGTCTCAGTTAGTCCATGAACATAACCAGGATGAGTAGCATCACCTTGAATATTGTAGATTTCTTTCTTTCAATGATGACCTCACAGGAGCAAGAAAAAAGAATTTAACATGGAAGGTCAATAAAAAACATTCTGGATATTAAAAATTCATCATATGGCAGTTATTTTTTTCAAATGATCATGTTCCAGGTACTCTGTTTGGCACTTTACATACTTATCTAATTTAATTTTCAAAGGTCCCTTGTAAAATAGAAATTATTGTTCCCATTCTGGAAGTGAGGAAACTGAAACTGAAGTTTGGGAAAGATAGCTGAATCTCCCAAAGTCCTGTGGCTGGTTGGTGGCAAGGCTGAGATTCNCCTCATTGCGACCACCTGCCCCCCCCCCATAACTGCAAATCACTTGGTGGTACTGTTAAAATGCAGACTCTGATTCAGTAAGTCTGGGGTGCTGTAAGGGAGATGGGAGCCTCGAAATCCACATTTCTAACAAGCTCCCTGGTGATACTGATGTTGCTGGTGCTCAACCACAGTTTGAGTGTCAAAGATCTAGGAAACATGCTACTATGGGAAAACAGAAGAAAACTGGCCTCTCAAAGAATATATAAGAAAATGTGAGGGGCGCCTGGGTGGCTTAGTCAGTTAAGCGTCCGACTTTCGCTTAGGTCATGATCTCGCGGTTCGTGGGTTCGAGCCCCGTGTCAGGCTCTGTGCTGACTGCCAGCTCAGAGTCTGGAGCCTGTTTCAGTCTGTGACTCCCTCTCTCTCTGACCCTCCCCTGCTCACGCTGTCTCTCTCTCCCGGAAATAAATAAAACATTTAAAAAAAAAAAGAAAGAAAGAAAATGTGAACTCTGTGAAGTAGTAGGCAATGAAAGGTGGAATGAAAGCACAAAAGGCTGGCATGAAAATGGAACACACTGAGAAGGCAAGGGTGAAGTGAGAGTGGGCAACAAGTGAAAATAATCCAAGGAAACTATGTTCATAGTTTACGTTTATAGTGGATGGTTCCTGGAGCCCTGATAACTCTGCGCCTCAAGTATCCATGTCTCTGCTACTGAAGAAATTTGTTCAGCCAATGCACTGCATAGCCAAGACTCAATACACCCGGATTAAATCAGCCAAAGAGGGACAGGAGTTAGTGGCTAAAACACCAGCTTCCCTTGAGGTATGTTCTACATCATCTGCCAACATCCACAGCAAGATTAAGTCCCAGCTGCCTAATTATAATGCATACACTAACTCACCCTTTATCCATTTTTCCTTCTTCTTCACCTCGCTTCCCCACTGCCTCACTTGTGCATCTTGGGGTGAATTCCCAATTAAATTATCTGTACCTAAGTCCTTGTCTTCGGGTATACTTTTGGGGAAACACAAGTTAAGACATGCCCCAAAGGTGTTGGAAGAAAATCCCTAACTATATTCAAAAGGAAAGAAATTCTACATATAATCGTGTGCTGCTTAATCAAGTATTAAGTGGCCCCCATGTCTTTAATTCAGAAGCTAGAAGCCAGTACTAATATGGCTAACACATAAACCCTCCCTCAGCCCCATCTCTTCTACCACTTATCCCTCCTTTGGGATCTACTGTATATTGTTTGTAATATCCATCTAGGGCATGGTCCCTATTCCTTGTTTCCCCCTTTATCTGTAAACTCCTCATAAACAGGAACTGTGTCTTACTGGCTTTGGATCCCAAGCTTCTAGCACAGTATCTTGTACAGAGAAGGCTCTTCATAACTTTGTTAAGTAAATGGTTAATCATTAGATTCACTAAGTCTAGTACTAGCTCTGCCACTGTTTAGATGTGTGACTTTGGACAAATCAGTTAACCAGTCTGAGCCATACTTACCTCCATCTGTAATATGAGAGAACTCAATATTCTCTAAGGTCAAGTTATTATATGAATCCAGATACCAAAATTTCTTCCCATTCTCTAACCCCTTAAGCCTTATTAATAAAGCATAAAGCTGGACATATTAAGGGAGCCACCAAACCTTTGTGGACCAGCTATAGCTACAGTATCTCCTAAAATCCTAGCATTTAACAGCCTCTTTTGGGGCCTATGTAAAATTCTACTGGTGATTATGGTATACTCTCATTGTCTAAGGCATTGTCTAGACCTGTGCAGTCCAATATGGCAGCCACTACTCCCTTATAGCTATTAAACTCTTGTTACGTACCTAGTCCAAAATAAGATGTGAAGTGTAAGATACACACCATATTTCAAAAGTTTAACAAAAAAATGTAAAATTTCTCAACAATTATATTGATTACATATTGAAATCATTTTGGATATACTGGGCTAAACAAAATATATTATTAAAATTAACTTTAACCATTTCTTTTTACTCTTTTCACATATATTTGAAAACATTTAATGTAAAGAAAATGTAGTGACTCATTCTATTTCTACTGGGTAGTCCTGGTCTAGAAGCTACAAGGAGTAAAAAGATGAGTGTCTTGGTATATTATCTTAAAAATTATTTTAGTATAGGGGCGCTTGGGTGGCTCAGTTGTTTGAGCGTCTGACTTTTGATTTCAGCTCAGATCATGATCCCAACATTGTAGAATTGCGCCCCACATCAGGCTCCACACTGAGCATGGAGCCTGCTTCCTCTCCCCTGCTTGTGTTTTCTCTCTCTTTCTAAAATAAAATTGTAAAACAATTAAAAACATTTCAAAAATTATTTTAGTATAGTATAGAGAGAAATGGGGAGAAGAAATAGATCGAAAAGCAATGAACAGAAAGCAGAGTGACTATGAGACAAGAGAGTAGAGGCACAAAGAGCTACTTGAATAAAGGGGAGGGAGGCATTCTAGACCTGGGTTTTATTTGTGGGGTGATTTTTAGTGAGGGGCTGGAGTGGGGATTCCTACACAGGAAATCACCCTACTGTGTTTTGTCATCATTTTTCTCACAGAGAAATGTGCGTTATCACAATAGGCTTTTGCTAACAGTTGCACAGGGACAAGAGAAAACCAACCCAAACCCGGTCTCAAAGATATTATCATCCTCAAAAGGCCCTGAGAACAAGAAAAAAGCCTTGTTTTTATTTCCTGCCAGTAGTGTTAAAATCTATCCAGGGATGGGGTGATATAAACTCCCCCAAATAAAGCATAATGGCTTAACTTCCCCATACTCCTTTAAAAAGACAAATTATTGTTCACAATGCAATCTCTTGAATTGGCTAAATGGTTTTTCAAATAAACATTCTGAGAGATGGGTCTCCCGGGTGCTTATAAATTCCTCGAGCCCCTTAATGAATGTATCAGTGTGACTTCATGACAACTGGATGGAAAATGAAAAACATGATGTGTGGCAGTCGGTCGGGGTGGTTTCAATAGACATCTACTCTGTAATTCCAGCCTCACAATGACCTTGTGCAACAGCAAGTGAGAACTAAAGACAGCAAAGAGAATTCTCCCTTTAACAGTCCAAACTCTATCCCCACTTTCCCCTTAGTAACAGGTGTTTTTGCTGGAAGAAGCAATATGCCCAGCCAATAACTATATTCCCCAGCCTCTCTTGCATATGGGATAACCAGCTGACCCGGGTCAGGCCAGTGTGGTGTAGGCCGAACTTGTACAGGGCTTCTAAGAGAGCTCCTAAACCAGAGTAGACTCAGATAGGGCACACTCCACCCTGCCTCCTCTGCACCATCCTTCCTGCCTGCAGTGTGGGCACGGTGCTGGAGGAGAAGCTGCTGCTGAAGGCCTGAGCAGCAATCACATACCGAGGTCGGCTGAAGAAAGAGGTGGCGCCTGCAACCGTGCTCTCATTATGGAGCCACCAGCCCTAGATTGCTTAACTCTGGATTCTTTGTTATATGAAAACTATTGAATAATTATTTGTTTAAGCCACTAATTCAGACGCTTTCTATAACTGATATGGTATAATTTGGCTGGTTATTGATCACAAGCAATGATTACAACTAGTTTGGTTGGTTGTTTTCACCAAATGTGTTGATGTTCTAGTGACCTACCAACCCACGATTAATAGCAGTGTCAGTGTCCATCATCACTCTTAATGGACCACATAACCTAAAAGAATAAAGCACCTAAACTACAGAAAATGATATACTAGATGTGACCTATGATTTTTCTCACCCAGGCTGTCACAGTCTGTATTCACTAATACTTATCTCAAGAGCCTAAGGACAATAGTAAACATGTATTGAGTACCTACTGTTGACTGTTTTCAATGTATTATCATACAGTATGCTTTTAATCCTTAGATGGACTTCATGAGTTAGGCCTCAGGGACCATCAAGAGTCACCTGACTGCACTTTGAAAATTGCTGGCCTAAGATGGTGTCATTCACATGTCTGACAATTGGTACTGGCTGACAGCTGGGGCCCTGCTCTATATACATGGCCTCTCATCAACAAGGAAGCTATCCTGGCCGTGGTGATCTCAGGGAAACAAGAGAATAAAAGAGGAAGCTGTAAAGCGTCTTGATGCCTTAGTCAGAAATCCCACAAGAATACTCCCACTGCTTTCTTTGGCTCAAAACAAGTCACAGCGCTACCCCAGATTCAAAGGGAGAGGACACAGACTCCATCTCTTATTAGGAGAAGTGCAAAGATATGGATGGCCTTTTTTTGCAATGTCCAGACAGCTAACCCCTTCCAGAATTGGGTGGTGGTGGTAAGACAAGTATTTGCTGCTGCTAACCCAGCTAGTCACATGCTGAGCCATCTAGTAGTACATTGTCCATTATGACTGAGAGATACACAAACGAGTTGGGTCACCAGTTACAGGTGCTGGTGGAAACACAAGACACTTTAAATTAAGACCATGTGAAACGTGTGTAAAATACAGACTGAACAATAATCGTGCTATAGAGTATGTGGAGAATAGTCTGAATGTTCTTTTTACAGTGCTCTTGTCATTTATGGTATGGGGTAAATTTCAACCATTTTTATTATTTGGTAAAGCTATTTTTTTACTTTACTTTTTAGTTTAAAGCAATAACCTCTTTTGTAGCATTGAGCCCATAAAAGGTGCATGTTTAATGAAAAATTAAGTACTTAATTCTCTTTCCTCAAGAGAGGTATTGATGAATGTATAATTTGCACAAAATATTTAACTTTCACCATCTATAATAAGCATCCTTATGATATCATTCTCACCTGAAAACCAGAAGGCCAAACCTACTAAAGCAGCACACACATCTGCTTCAAAATTTGTCATTTTTAAAAGTCTGCAAATGAAGATAACAATTTAACACAAGCAGCAGTCAAAGGTATGAAGACCTAGCACTCTATGCTGCAAGGCTATTCATTTCGACCAAAAGACTATTCTTTGCTCATTTTTAATTCCAAATGTTTGAGGCACATCACATTACAGCTAATGTGTCAGGTCAATTAGCATAAAAAAAGCTCACGGTTAAATGATGCCAGATTTATACCAATGATTTCAAATATTTCAAATGGAAAATCAGTTAATGCCGATGATGACTTCATTTTTCCATTTATGTCATGAAATTTAAGTAAAGCTTGGGCATTCATTCTGCTTGAACATGAAACAGCTGATGTGAATGCTCTTACAAATTTGGTTGTAATATTCAACATGGAAAATAAAAGTATTTGTTTTTATGTGTAATATACGTACTTTTTATTTCATGGAGAACAGTGATGTGGGACAAACAATGGCATCATTTCATAAAGAAACCTATGGAGAAAATAGGTTCTTAAAACTGGCTTGCTGCANCAGGAGTATTCCACCAATCAAAACAGAAGCTGTACCTGTCAAAATTTCAAATGTTTCTATATATACAGAGTGCCTGTATGAAAAATTTGTGTGACAAAGACAATGATGTGTGGGGAAATAGGTTCACAAATTCCTTATACTTACATAAAAAGGTTAGTCATTAAGTAGAAAAAAGCTTAGGGTGGAAAGCCATCACCACAGGTGAAAGCACCCAAGTTACCTAGCAAGATACTATAATGAGATCACGAGTAACTTGTTATATCACCTGCAGGAAATTACTTTCCTCTGGCGCAAATATACTATTGTGCTTTGATCACAAACTCCATTTGCCCCCGAGACCCTTTGTTTCTTACACACACAAGTTAGTGATTACTATCTGATTATTTCCTTCACATTCACCATGTGTGTTAAGATCCTGTTTTCTTCATGTTCACCACATGTGTAAGATCTTGACTACTCAATAAATACGGAGATGAAACCCCTGTTCGGGGCTCTTGTCTCCTCCTGGACATTAGCCTCTCTTGTATTCAATTCTATATCTGCTCTCTTGCTGGAAGAGAGAGAACTCCAGACTCATAGACTGCGACAATGATGAATGCAAAAAATAAGAATTACCATGGCAAACACACTTGCTACCTTCATCCAACAGATTTTATCAATGTTTGAGGTTTTGAGTCTTCCAATGTATAGGTATTTTGTGAGTGGTGCAAAGAGTTCTCAAAATTTTGGTTACTTTTTTCCAAAATCTATTGAGTATCTTTAATGAAAGTATTCAACTAATGGAGAATCAAAATATTTAAGTTTTTAACAAACTGTAGTGACTGAAATAAAGCCTACAGACAGAAATCATTAGAACATATCCATACAATCTTAACTAACTGAACTTTAAACAAAAACTTTTAAAAAGAAGTATCCCTACAAATGCAAGAGAGAACTAAATAAAATAAATTATGAGACCTCAGTTCATGTAAATTATTTAACTTTGAGGTTCTGCTATTGTGTTTTGAGATATCTTGTTGTGGGAAGACCCTTTAAATGGCACTCCTATTATTAATTGGATAAATTCATGTATTCTTCAATAAATGAATTCAAACTAATAAAGCTTACAATTTTGCAGCATCTCAATTTGGTGACATTCAAAAGAATCAGTAAAAAGAGACAATTTTTAGATAAGTTTTGTCTTATAAAATATTTGTTAAAGATACACAGAGGCAAAATGATAGTACCTGTAAGAAATTACGTGGGCTTAAATACTGATACATTTCAATACCTACAGAAACAGATGAGACTATCCCCCATTCAATAAAAGTTGCAAGAAACAAAATATACAGAAATCTGTTGCATTTCTATACATTAATAAAGAAGTAGCAGGGGCACCTGGGTGGCTCAGTCGGTTAAGTGTCCAACTTCAGCTCAGGTCATGATCTCATGGCTCGTGAGTTCATGCCCCACATAAGGCTCTGTGCTGACAGCTCAGAGCCTGGAGCCTGCTTTGGATTCTGTTTCTCCATCTCTCTCTGCTCCTCCCCCATTTGCTCTCTCTCTCACTCTCTCGCTCTCTCACTCTCTCTCTCTCTCAAAAATAAACATTAAAAAAAATTTTAAGTAGCAGACAGAGAAATTAAGAAAACAATCTCATTTACAATTGCACCAAAAAGAACAAAATACCCAGGAATAAACTTAACCAAGGAGATGAAAGACCTATACCCTGAAAACTATAAAACATTGATGAAAGAAACTGAAGATGACACAAACAAGTGGAAAGATAGTCCATGCTCATGAATCTAAAGAATATTGTTAAAATTTCCATACTATCCAAAGCAAACTACAGATCTAATGCAATCCTAAACAAAATAACAATAACACTGTTAACAAAACTAGAACAAATAATACTATGGAACCACAAAAGACTCTGAATAGCCAAAGCAATCTTGAGAAAGAAAAACAAAACTGGAGGTACCACAATCCCAGATTTCAAGATGTACTACAAAGTTATAGCATCAAAACAGTATGGCACTGGCACAAAAAAAGACAGATCAACAGAACAGAATAGAAACCCCAGAAATAAACCCACACTTCTACAGTCAATTATTCGACGACAAAGAAGGCAAGAATATACAATGGGGAAAAAACAGTCCCTTCAGTAAATGGTGCTGGGTAACTGGACAGCTACATGCAAAAGAATGAAACTGGACCACTTTCTTACACCACACACAAAAATGAATTCAAAATGGATTAAGACCTAAATGTGAGACCTAAAACCATAAAAATCCTAGGAGAAATCATGGGCAATAATCTTTCTGATGTTGGCCTTAGCAACATTTTTTTAGAGATGTCTCCTAACATAAAGGAAACAAAAGCAAAACCACACTATTGGGACTATACCAAAATTAAAAGCTTCTGCACAGAGAAGAAAACCATCAATAAAACGAAAAGGACAACCTACTGAATGAGAGAATATATTTGTAAATGACATATCCAATAAAAGGTTAATGTCCAAAATATATAAAACTTTTTGCAACTCAGCACATACACAGAAACAAATAATCTAATTTTAAAAATGGGTAGAGGAATGAATAGATGTTTTTCCAAAGGCAACATACAGATGCCCGACAGACACATGAGAAGATACTCAACATCACTCATCATTAGGAAAATGCAAATCAACACCACAATGAGATATCACCTCATTGATCACCTATCAAATGACGACTATCAAAAAGACAATAATAGGGCCATCTGGCTAGTTCACTCAGTAGAGCATGCAACTGTTAATCTCAGGGTCATGAGTTCAAGCCCCACATTGGGCATGGAGCCCATTTTTTAAAAAAGACAATAATAACTGTTGACAACATGTGGAGGAAAAGGAACTCTTGAGTACTGTTGGTGGGGATGTAAGTTGATGCAGACACTGTGGAAAACAGTAGGGAGGATCCTCAGAAACCTAGAAACACCACATAATTCCATTCCACTAATGGAAATTTACCCAAAGGAAACAAAAACACTAATTTGAAAAGATATATGCACTCCTATGTCTGTTGCAGCATTATTTACAATACCCTAGATATGGAAGCAACCAAAGTGTCCATCAACAAATAAATGGATAAACAAGATGTGGCATGTGTGTATGTATATACACATAAAAAAGAATGAGATATTCCCATTTGTAAAAACATGGATGGACCTAGAAGGTTATTATGCTAAGTGAAATAGGTCAAACAAATAAAAACAAATACCATACTATTTCACTCATATGTGGGATCTAAAAGATAAAACAAAAACAGCAGAAACAGGCCCAGAAATACAGAGAACAAACTGATGGTTTCTAGAGGGGAGCAGATGGGAGGGATGGGCAAAACGGGTGAAGAGGAATGAGAGGTACAGGCTTCCATTTATGGAATGCATAGGCACAAGGATAAAAGATACAGCTAGAAAATATAGTCAATGGTACTGTGAGAGCATTGTATGGTGACAGCTGGTAGCTACATTTGTCATAAGCACAGCATAACATATAGAGATACTAAATCACTATATTGTACACCTGAAACTAAGGTAACACTGTGAGTCAACTACACTTCAATTTTTAAACTGAATTGCTCACAGCCAGCTCAGAGCCTGGAGCCTGTTTCGGAGTCTGTGTCTCCCTCTCTCTCTGACCCTCCCCTGCTCACGCTGTCTCTCTCTCTCTCTCTCTCTCTCTCTCTCTCCTAGAAATAAATAAAAATGTTAAAAAAAAAAACTGCTGCTAAAACCCAATCTTCACTCAGTTCCAGAAAACCAAAACATTTAAAAGAAAAAAATTGTTAAAATAAGAGAAACTTGTTTTTAAGTTTATCTTGAGAGAGACAGAGCATGACCCATGGAGAGGGGCAGAAAGAGAGGGAAAGAGAGAATCCCAAGCAGGCTCTGTACTGTAAGCGGAGAGCCCAACATGGGGCTCGAGCCTACAAATCGAACCACAAGATCATGAAATGGTCTGAAATAAAGAGTCGGATGCTCAACCAACTGAGCCACCCAGGAGCCCCACGACAAGAGAAGCTTTGAAGCTATCACAACAGGGGTAGAAAAGATTTCACTCAGCACAAAAGGTCTTTTTTTTTGTCCTCTTTTGCCTGATAGCTTTGGGGAGTAGGTTTTGATATTATATCATTCTGTTGATTATATTTCTTACACCTTCACCTGTGCTTCATTTTAATGATATTCAATTAAGGTTTCTCACTCCATAGTGCCTTGTACTCAAGACTCCTCCTGTAAAGGTTACTAAGGATATTTGCCCTAGGCTAGCACAGTGCCCCTTTGCCAAGTGGTCACACACAGCATGACCCACTTAACCTTATTTGGATCAACTCCTGAACCACAAAAGCCAGTGAGAGAAAGCCAATAGCTAGCTATTCTCTTTTCTTTCTCTTCCCTCTCCCCATCATCACCACCTTTAGTAAGTTACCACAATAGGTTAAATAAATAAACAGATAAATAATTGTCACTGAATTATAAAATGACAAAGTGCCCTTCTCCATTAACAGTTTTAAACCTTTTCTTTTTTTATAAGTTTTTTATTTTAATTTTGGTATAGTTAATATACAGTGTTATATTAGTTTCAAGTGTACAATATAGTGACTCAACAATTACTCAGTGTAATTCAACTTACAAGTGATTCAACTTACAAGTGATTCAACTTACACTCAAGGTAAGTGTACCTCTTAATCCTCATCACCTATTTCACCCATTTCCCCTCCTCCACCTCCCCTCTGGTAATCATTTGTTTCTTCTCTCTAAGTTAAGTGTCTGTTTCTTGGTTTATCTCTCTTTTTTCCCCTGTGCTCATTTGTTTTGTTTCTTAAATCCCACATACAAGTGAAATCATATGATATTTATCTTTCTCTGACTGACTTATTTCACTTAGCATTATACTCTCTGGCTCTATCCATGTTGTTGCAAATGGCAAGATTTCATTTTTTTATGCCTGAATAATACTCCATTACACACACACACACACACACACACACACACACACACACTTCTTTATCCATTCATTTATCAATGGACCCTTAGGCTGCTTCCATAATTTGACTATGGTAAATAATGCTGCCATAAACATAGAAGTGCATATATCCTTTTGAATTAGGTTTTTGTACTTTTTAGTTAAATACCCAGTAGTACAGTGACTGGGTCATAGAGTAGTTCTATTTTAACTTTTTGAGGAAACTCCACACTGTTTTCCACAGTGGCTGCACCAGTTTGCATTCCCACCAACAGTGAGTGCACCAATGTTTCTTGTGTTTTTTTATTTTAGCTATTCTGACAGGTGTCAAGTGATATCTCATTGTGGTTTTGATGTGCATTTTCCTGATGATGAGTGATGTTGAGCTTCTTTACATGTGTCTGTTGGCCATCTGGATGTCTTCCTTGGAGAAACATCTGTTCATGTCTTCCGCACATCTTTTTAACTGAATTATTTATTTTTTGGATGTTGAGCTCTGTAAGTTCTCTATATATTTTAGATACCGACCACTTATTGGATATGTCATTTGCAAATACTTTTTCCTATTCAGTAGGTTGCCTCTTAGTTTTGTTGATTGTTTCCTTTGCTGTGCAGAAGCTTTTTATTTTGATGTAGTCTCAGTAGTTTATATTTGCTTTTATTTCCCTTGCCTCAGGAGACTATCTAAAAAAAAAAAATGTTGCTTTAACCAATGTCAGAGAAATTGCTGCCTGTGCTCTCTTCTAGGAACTTTATGGTTTCAAGTCTCACACTTCGGTCTTTAAATGATTTTTTATTTATTTTTGTGTATAGTGTACAAAAATAGTCCAGTTTCATTCTTTTGCATGTAGTTGCCCAGCTTTCCCAGCACCATTTGTAGAAGAGACTTGTCTTTTTCTCATTGTATATTCTTTCCTCCCTTGTTGAAGATTATTTGACCATATAATTGTGGGCTTATTCCTGGGTTTTCTATTGTGTTCCATTGATCTATGTGTCTATTTTTATGCCAGTGCCATACTATTTTGATTACTATAGCTTTGTAATATAACTTGAAGACTAGAATTATGATACCACCAGTTTTATTTTTATTTTTCAAGATTGCTTTGGCTATTCTGGGTCTTTTGTGATCCCATACAAATTTTAGGATTGTTCTAGTTTTGTGAAAAATGCTGTTAGTATTTGATAAGGATTGTACTAAATGTGTAGATTATTTTTGATAGTGTAGACATTTTAACAATATGTGTTCTTCCAACCCATAAACATGAATCTTTCCATTTCTTTGCATCATCTTGAATTTCTTTCATCAGTGTTTTATAGTCAGAGTATAGGTATTTCACCTCTTTACTTAAGTTTATTCCTAAATATTTTATTGGTTTGGGTACAACTCTAAATGAGACTGTTTTCTTAATTTCACTTGGTGCTGCTTCACTATTAGTGTATATGAATGCAACAGATTTCTATACATCGATTTTGAATCCTATGACTTTACTGAATAGATCAATTCTAATACTTTTTTTGTGGAGTCTTCAGGGTTTTCTGTATATATCATCATGTCATCTGCAAACAATGAAAGTTTTCCTTCTTCCTTACCAATTTAGATGGCTTTATTTCTTTTTCTTGTCTGATTGCTGTGCTAGGACTTCCAGTACCGTGCTGAATAAAAGTGGTGAGAGTGGANACCTAAGCGAAAGTCGGACGCTTAACCGACTACGCCACCCAGGCGCCCTGAGAGTGGACATTCTTGTCTTGTTCCTTACCTTAGGAGAAAAGTTCTCAGTTTTTCATCATTGAGTGTGATGTTAGCTGTGGGTTTTTCATATAAAACCTTTAACATATTGAGGTATGTTCTTTCTAGACCTACTTTGTTGAGAGTTTTTATCATGAATGGATGCTGCACTTTGTCAAATGCTTTTTTTGCATCTGCTAAAATGATCATATGGTTTTTATCCTTTCTCTTACTGATGTGATGTATCACATTGATTTGTGAATATTGAACCACCCTTGCATCCGAGGAATAAATCTCACTTGATTGTGGCATACGATTTTTTTAATGTATTGTTGGATTTGGTTTGCTAGTATTTTACTGAGGATTTTGGCATCTACATTCATCAGAAATATTGGCCTGAAATCTCTTTTTTGTGATGCCTTTATCTGATTTTGGTATCAAGGTGATACTGCCTCACAGAACGAATTTAGAAATTTCCCTTCCTCTTCTATTTTTTGAAAAAGTTTGAGAAACTGTTCTTTAAATGTTTGCTAGAATTTGCCTGTGAAGCCATCTAGTCCTGGACTTCTGTTGGCAGTTTCTGATGACTGATTCAATTTCATTGTTGGTAATCGGTCTAATCACATTTTCTGTTTCTTCTTCCTTTAGTTTTGGTAGGTTATATGTTTTGAGGAATTTATCCATTTCTTCTATGTCGTCCAATTTGTTGGCATATAAGCTTTCAAAANTTATTATGTTTCTAGGAATTTATCCATTTTTTCTAGATTGCCCAATTTGTTAGCATATAATTTTTCATAATATTCTCTTTAAATTGTTTGTATTTCTGTAGCATGGTTGCTATTTCTTCTCTTTCATTTGTTACTTTATTGGGTCTGTCTATCTCTTTTGTTTTTTTGTTGTTGTTTTTTGTTTTTTTGATGAGTCTGGCTAGTCATTTATCAATTTTGTTGATCTTTTCAAAGAAGCAGTTCTTGGTTTCATTGATCTGTTCTTTTATTTTTTGTTCCTATATAATTTATTTCTGCTATAATTTGTATTATTTCCTCCCTTCAGTTGCCTTTAGGCTTTTTGTTTTTCTAGCTCCTTTAGATGTAAGTTTAGGTTGTTTCTTTGATATTTTTCTTGCTTTTAAGGTAGGTCTGTATTGCTATAAACTTCCCTCATAGAATGGCTTTTGCTGCATCCCAAAGATTTTGGACCATTGCATTTTCAATTTCTTTTCATGTAATTTTTGGGGTTTTTTAAAGTATCTTATTTTTAACTAAACTCTACATCCAAGATGGGGCTCAAACCTACCACCTCAAGATCAAGAGTCGCATGCTCCACCAACTGAGCCAGCCAGGCATCCCTTTCCATGTAATTTTTGAACTCAATTTTTTTACATTCAGACTGGTAATTATTTTTGTTAATTCTTATTAAAGACCCACATCAATTATTTCCCAGCATGTGGGCAGCTGCTACATAATAGTTTAAAAATGAACTGTCTTTNCCTTCATACTTTTGTTGTTTCTATTTTTATAATTGTAATGGTTACTTATGTGTTTCTGTTGCTTCTGTTCTAGAATATTTCTATTCTCTATCCTATACGTTAGTTAGGGTAATGCTAGTTGCCCTGAAACTCAGTGGTTTAAACAATCAAAGCCAATTGCTCTCTCAAATAAAGTCCAGTCACCTGGAGGCTGGGGATGTAGGTTGAGTCTCTCTTCCACAGAGTCTCCCGAGGACTTGGGCTGACAAAGACTTTGCCGCTTTAGAGTAAAAGATCATGTGGGAAATCATAACGAGTCAAGCCTGAAAGTGACCCACATAGTTTCCACCTACATTCTACTGACTAGGGCTCAGTAACACATAACCAGACCTAACTTCAAGGGAAGCTGGGAAATGTAGTCCAGCTGGGTACCTAGGAGGAAAGAAAACAAGTGTAGTGAACAACCCACTGGTCTCTACCACAAACTAGATAGTTGCTATAGTCATTAGAACCTCAAAATAGGCTGAATGAAAACTTTTTGAGGAATAAATGTTAAAGAATAATTTTGAGGAATAAATCTTAAGGTATAAGCTCACTACCAAATGCATATTGTAAGTGCCTGTTAAATGCTACAAATTGCCATCAGTTACTAAGGGAAATGGTAATTCCTTTTAAGTAGTAACATAATTTGTTTAAGGGCTGAAGAAGTTTGTCTCTGAAGAGACTGTGTGTTTCGAATTGATTGTCCTTCATCTTCCTACCTTTGCGTATCTGACTGCCCACATACCTTTACTGCCCATTTGAAAACAATTTGGAAAACTTACAGTCCTATGTCCCAGCCTTGCTGAATTTCTGGAACAAATTTTACACATAATTACATAGCCGAAAGCTGGTACTCTTTCAAACTGCTTCTCTACAACTTCATAGCAAAATGCAGCTCTCCAACATAAATTTGAAACCGCTTGCTATTGCAATGATAATTTCACAAAACTTATTTGTATTTTGCAAATGTCTTATAATTACTGTAATCATAGCTATTCCTTCACCATCTTTGACAAAATTTCCATTCTTGTTTTGCAAGTGAGGCTGCAAATGGAGCGCAAAGGCACTCACTATTTTGCAGTCCTGAACGAGGCTCCCTCTCCTGTATCTATACCTGTAGATATAGATATAAAGATAGATAATATAGATATACGGGTAGAATATACATAGACATACTCATACACACAGAAATACAGATGTAGATGATACAGACATAGAGACAAAGACAGATCTATGTAGACATAGATGTACCTGCATCTGTAGTTTCATCATCTTCTTGCTAATGTATTTGTGAACATGTATTAATCAGCATCCTAAGTGATTAAAAAAAAAAGTTGCTAGCATCTGTTTTCATGAATTTCTACCCTAATAAATGGCAACCATATTGGGAGAGCTTCTTCCCAAAAATTGTCTTCGTAAACACATTTAAATGATGGCAAAGGAAAATCATATAATCCAAACAGGTTTTTTTAATTAATTTTTAGGGGCACCTGGCTGGCTCAGTTGGAGGAGCATCTGACTCTTGATCTTAGGGCCATGAGTTCGAGCCCTGCATTGGGTATAGAGATTACTTAAATANATTTGTTCCTTCAGTGTTTTCATTTCTCAGTTCATGCTGTATGTCAATTTGTCTCCCAAATATGACTGATTTCATCTTCTTAGTTAACTTAAAAAAAATAGCTACATATGCTGGAGTTCTTTACAGAAGGTATATTTTGAGAAACATGATTAGGGTTCAAGCTCCATGNTTTCATTATTTTTATTATTTTTATTTCATTATTTTTACTTTTATTGAGGTATAATTGACAAAGCTGTAACATATTTAAAGTGATCTGATATACTTATACATTGTGAAATGATTACCACAATCAAGTTAATTAACACAGCTATCATCTCACGTGGTTACCTTTTTTCCTCTTTTCTTGAGAAAACACTTAAGATCTACTCTCAGTAGATTTCAAGTATACAATACAGAATTATTAACTATAGTC
>NW_027529583.1:1189683-1190795 GCF_008692635.1 Crocuta crocuta | reverse complement strand
TACACCACAGTTTCTATATCCATTCATCCATCAGTGGACACTTAGGTTGTTTCCATAGTTTGGCTATTGTGAATAATGCTGCAACAAACACAGGGGTGCAGATATCTCTTTGAAATAGTGATTTCCTTTCCTCTGGATATACCCAGAAGTGAGATCGCGGAGTCATATGGCAATTTGATTCTTAATTTTTTGAGGAGCTTCCATACTGTTTTCCATAGTGGCTACATCAGTTTACATTTCCACCAACAGAGCATGAGGGTTCTCTTTTCCCCATATCCTCACCAACATTTATCTCTTATCTTTTTGATAAATAAACATCTTCATTGATGCATCCATTCCTTACTTAACCTATTGAGCAGATACCGTGTGCTGGGCACTGTCTTAGGCGCTGAGAGGATCCTATGATGGACAAGACAGACAAAATCTCTTCTCTCATGGAACTTGCATTCCAGTTGAGAAGACACTAAATAAGCAGATATATAGACAGATGGATGGACAGAGATAGANAAGCGTCCGGCCTCGGCTCAGGTCACGATCTCACGGTTTGTGGGTTCGAGCCCTGCGTCAGGCTCTGTGCTGACAGCCAGCTCAGAGCCTGGAGCCTATTCCGGATTCTTTATCTCCCTCTCTCTCTGACCCTCCCCCACTCACGCTGTCTCTCTCTCAGAAATAAATAAAACATGAAAAAAATTCTTTAAAAAAATAACAACTTATATAAAAACTCACATTCTACCTCTGCCCTTGTAACATTTTGCACTTGGGGAAAATTCCCACAGCTGATGAACAAAAGGGGTGCAGAATTATAAAAAATAAAGAAGGCTCATTANGTTGCATTTTGCCATTTTAAAAAATATATATTATTTTAGAATTGCATCCCTTCTCCTTCCTCTCCCAGAACAAGACTCCAGTGTCCCAAGTTGTTGCTGTTATTTATTTTTCTCTCATCACATGTACACACAAATTTATAGAACTCTAAAGGCCCTGAAAGACCATCTTCTCTCCATTATTTTACAAATGAGCAGAGTTAGGTTGAGAAAGACAAGCAGTTTGCCCAAGATAACAGAAGTAGCTGGGGGCAGAGCTGGACTGGATTCCAGTTCTGCTTTGACATC
>NW_027529583.1:1187161-1189499 GCF_008692635.1 Crocuta crocuta | reverse complement strand
AGTTTGACATCCCCAGGAGAGTACAATAGTGAATAAGAATCGATTTTATAATACTAATGAGAAAACACTGGCCGACTCAGCTACAAAAAGGGTGACTTCGAGGTTGTAAACAAGAAAATTGAAAAGTCTATTTGCAAGTCCTTTTATTTTCTTTCTTTCTTTCCATGCTTCTTTTAAGTTAAAGAGTTAGATTTTCTTCACAAAGAAGAAAATGACTTTCTGACAGCCAAGAAACAGAATCTGAGCTGAAAATTAGAAAAACTAGTCACTTGAGAAAAAGAAGCTAAAATCAGTACAGTCCCCCTAAACATAGGCCAGCAGATGTTCTTCTAAACATTGCCCTCATAATGATTAAAACACTCAACAATTTACAAGTTAAGTAAAGGAAGTAAACAGACTTCTAAGCAACACATGAGAAAACTTCACTATAGATCAAAAAGGACAAATCAGAAGATCAGGATATCATTTTTTAAACCTGTAAACATACCAACAGTGCTTATGAAGGTTGGTAAAATGGGAACACTCATGCATCACTGGTTAGCAGATGTAGATATTTGTAGAAATTATTCTGGAAGGCACTTTTTCAGAAAAATATACCAGGAGCCCTGAAATGTTCATGCCCTTTAAGTCAGAAATACACCTCTAGGAATTGGTCCTAAGGAGATAAGCAGAGATCCAACCAAAGATTTATGTGAAAGGATACTCATCACTGTGTTATTCATGATGCTAATACACGCGCGCGCGCACACACACACACACACATAGATTAAACATCCAACCAAAAAAGCCATGAGTAAATAAAGTATGCTATTTCTGTCACATGGATTTTTCAGTGATTGTTAATGATATGGGAGAAATGTTCACAATATCAAGTTAGACCACAGATTCTCAACCAGGAATGATTCTGCTTACCAACGGACATTCAGCAATGTCTGGAAGACGTTTTTGGTTGTCACAGCTTGGAGAAGGAGGTGCTACTGGCATCTTGTGGGTGCGGGCCAGGAATGTTGTTAAACATTTTATAATACACAGGCGACCCTCTCCCCCAACAAAGAATTATCCTGCGACAGATGAAAAAACCAGGGCACAATACTATGAACACTGATTGATCTCAAGTCTTAAGAGCAAAAACAGGGTATCACTTGATGCTAAAATTATGGGTGATGTTTATTTGTTTTTTCTTTACGCTTGATATTATTAAATATTCTACTGTGAACATGTATTATTTATAAAGTAAATTAAAAATTTTTAAATAATTCTTCAAAAGCTCTCTGCAGCCTCTTGCATCAAATCCAATTCATCACCTCCACCCTCAGGATCACACATAATTTGGCCCTGTCTGACCCACGGAAACCTTATTCTTCCCTACTTTTCACCAAGAACTCTCCACTTTAATCAGACAAATGTCTCCTGTATCCCTGAACACACCTTGCTCATTTTCTCATCTCCTTGATCATCTGTGACACAGGATAATTGCCTCCCTCACAGGATTGCGGAGAGGATCAAATGAGATAAAATGTGCAGAAGCATTTTATAATTGTCTAGTCCACAAATTGACGTTTTCACTCTCTATTGCCATGCACACTCTCTCTCCAACTAAATTAAACTTATCTATAATTCAACTCTTAACCCACAAATCTCTGTTTCTATGAAGTCTGTTCTGACTTCTCCTAGACTGTTCTGGGACACAGTGAACCCTACAACTGTGCCCCCCTCATAAGAGAAAGGTTGAAGTTGAAGCATAGGTTCCCAAAGTATGTTTCTTGGGACAGTAATTCCATAAGATATTGTATCAGTCAAGGTCATGTCAGGAAACGAATGATACATTCAAATTGGGCAACTGGGAGAAAGTTTAACAATGGGCTATTCACAAACATAAAGACAGAGTACAGGGAAACCACAGAAGATAGTGCAGGACCCCAGGTCTAGTAACAACAAGGAGCTGTGACCATTCCTAGGCCCCAAGAGGAAAGACGATGGAGGGTGGAGTGGTTTACTGAACCCAGAATTAAGAAGAAAAGAATCAGGGCACCTGGGTAGCTCAGTCAGTTAAGTGTCAGACTCTTGATTTCAGCTCAGGTCGTGATCTCATGGTTCGTGGGTTTGAGCCCTGCATGGGGCTCTGCATTGACAGTGTGGAGCCTGCTTGGGATTCTCGCTCTCCCTGCCTCTCTCTGCCCCTCCCCTGCTCAAGCTCTTTCTCTCTCTCTCTCAAAATAAATGAATAAACATTTTTAAAAAAATTTTTAAGAAGAAGAAAAGAATCAGAGGGAGAAGGCTCCAGAGCTGGGATTTCTGTCCACAGACATAGTCCACTATAAGAGACCCAGCAGACTGT
>NW_027529583.1:1185416-1187145 GCF_008692635.1 Crocuta crocuta | reverse complement strand
GTGAATAGGCCTCACTGGCCAAACCAACTCAGAAGTTAAAGGGAATATTACTCAGGGTTTTCCAGAAAAGCAGAATCTATATTGGGGGAGAGGAGAGAAATTCATTTTCAGAAATTGGCTTGTGCAATCAGGGTGGTCAAATATTGTAACCTTGAGCTAGAACTTCCTCTTTGAAAAACCTCAGGTTTTACCCTTAAGGCCTTCAGCTGAGTGGATGAACACAAGCATTAAGGAGAGTAATCCAGTTTCCTTACAGTGTACTGATTGTAGGTGTTAGCCACAACTACAAAATACCTTCACCGCAACACCTAGATTTGTGCTTAATTTAAAAAGTGGGTAATATGGCCCAGCCAAGGTGATGCATAAAACTGACCGTGACAGAGGTCAAGAAGGACCTGTTGATATGGTTCATACAAGCTGGCGTCATGGACGCACAGCAGAGTAGAGGAAGGTTCAGGGAGGGTGGGCCTAGAGGAGCGAAGAGTAGAAAGAAGCTATCTAGCACATTTTTTAATAGCTATGTTGTAAGCAAAATTATTCTGTGGTAAAATAAATTTGAGAAACGTCTAGTTAAACGAAGTCAAACCAATTACTTTCCTGGTAAACTGAAGAGGGGAGGAGTTGTGAATGGCAGAGGTGGGATGTGCAAAGGCTCATAGGTTAATAGGTGGGTATAAATGTGCACTCCAAGTGGGAAGTGCAAATGGGTTCATGTCGCTGAAGTGCGATGTCCAACTGGAGTGGGGCAGGCAAGGGAGCCATTAAGTGGAGGCACTTTACAGGCTGAGAACTTTAGAGAATATAATTAGGAGGTTTAATTTTATTCAAGAGGTAATTTTAATTGTTCTGGGCTTCTTAGAATGGGAGTGGCCTAAACCAAATAAAAGCTGAACAAAGTATCCATTCTGCCATGTGTAGGATGCATTAGAATAAAGACCAGAAACTGAGAAGCCTAAAGGAGGCAAACGAGGCACTGTGGATCTAAGATGGCCACTGATTACGATGGGATCATGGTGGGAGTGAAAAGGAAGCCGGAGAGTCAGGAGAGTTTCCAGAGGGTTAAAAAAAAAAATGCTTAGTGGCAGCATGGAGGTAGAAAGTAAAAGAGGGATATGATTCTAAAGTTGGAAAAAAAGTACAATGTTAATTCACCATAATTAAAGATATAAGGAAGATGCCAGGCCTACTGTGGGAGCAGCAGGGAGGCCACGAATTCTGTTTCGAGGCATCTTTGAGCTCTCTGAGTAGACACTGAGCAAAGCTCACCCTCCCAAGGTGAAAAAGTTCATGCACAAGAAGTTATCATTGAAATTAAATGGTGGTAGCCATGTCCAAGGACTAGTGCAGGGACTAGATCCCTTTATGAATCTTGTGACAGACGAATGTGTGGGGATGGCAATTAGTGGACAACAGGACAATAATGGAATGGTGGTATTAGGAGCAAACAGAATCAACATGTTATAAACCCTGGCAGGACTATAACCAACTTCTATGCTCACCAGAGAAATCAACTGCTTCTCCACAGCACCTGTTCTACTAAATGTAAAAATTGGGTTGTATACANTATTCACACAGTCTTTCCAACTCTAATCAGTAACTAGTTCTTTCATTCCACACAAAAATTAGAAGCTGCTTTATATGAGAGGCTGAAATGACCCATTGTGCCACTGGAGAGCCCCTTCTTACAATAATATAATAATTGGGAGTGAAATTAAATAAGCTTCCTGAG
>NW_027529583.1:1177898-1185373 GCF_008692635.1 Crocuta crocuta | reverse complement strand
AAGCATCCTGAGAAAAAAGCTCAGAAAAGAATAAACTTACAATGGGAAATAATCAGTGTAATTAAACAAAACTGTGGAAGGATGTGTTAATAGATGCAACAAGACAGTGCCTTTTATCACTGCCACTGATGAGGGGCTCCACACTACAGCAAGCAAAGTATCAGGGGCCACAGAAGAAATGCAACGTGTCTTTTTTTCCACACAGTATTCATCTCCCATCCTGGCAAGTGTGCCTTTCATGGAAATACATCAAGCTGTGCCCTATTCTCCATCACAGCCCCCCGTGAGGACGCAGGTAAAGCCTCACTCTCTCCAACCACCCACCCTGCCATGGAGAACAGGGAAGAGTCTGTGAAGGAGGTTCTGACCCATACCAGGGCCCCAAGGAATGGACACTGGTCTTGGAGTAGGATGATTCAGACCCTGGCTCTGCAACTTGACTCTAGCATGCCATTTCACCTTTCTTAACCTGTTTCCTCACCTTTAGAATGGCGATAACTTACCTTAGAGTGATAACATGATTAAGTAACATAATGTAAACAAAAACACTTTATGGAATGAAAAATATAATCCAATCTCTGGTATTATTATTATTCACTGGGGTCCTTTCACTATGAGCAGTCACTCTAACCTCCATTGGCCCTACCTTGGTTAGAAAGTAGCATTTGGAGCTCTAGACTTGGGTGCACTGAGAGCCATGGCACGGTTCTGTCCACAAATGGATTCGCTAGGGTCCCCAGTGAGTAGAAGAAAAGCACCTATGGACCAGAACTAGGTCTCCTCCCTCGTTCCTGTCTGGTTGCTATGGAAACCCCTAGTCATACTTTCAAGGATTCATTCAACCTGCCATTTTGAGTGCAATAGAGACAGAAAAATTGGTTTTAATATAGTTGGAATTAAATATTTCCATTAATTGCTTTTACAGAATTTTTATGCCATTTAATAAAGAAGAAAGCAAACTGTAGTAATTTTCCCAAAATGTCAGTGAATGAAAACATATGGGTAATCTCTCCTCTCTCAGAATGGCTTGATCTTCCTTGATAAAATATCATCTCTCCTACATAAGAAGTACTCTTTTCCCAGAAGGATGTGGCAGAAAATTAGAAAATGCCAGCTGCAACGACAGTTGCAGAGGGCCTGAGACTAAGAAGGAATCATTACTTGTGTTCTCCTGCCACATCAATCATTAAAGATCAGGAAGGATCTAAGACCCAAAAGTTACCGATGATCTCAAAGTAATCTGGTCAGCAAACCTTGTTGGCAATTCCAAGGGTTCTGTGAAACTGAGATTGTATGCTTCAAAGACAGCGAATGTATTAACAACATAATGATAGCTCACATTTACAATGTTGACTATGCACCATGCTTAGCTCCTTCCTTGCTCATTGAATCCTCACAAAAAAATCTCATAAAGTTAAGCACCATTACTGCTTCCATTCTACAAACGAGGAACCAGGGGTTTAGGGAGTTAAGTAAATAGCCCAAGTCCATAAAGAGACTAAAGAGCAAAGCCACCATACTGGCATGTATAGGTATATTAAGAATCCCAAGGTCAAAGCCGCCTGTCCATAAATTCAGACTGACTACCGTCAGTATCTCAAAGTTCTTACATTTAACTCTTTCTGCAGACACAGACCCTCCAAAATCTCCTCCCACCCCAAAATATTACTAAAGGTCTTAAAGTATGCCTCTCCTGTGCCCATGGGTCAGCTTGTGAGCCACAGTCAGGACCCAGCTCACCTTTCACAGTCCTTTCTCTCCCTTCCAGTTCACTCCATCCATGTCCTTGCTAATGTCCTTGCTAATGCAGCCACTAGGGGAAGCTTCAATGCTCACACAGCTGACGGACATCTTGGAACATCCTTGACCATGTGTCTCTGTGGTCCTGGAGTTGTCAATTCTGAAAATGTCACAGCAGTCCTGGTGCCATGGAGAAGTAGGGACTCTGGCTCTCATCCTTCACAGTGACGCCCATTATCACCTGGATCCCGAAGCAGTTCATCCAGTATCTGGTTCCCCCGCTTCCTCATGAGGGTTCAAAATCTGATCCTTCTTTCCTAGTTTTTCTCAGAGCCCATCCCCTTGCCTCAGGCACAAAAACAATCAACAGGACGGACCATCAAAGTCAATTTATGCTAGGGTGTTCCGCAGAACACCTTTCAGAATTCAAACTCCTATAATTCAAGAATAACTTTTTCATAAGACTGATAAAGAACAGTATCATGTAGTTATGTTTATCAGCTACCATAGCAATAGCATAATTAGAGTTTCCAATTCTCTCAGTCCACCGGCTTGAAACATATGCGATTATTGATTTTGCAGGGGGAGGTTCACATTATTTCAAAAATTTTTCCAGAAATGAGACTTTGTAAGTATGTTTGTATCATATTACTTCATATTTAAATAATCCAAATTCACATAGGGCTATATTAATACATGACACTTTGGCCTTTCCCACTCTCCCCTCCATTTCTCAAGGGGAAGAAATCTTAACTTGAGAGTTAAGTGCCACGTCTTTCCTGGGGTGTATAAAATCTGAGTAATGGGATTATTCTCAAAGAAATGAAAACACATTGCCCCTCCCCTGGTGACACACTCTCTCCCTCAAAATAAATAAATAAACATAATAAAATAGGATACAAATCATCTCATATGACTACTCATATCAGTTAGCTTTTGCTGTGTAACCAACCACCCCAAAGCCCAGTGGTTTAAAATAACTGCCATTTGTTTAGCTCATGATTTGGGAAGTTGGTTGGTTGTTCTGATTGGAGCTATAGCTCAGTCAATCCCTGTTGGACTTCTACATGCATCTGGAGTCAGCTGGCAGAGGATCTAAGATGGTCTCACTCAGATGTTTGGCAATTGGAAGGCTGGAATGACAAGGTCACATGTCTTTCACCATCCAGCAAGATTGTCTGGGTTCCTCCACATAGCAGGTCACAGGGTCCCAAGACAAAGAAAAGCAGAAGCCACATGGCCTCTTGATGCTTAGGTTTGGAGCTCACTTGATGTCACTTCTACCACTGTGCATTGGTCAAGGCAAATCCCAAGGCCACCCTGGATTTCAAGAATGGGGAAACAGTTCATCTCTTGATGGGAGAAGCTGAAAAGTATTGAGGCCATTTTTTGCAATCTGTTCCACTGCTGATACATATGAATTCACGGCTCTCTACCCCAGAGAAAGATCCTCATGGCTGAAAATCCATGCACTCTGCCTCCCACGTACTGTAGAGGAACTTGGACAAGACTCACTTCCTGGCTGCTCCTGAACTAGGAGTGGTATTTTGGCAAAGCTCATATCAAGACTACTAGTAAGTCACCACTTATATGGTATATGCGTTTGGTAGGAAAAGCCCTGCCTACCTGCTGAGTTCCATTAGAGCCACTAGCATTGCTGCATTGCCTCCAGGGAGAATGTCCCTTTTTATGTATTTTCATTAGGTAGTTAATCAAGTGGAAAGACTGGCCCTTAGAACAGGACTCTGCCACAACAGAGCAGGACAGGTACATATAGATGAGACATTTTTTTCCTGAGACTTCCCCTGTGCCTGAGTGATTAAATGATACAGATCAAGATCATTCCCACCTTCACCAATTCTTCTATAATTAAATTCTTATAAAGTGGCACTCAACAAAAAGTTACCAGACGGAAGGATGGATGAATAAATGAACACCGAGAGCAGGAAGAAATTCTGCAGAGCAAATACAGCAGCAGTCAGAGGTGGAAGGTTGTCAAGAGGCTCTCAACGAAGAAGAGGAGTGCAGAGAATGAAGATGTCCTACTCTTGCTGCTCCGGGCCAAGTCACATGACAGCAAATCTGCTATTTCCATCCCCACAGTGTCTCCAAAAAGTCTGGCCTGATGTGCTTGGCTGATTTCAAGTTTTTACTGTGACTAAGCTAGGTAACGTTTTGAAACAGAAGCTTCTTTTGAATAATATTTTGCATAGCCTTTTGACTATTCAGGGAGTTCTCTCCAAAATTTGTTTCTCGTTGCCACATTTATGTCATCCACAAGCTCAACAACATTTTTATTCCGTAATAGAATAATAAGATTGTGTCGCTTATAGGCATCTGTAGCTTGTGGTTTTTTAGAAACACAGATCTTAGTATCAAAATTTTAAAAGATAAAACTTATAGCCATCATTTTGTTTCTCTGCCCGTGCATTATAAAATTACCATTATACAAAATTATGCATTATACATTGTAAAAATACCATTATAGAACATAAACTGTGGCATCAAAAGACAACTTAAATAAGTGAAATATTATTCTGCACTTTGTGTGTTTAATTATGTAGTCCCAAATCTGATTTTGGACTGAAAAGCAACTTGAATTATGTGGAAATTGTATATACCAGGAATAGTTACTTCAAAATTATATCAAAGTAAAGAAGTTAATAAAATCAACTGTTTTAAAAAGCAAAACCTGCCTATATCTGGTATCTTCCTTCTGTAGTATCTGGCATTTGCTAGTGCATTTCATTATTTTATTTCAATTCAGTATTCAAGGAAAGCTTTTGAAACCATTTTGATTACCCTAACAGCTGAAATGAAATTTTTACAAGAACAGCATATCTGGAGCCAAAGATCTGGATGACACAATGAATGCAATGATGAAAATAATTTTACAACAGCCCAGCCTAACATATTGGCTTCATTTAAAATTTATATCAGACAGGTTTTTTTAAAGTACTTTTCCTCTAAAAGAAAACAGTAGCTTTCAACTCTTTCTGTTGGCCAAAATAAAGTCCTAAAGGTTTGGAGATTTGGATAGTTAGCAGAGTCCCAGAAACTTATTGCCCAGAATCCTATATGAGAATTATTCTCAGAAGTTTTGGAAAGGAAAGATATCCTGGGAGCTACACAATTAAAAAATTAGTCCATTTTCATAACAACAGTAGACTCCTATGGAGATTTAATAAATCGTGCTTGAACACGTGGAAATACTCCCAGTAATGGTCTGCCCTCTCAGAATTGTGGTTCTAGCAGGCATCCACATAGCAGTGATTGCAAATTCAGATCAGCAATCAGATATAAGACACATTACAGGCTTTAGTCTCCATGTGCATAGCTCTGTAGAAGGACAGAGGACAAGAAACAGCACCTTCATTTCATCAGGACACCTGTTCTAAGTCCCCCAAAGATGTCCACATCCTAATTCCCAGAAGTATAGATATATTATGTTAAATGGAGAAAAGGAATTAAAGTTACAGGCGAAATTTAAGTTGATGACCAGCTGACCTTAAAATAGAGGGATTATTTTGGATTGTCCAGATGGGCCTAAAGTCATCACAAGGGTCCTTAAAAGTGGAAGAGGGAAGCAGAAGAGAAGACCAGAGTGATACCATGTGAGAAGGAATCTATCACCACTACTGACTTTAAAGATGGAGGAAAGGACACCAGGCCAAAGAAAGGTGGCCTCTAGCATCTAGAAAAGGCCAGGAAATGGATGCTTCACTAAAGCCTTCAAAAAGGAACACAGACCTGCTGACACTTTGATCTAGCTCATTAAGATCCATGTCAGACTTCTAACCTGTGAAACTATAATGTAATGAATTATGCTATATTAAGTCACTGAGTTTGATAGAATGGCCATAGGAAACAAATACAATGCTTAACAGCTACCCAAGTACACAGCTTCTTTTGCCCTACACCCATGCAAGAAAGGCAAGGCTGCCACAGAACCATATCCAAGGTCATCTTGACACAGAGAAGTCACAGCTTTAGCTTCCCAACAATCTTTCATATGGGTCTTGTGACACAGACCCAAAACCTGTATATTACCCCCAGCAGCTCCAGTCCAGAAGTCCAGATCAAGCCCTCACAACAAACAAAACAGGCACAACATTCCATGTTTATTATCACTACAGTTTCCCAAGAAACAGGACTCTGAGGTCATTCTTATAGGCAGACCTAGATCAGCCCAGTGCTGAGGCTAACCCTTTACTCAAAGTTGCAACCCCAATGTCATTCTATATGTTCACATTCTAAATCTGAGTAATCTGTCATTGTTCAAATCTTGAGTACAAATAGGGCCGCCTCCCCATAGACACCAAAGGCCAAGTACTTTCTTTCCCTGGACCCAAGCAACTAGGAAGGACAAGGCACGTGACCGAAGTTCAGCCAAACAAGATGGCAAGAAGGAAGTCTGGGATCCATTCCAATCTTGTCAGTCGCAGCAGCGTTCAATGCCCAGAGTAGTGGAACCCAAAGAGCCTGGCCCATAACATTTTCTGTGGCTCCTCTTGCCTAGATCTCCTTGGTTCTGGTCCATTTTCTAAGTCTGGTTCGACAGCTTTCCCATCAATTCCATGAAAATACTTGATATCCTTCTAATCAATTCCTTTTCTACTCAAGATAAACAAAATCAATTTACATCATGAACCATTGGATCAGCAGCTGTTACAATGAGGGGACTTTGGACAGCAGATCTGGAATTGAGGGGAATCTAGGTTTGATTATATAACCTAGTTGGGGTAAAAGCAGTCTACCTTCAGGAACAGAAATCTGGTAACCCATTGCCCAGAGTGGAGAAGCAACTAATCAAATTATAACCTTTCCAATATCTGTTTGAAAGCAAGCCCTGGGGGACCACATTGGTAATGCCATATATAACAGTATAAGAAATCAGGACTGAAGAATGACACGGCTAATATTAGAAAAGTTAAAGAAAGAAAATGCCACAGTGAAGTCCCTAATTCTTGACTGAAAGCAAAAACTGAAACTAGGAACTTTTTCTGTCTGTGCTGAAAAAAAAGTCTTGTTTTTTGTAGCAGCAGTATAAAACCACCCAAAATCAAACCCCCACTTTAATGGGGAGTTAATCTGTAAAGTCAATTGAATCACAGCCTCATCAAATCCTTCATATGAAAGTTAGGGCATCAATAAAGAAAGTATACCTTGAGAACTGCAATTGTGGAAGGACTTCAAGAACTCAAACACCCAAATCCCAAACTCCACTGGACCTCAGTCTTCAGTTCAAGCAACCCTTCCTCACACACCTGATGAGCCCATTCATGTGTTATCTGAAGACTCTGTAATTCTCTGTCCTTGCTACAGTTGCCCTACACAGGGAGCCTATGTCAGTTCACAGGCCCTGAAACTCCTTAATGAAGGGAAGCCAGGGAGGCTTTAAAAAGAGTCCTGAAATTACTTTACGAAAATATATTGGCTGTCTCCCTTCTATCTTTTCCCAAGGGACCTGTGAGTATTTACCAAAGAAACTGCATTGGGCAAAAGATAACACCTTTTCACAGATTACTAAACATTGCATCTGAGTTAACCCCACTGTCGCTCACTAATTAGGAGATTCAGGTGATAAATGGAGTTTGAGTCCAAGTCGAAGTCTGCCTTAAAGTGGGCATAATGACACTCTGGACCCAGCCCATGATGGTTTACCTGTGTTCTAAGGATTTATCTATCAATGGTAGAATCCCCATTTGTCTCTGATTCACAGGTAAAATGAGGCA
>NW_027529583.1:1177306-1177857 GCF_008692635.1 Crocuta crocuta | reverse complement strand
GAGCAACATCATGTCGGAGGGAATTACAGCAATTAGTGTGACCATGAAATTCCTAAGAAATGCAGGGGGGTCTGTAGGTGGCTCAGTCAGTTGAGCCTGAGTTCAGCTCAGGTCATGGTCTCGTGGTTCATTAGTTCGANCAATATGCATTAAGCACCTAGTGCTCCAGGTAATTTTGAAGGTGCTAGGGATATTCAGTGAACAAAACAAAGAAAAATGCCTATGCTTATAGAGTAATAGACCTGACAAATATTTTTGTCTTTTCAGATAAAAACAAGAGCATTTTCCTTCTACCTAGTAGGGACAGAACACCTTATGCACTTGTCACAGGGCTTTTCTAGTTCTGTGCCACAGTTTGGTATGCAGGAAATGTGACTCTCTCCCCATCCCACCAAATAATTCTGAATCCTAGATCATACTCAGCAGGAACCTGGGTTCAAATCCTATCTCCACTGCTTTCTAGCTGTGTGAATTTGGGCAGGTTACTTAACTTCTCTGGGGCTCCATTTTCCTCTCTGTAAAATGTAAAATCTCATAGTATTTTTGTGAGA
>NW_027529583.1:1174130-1176472 GCF_008692635.1 Crocuta crocuta | reverse complement strand
CATTTCTTAAAAAATATGCATTAAGCACCTAGTGCTCCAGGTAATTTTGAAGGTGCTAGGGATATTCAGTGAACAAAACAAAGAAAAATGCCTATGCTTATAGAGTAATAGACCTGACAAATATTTTTGTCTTTTCAGATAAAAACAAGAGCATTTTCCTTCTACCTAGTAGGGACAGAACACCTTATGCACTTGTCACAGGGCTTTTCTAGTTCTGTGCCACAGTTTGGTATGCAGGAAATGTGACTCTCTCCCCATCCCACCAAATAATTCTGAATCCTAGATCATACTCAGCAGGAACCTGGGTTCAAATCCTATCTCCACTGCTTTCTAGCTGTGTGAATTTGGGCAGGTTACTTAACTTCTCTGGGGCTCCATTTTCCTCTCTGTAAAATGTAAAATCTCATAGTATTTTTGTGAGAATTAAAGGAGTTAATATTTGTAAAATGCTTTAGTACCTAAAGGAGTCTATTTTCTGCAACAATGGTTCTCGTTTAGCGAGAAGCCAGGACTTTCTCATTAGCAAGCCAGCTTCTGCTTTCCCCTTAGGGGAGAAAAAAGAGGGGAGAGTGTTGTCTCCACCAGATGGATTGAGCCTCACCATGAAGGGCCAGCTGGGCTGCTACAGCTCACTGCAGACAGGGATCAGTACAAGTGAGATCAGGTGACGTCTCATGGTGTCGCCTACTATTTTCATGTCCAGTGATAAAAATTAAAGAAATGTTAATACAGGCAAACCCAAGCAAGACCACCAAGGATTCCATTTCCTTAGGAATGAAGATTTGAGTAACTCTACTCAGCAAAAACATTAAGCATCTGAGATAGAGGTTTCTGGCAAAGAAGACCTGAAATACGGATGGGAAGGCAGAAGTTATAAATACTAGATGTTGACTTGTGGCCAGAAGTACAGGTAGGGACAGCAAACTTCACATGGTTCCTTCATTGTTGTCACATAAAAATATGGAGGGGCGCCTGGGTGGCTCAGTCAGTTAAGCATCCGGACTTCGCCTCAGGTCATGATCTCACGGTTCATGGGTTCGAGCCCCATGTCAGGCTCTGTGCTGACAGCTCAGAGCCTGGAGCCTGCTTCAGATTCTGTGTCTCCCTCTCTCTGCCCCTCCTCTGCTCCTGCTTTGTCTCTCTCTCTCTCAAAAATAAACAAACATTTTTTTAAAAAAACTTTTTTAATATGGAAAGAAAGGTGCACATGAATATTATATGGCCAAAGGATAAATTATAATTATAATCTTTTTTTTTAGGGGGGCGTTTCCCAGGATCTGAATGCTGTCTCTAAACTTGGAGAATCTACCACTGTGTGAACCTTGTGGGAAGCAATTCCTCTCTCTTGCTACCAAATAGAAAAGATCAGATCCTGACTTTCCCTGAGTCCTGGCTCCTGGGCTAAGGGCACACTAAGTTTGGCCAATCAACACTCCCACACAGGTCTTTGAATCTTGGGTGAGTGACTCAAAGAAGCAGGGTCAGCTGGAATTCACACAGTGACGCCAGGAAGGCCCCTGGGGTCCAGGGAGTTCACACAGTGGCGCCAGGAGGGCCCCCGGGTCCAGGACAGCAGTACACTCACAGCGTTTACGTCCAGCAGTGGCAACAGAAGGGCCCAAATCAAACGCTTCCACTGCAGTGTCCTTGAAAGAAGATCCAGCGGATCAGCTGAACAGATTCTTCCTACCACAGTGTAAATCAGCTTCTCCAAGTTTCCCACGTTTTCTTTGAGCTGCTTTATATCTTACTTATCTTAGCTTCTTCTCTGTTCAATGTAATGAGAGTTACTTGATGTGATTTGCAACCAAGAACTTGGGCAAGTTCTCACAGAAAAAAAGACTGAAAGGAAATATATCAAAATGTCAACATTTCAGAATTAAAATTATCTTTCGTCAACATTTCAGAATTAAAATTATCTTTCTTATGTTTACTCCTTTTTCAGAGAAAGGGAGCATGAGCCGGGGAGGGGCAGACAAAGAGGGAGACACAGCATCCAGGCTCTGTGTTGAGAGCAGCGAGCTCGACATGGGGCTCAAACTCATGAACCGTGAGATCATGACCTGAGCCGAAATCAGATGCTCAACCGACTGAACCACCCACGCGCCCTTAGAATTAAAATTATTTTTGTTTTCTGCTTATGTATTTTCCAAAGTAAACATGTATTATTTTTACAATTACACTGTTAATAGACAGAATAAAAATTATCCTAATTGATGCTAATTAGTCTATTTACGAGCCAATTTTTAAAAAGTAAAATACTGAGGAATACAGAAAAGACATGTTTTGACAGTGGGTAGGAAAAGGTTGAAGTAGGGAATACCTGTTTAGGACAACAGACC
>NW_027529583.1:1173584-1174086 GCF_008692635.1 Crocuta crocuta | reverse complement strand
TGGGCCAATGAGAAAACTTTTTTTTTTAAATTTTTAATGTTTCTTTATTTTGAAGAGAGAGAGAGACAGAGCGTGAGCAGGGGAAGGGCAGAGAGAGAGAGAGGGAAAGAGAGCAAAAGAGGGAGAGAGAGAGAGGGAGACAGAGAACTTGAAGCACGCTCCAGGCTCCATGCTGTCAGCACAGAGCCCAACACGGGGCTCGAACTCACGAACTGTGAGATCATGACCTGAGCTGAAGTCAGACGCTCAACCGACTGGGTCACCCAGGTGCCCCGAGAAAGCTCTTTTAGAGGGAAAAATACCTGAAAAGGGTTTCTTAGCTTAAGCTGCCATTAAAAAATACCACAGACTGAGTGGCTTACACAACAGACTTTTGTTTTCTCACACTGCTAGAAGCTAGAAAGTCCAAGATCAAGTTTCTAACAGGGTTCGGTTTCTAGTGTGAGCTTTCTTCCTGGCTGCAATGGGGTGTCTTTTCTTGTTCATTCTATTGGATCCAACC
>NW_027529583.1:1157142-1173543 GCF_008692635.1 Crocuta crocuta | reverse complement strand
CTATTGGATCCAACCCCTACCTTATGACCTCACTTAACCTTAATTATTTCCTTAAAATCTCCATCTCCAACTACCGCCACAACAGGGTTGGGGCTTCAGCCTCTGAACATGGGGAGGATACAAACATTCAGTCCATAACAAAGAGGATAGGACATTAAAGAAAAATTTACTTTGGTTCTGACACTTTCAGAACCTTGCATGAAGAAATGTTCAGAGGGAGGGAGGTGAAAATGAATACAAATACTGTCCTTTCGTAACCCTGGGGACACATACCTGAAAGAGTGTGGCAGACAAAGCTGTTAGCAGAGAGCAGTTCAAGAAATGAAGAGATCAGGCCAACTCATCTTTGACAAAGCAGGAAAGAATATTCAATGGAATAAAGACAGTCCCTTCTGCAAGTGGTGCTGGGAAAACTAGACAGCGACATGCAGAAAAATGAACCTGAACCACATTCTTGGACCATTCACAAAAATAAACTCAAAATGGATAAAAGACCTAATGTAAGACAGGAAGCCATCAAAACCCTAGATGAGAAAGCAGGCAAGAACCTCTTTGACCTTGGCCACAGCAACTTCTTACTCAACACATCTCCAGAGGCAAGGGAAACAAAAGTAAAAATGAACTATGGGAACTCATCAAAATAAAAAGCTTCTGCACAGCGAAAGAAACATCAGCAAAACTAAAAGGCAACCAACAGCATGGGAGAAGATATTTGCAAATGACAAATCAGATAAAGGGTTGGTATCCAAAATCTACAAAGAACTTATCAAACTCAACACCCAAAAAACAAATAATCTGGTGAAGAAAAGGGCTAAAGACATGAACAGACACTTCTCCAAAGAAGACATCCAGATGGCCAACAGACACATGAAACAATGTTCAACGTCACTCATCATCGGGGAAATACAAATCAAAACCACACAGAGATACCACCTCACACCTGTCAGAATGGCTGACAGTAACAACTCAGGCAACAACAGATGTTGGCGAGGACGCGGAGAAAGAGGAGAACTTTTGCACTGCTGGTGGGAATGCAAACTGGTGCAGTCTCTCTGGAAAACAGTACAGAGATTCCTCAAAAAATTAAAAATAGAAATACAATATGACCCAGCAATTGCACTTCTAGGTATTTATCCAAGGAATACAGGTGTGCTGTTTCAAAGAGCCACATGCACTCCAATGTTCATAGTAGCACTAACAACAATAGCCAAAGTATGTAAAGAGCCCAAATGTGCATTGATGGATGAATGGATAAAGAAGATGGGGTATATATGTACAATGGAGTATTACTCAGCAATCAAAAAGAATGAAATCTTGCCATTTGCAACTACATGGGTGGAACTTAAAGGGAATAATGTTAACTGAAATGAGTCAGTCAGAGAAAGACAAATATCAAGACTTCCTCATATTAGGACTTTGAGATACAAAACAGATGAACATAAGGGAAGGGAAGCGAAAATAGTATAAAAACAGGGAGGGGGGCAAAAACATAAGAGACTCTTAAATATGAGGAACAAACAGAGGGTTACTGGAGGGATTGTGGGAGGGGGAATGGGTTAAATGGGTAAGGGGCATTAAGGAATCTACTCTTGAAATCATTGTTGCACTATATGCTAACTAATTTGGATGTAAATAAAATAAACAAACAAATAAATAAAAAGAAATGAAGAGATCATAGTATTGGAAGGATCATTAACATAGATAGAGTCAGTCCTCATAATTTGCAGATTTTGTATTTGTGAATTCACTTACTTGCTAAAACTTATGTGTAACCTCAAAATTGACAGTCTTTTGTGGACCTGTGCAGAGCAGCAAAACACTCTAGCTGCCCAACGCATGCTCTCATCGCTGAGGTCGAACATGGTGACGCTGTGTTCTTGTTTCAGCTCCCATGCTGTAAACAAATGTCCTTATCACAGTCTACTGAGTGCTGTGTCTTCCACCTTTTTGTGCTTTTTGTGGGTGACTTCGCTGTTTAAAATGGCCCAAGAGTCATGCTGCAGTGCTGCCTAGTGTTCCTAAGTGCATGAAGGCTGTCCTGTACCTTCCGGAGAAAATATACACATTAGATAAGCTTCTTTCAGGCATGAGTCCTAGTGCTGTTGGCTGGAAGTTCAATGTTCATGAATCAATAATGTAGGTTAAATAATGTGTCTTTAAACAGAAACATACATAACACAAGGTCACACATTGATCCGGAACCTACAGCTGTTATTTCCCCTGAGGGGCACTGGTTCAGTATTCACAACTTCAGTGTTCACTGGTACTTTATAGAACAGAACTACCACAAATAATGAGAATCAACTGTATTTAGATCACCAAGAAGTATGTAGAAGGAGCACTGGAAAGAATAACAGGAAGTCTGAAGATACATGTTTTCAAGGAAGAAGATAATCCAGGCATCTGGAGATGACTGCAACAAGAAAAGGTCGAAGGTGGTAAAGTCTGATGGTATAAGATGCAGAGCTGGAGGATTTTAGAAGGGAGAGAGAAACTTCTGGAAGAATCGATGAGGACCAATCAAACATAGGGAATGGTCTAATCTCAGAGATGTGAGACATCAGGGGCAAGTTCATGACAATTTCTGTTTGTTTGTTCTGGTTCTTGACTAGCTCTAAACCTTACCGTGCCTGTGGGCACCCCCTCCTCCTATCTGTAACCGGAGCCGTGTTTTTCCCCCTCCTACACAACTCCAGTGGCAGGTCCATCCTCTTCTAAACCTCACGTTGGGAAATAGAAGAGATGAGGTGTGGAGTACAGAAGCATCATTCTGTTTTACAACTCAAAATATCACAAAATAAAATAATTTTCCTTTGCTATTTCTATATAAACACTTCTATTATGCCCACAAAAGACAAAGGTTACCTTTTGAGAGAGATTATTCATGAGGAAAAAAATTAGAATTTTGAACAAGCCACCTAAGTGACCTCTTCAGCATATGAAACCAGGGCTTCACTTTTCGTTAGATGACTAATCTGAAAGA
The DNA here is from genome assembly GCF_008692635.1 of Crocuta crocuta. Taxonomy (NCBI): domain Eukaryota; kingdom Metazoa; phylum Chordata; class Mammalia; order Carnivora; family Hyaenidae; genus Crocuta; species Crocuta crocuta. Next base: position 1,170,560 of record NW_027529583.1, on the reverse strand, counting down.
TGAAAACATAATCAAATTGCTTTAGCGCTTCTCAATATAATTTAACCTTAGAAGGGCCTGGTCAGTGTTCTCTTAAAATTAATTTCACCCAGTGATTCTCCAGGGAACAAAGAGAAACAGAACTTAAAGATAAGCATGCATATTTATAAACATACTGAAGTTTATTTGTCTTTGTGTTTTTTTCTCCCAACAAACAATTCTAAACTGTTGCTTAAGGCTTTTCAGCTTTAAAAAAATCTTTAAAAAAGAGGCCTCCTTCTGAAAAACTCAAAGATTGGTGGCCAATCTCAAAGAACAACAACAAAAAAAAATTAACCAAAAAATGTAAAATTTACTCTGCCTTCATAATTAAGTCAGCTTGAAATAAGTTTTCTCTAGAGTTTTAGCAACTATGAGATTCCTAATAAAAATTCATCAGAAGTTTAATATCCAGTCATAAGTTCAAAAAAAAAATACTCAGACTTGCTTTTCTTTGCTTATTGTGGGTTTCTCATTTAATTCCTTTTAAAAACACTAAAGTGGAAATCAAATAACATGCCAATTTGACAAGATCCTCCCACCTTCAGAAACAGGAAAAACAATAAATTGCTAGCACCAACCAGAAAGGATTGACTATCTAATTGACCCGAAGTTTAATGGAATAGCTGAACTAGGGTACTGTGGAGACAGGTGTTTCATAGGGGTAAAAATGGTCTAATTTATACAAAAATGTTTTTTAAAGGCATACTTGGAACTACCGATTAAGTTTAAGAAAGAGTAATATTGCCAAGGGCTGGCACAAGTTAGAGGAAAACAGGCAATCTTACACACAGAGTTGGCACCATTGGAAACTGGGTCCAACTTTCTGGAAGGCAATTTGGCAAAAGCCATAATAACAGATGTCCTCATTGACCAGGACTTCCACTTCTTGAAATTTATCTTAAGAAAATAAAGGAGGAGTGCCTGGGTGGCTCAGTCGGTTAGGTGTTCAAGCCTTGGTTTCAGTTCAGGTCGTGATCTCACAGTTGTGAGATTGAGCCCCGCGCCAGGCTCTGCACTGAACAGGGAGCCTGCTTGAGACTCTCTCTCTTCCCTCGTCTCTCTCTGCCCCTCCTCTGTTCACACTCTGTCTCNAAATGCCTACCAATAAAGAATTATTTCAATAAATGGGTCTTTCTTCTCCGACCCTTGCCCACCCCCCTTCAGTCTATTCTCAACACAGTAGCATCATCTAATTAAAATGCGATGGCTTGACGGTTATGTCACTCCTGTGCTCAAAAGACTCCCATGGCTCCCCTTGCTCAAGATCAAAGCCAAATATCTACCATGGTCTAGTGCCACATTTTGCATGGTATAGATTTGCCATTTAAAAGTGGCTCTTGGGGCGCCTGGGTGGCTTAGTCGGTTAAGCGTCCGACTTTCGCTCAGGTCATGATCTCGCGGTCCGTGGGTTCGGGCCCCGCGTCGGGCTCTGTGCTGACTGCCAGCTCAGAGCCTGGAGCCTGTTTCGGTCTGTGACTCCCTCTCTCTCTGACCCTCCCCTGCTCACGCTGTCTCTCTCTCTCTCCTAGAAATAAATAAAACATTAAAAAAAAAAAAATTAAAAGTGGCTCTTCCCTGAACAAGCGTTATGTGCTCCTGGTAACCTGTGATCTTCACCTTACACACAGAAGAACCTAGAATCTTAAGCAGCTCCCTTGTGAAGGACACTCCATTGGATATTCACCATGACAGACATCCTTCTGCATAACTTTTTTACATTTTCTCCAGAACTGTTTAGATACTGAACAGAAAGCTGTTTTTCCTAATCACTATCAAGTGACTATCATCTATCACCTGGAGTACTGTGAAGCCGCTTACTCCATTTCTTGACAGCCAGCCCCTGTCCCAGCCACCCCAGTCCCCTNTTGGGCGTCCGACTTTGGCTCAGGTCATGATCACAAGGTTCGTGGGTTCGAGCCCCGCGTCGGGCTCTGTGCTGACAGCTAGCTCAGGGCCTGAAGCCTGCTTCAGATTCTGTGTCTCCCTCTCTCTCTGACCCTCCCCTGCTCACACTGTCTCCCTCTCAGAAATAAATAAAACATTAAAAAAAATTAAAAAAATAAAACCCATTGATGCCATTTCTCTACAGACGAAGATCCAAATTCCTGGTGGTCAAGGTTCTAGAAGAGTACTATACAATAGAAATATATTATGAGCCACATATACAATTTTAAATTTTATAGTAGCCATAATTTTTTCCAAAAAGTTCAAAATGGATATTTCATTTTAGCCAACCTAACCAAAATAATTACTATCTCAATATGTAATTACTACTTCAAGTAGATCTTAAATATTCTCACTACAGATAACAATAGTAGTTATGTGAGGTGATGGATGTGTTAATCGACCTCATTATGGTAATCATTTCACAATATATGTGTGTGTATCAAGTCATCACATTGTACATCTTAAACTTACATGATGTTACATATCAATTCTGTCTCGATAAAGCTGAAGACATTCAGTTTTTCATACTGTTTGAAGTCTACTATAGTACATCTCAAGTTGGACAAGCCACATTTCACATGCTCTATAGCCCCATATAGTTATTAGACAGTGAAGCTCTACAAGGTCAAGATTACGCCCACCCCTTCAGCCTTCTCAGGCTATAGACATATTTAACTTTCAGGTGCTCAAAGTTGCCATTCTCTTTTTCCCAGTTCTTTATACATGTTGAGTTTTCATATAACAAATCATTTGAAAGAAGACAAATAACCAAATTTTTAAATGGGCAAAAGGTCTGAATGACATTTCACCAAAGGAGATATACGAATGGCCAACAAGCATATGAAAAATACTCAACAGCTTTAGTCATTAGGAACATGTAAACCAAAACCAAAATGAGATACTTGATACCACTTCACACCCAACTAAAATGGTTATAATTAAAAAGATCGACAATAACAAGTGTAGGCAAAAATATGAAGAAACTGGGACTCTCATATATTGCTGGTAGGATTGTAAAACGGTGCATGAATGGCACTCAGTCTCACCAACTCTATCCGTTGGCCCACACGGTGCTTAGTATTAGCCCTGCAGGCTTCACCATGGCTTGGATACCATGCTGTGTTCTCATGCTCAGCTGTGTTGTCCTAATGAGGTCATACTGACTTCACTAGAAAGCCCCTGAAATGAATACTGGCTCCAAGTCTTGCCCACTCAGGAGGCCCGGTTTCCAGAGTGGTGAGATATTACAGGGAGGTGAGGAAAGCAAGGGGTTTTAAGTCAGCAGCCCTGGGCCTGAGCCCAGCTCCCCCAGTCACTTACCTGTGTGAACTCACCAAGCTGCTGTACCATTCTGAGATGCAGCTTCTGCTTCTGCAAAAGCAGCTTTAAGAACAACTGCTCATTTGAACTTACCAAACAGCCCCGCACATCAAGACAGGCAGCCTGTAAGAATGTGCTCTGTAGCTAAAAATGTTCCAGGAGTCCAGAGTTGCTAACCATTGCCTTCCTTGCTGTTTTTCTTCTGCACTTTGCCCTACTATTTCAGTTGGCCCATTGGGATCTGCAAATTATCCCCCAGGTGCTGTAGTACAAGAACTACCTGATCCCCTTCAATCCAACTGGAGAAATGTACATACATCTAGTAAAGTCTATATAAAGGGGCACCACCTGGTTAAGCACTTGATACATTTATTCTCTGAGTGTCTTACATGACCTTTTTCCAACTGCTGATCATACAGTGGCTTGATTTAAAATAAAGTGTGTTATTGCTAAAGTTGGCACAAAATCGGAGGGATGACATTTGTTCTTTTCTTTAAAGTTTTCCTGTATTTTTTCAATTTTCCACCAAAACCACATACATTGCTATTTTGGGGAAAGGGTTGTTTAAAAAAAGATAAAGATAAAAGAAAAAACTTTAATGCTGATTCTATTTTAGACCAACCATATATAGCTAAAACTTTCAAAACACTTTGTAAGTGGTAGATTTTTGTTAAAAGAACTTTGTGTATATATGTGTGTATATATATTTTAGTTTGTTTATTTTGAGAGAGAGAGAGAGGGAGACGGACAGAGAGAGGGAAAGAAAATCCCAAGCAGGCTGCACACTGTCAGCACAGAGCCCAATGCAGGGCTCAAACTCACGAACCATGAGATTATGACTTGAGCTGAAACCAAGAGTCAGACACTTCACCAAATGAGCCACCCAGGTGCCCCAAGAACTCTGTATATATTAATCACCTCAACAACTCAAAAAAAAATAAAAATAAAAATAAAAAACAACTCTATGAGGTAGGTATTTTTTATTTTACTCCTTTTTATAGATAAGGAAGTAGAAACCCAAACATCAAGTGTCTACCCAGCATCACACAACTAGTAAGTAATGGAGCTCGGATTTCAACTGTTAAAAAGAAAACCACAGGCCCCAAATGGAGTCACTTAGGCCAAGTCACCAAATCGGGGCTTAATACCTAACCATATTGCGGTTCCAACCTCCCAGAGAAATGTAGTCTTAACAGGTTAGTCAGGAATGTTCTGATCAGACCAAATGAGGTCATCTGTCTCATGTGCTCTCTCCATTCTGCTCCCCCCCTCAACTCCAGGAAGATGAGGAAATTCACCTAATAAGACCCCCTCCCCTTCTCCCTAAGGCAAGGTGACTTTGGAACAATCCTTTCTTTTCTTTTGCTAATAACTTCATTGCCCCACCATCTATCCTATAAAACCTTCCATTTTCTACAACTCCTTGCAGTCCCCCTCCATCTAGCATCCCTACTGCTACCTGATTCATGAATCATTTAATGAAGTCAATTAGATCTTCAAATTTACTCAGCTGAATTTTTGTTTTTTAACAGAATCCAAGTACCTCAGTGTCAGAGTTCATGCTTTTAACTAGTAATTTAACTAGTGACTAATGCTATCATCAACCATGGCTCTAAGGGTCCAACTGCACAAGCAGACTCCCTTGGGAAAAAAATCAGTGGTCTGTTATACGGGGGGATCCCCAAAGCAAGAACCGTGTTATCTGTTTCTGTAACCGTTAGCTTTTGCCCCATAACGAATGAGTCTGAAACGTAAGTACCTAAAAACTACAACCGTCAATTTCACTCACAGTTCTGTGGATTGGCGTTTGAGCTGGGCTTTCTTTTGCTGGTCTCCTGCTGTGCTTGGCTGAATCACGTCAGTTAGCTACTAGTCTGCAAGGCATCTCTGCTTCCACACGTTGGCTGTGAGCGTGGGCAACAGGAGCCCTGGGCCACTGGTCTCTCACCATCTAGCAGGCTAGTCTGACCTTCTTCACATGGCACCAATGACAGGGTCCCAAGAGCCTGAAGAGCAGATAAGCCCCAGTGAGCAACAGCTTCTCAGGACTCTGCTTATATTACATTTGCTACTGACCCAAAGCAAAAGCAAATCACATGGCCAAGCCCAGAATAAGTTTGGGAAGGGACTACCCAAAGGCATGATACAGAGGGATAAATAATTGATGACCACTTATGCAATCTACCAATATCTCCATAACCAAACACAGAACTAATAAATGTTTATTGAACTGAACCCTATTTCTCCTTCATGAAAAATCAAGGTTAAGACCAACTGTCTTTTCCATCTCTGCATTAAGGACACCCATCAAACAGATGGAAGAGTCTGACTGGCCCTCCTCACACAGGAACACCTCACTGTGGGTGACGGGGCCTATCACGGGACAGGCACCTCCTAATACAAGGTCTTCTCAGCTCTTGGGGTGAAAAGTGTGTTCTTCTTGGTGGCTGCTTCCCAAGCTCTTAGATTCACAGGACTTGCTCCTATCAGTGATTCTGATAGGAGGGACCCCCTCCTTCTCCCACAGCCTCTGTGGGGTCCCCTGTGGGACACCTCTATAAACCTGCTCCACTTTGCATTCCTGGTCGCCCTCTAGTGGCTCCTTAAGGTTGTTGAGCCATTTTAAGAAAAGTGTTCAAAACCATTCTACAACTATACCAAGAAGAAACAGTTGTGCTTGCTTTAGGTCAGTAGTTTTCAACGGGGGGGGCGGTGCTATTTTCCCCTAGGGAACATTCAGCAGTGTCTGTAGAGATTTTTGGTTGTTGCAACTGGGAGAAAGGTGCTATCGTCTAATGGGTAGAAACCAGGGATGGTGCTAAACATCCTACGATGCACAGGAGAGCCCCGCCACACAGAATTATCTGGTTCAAAATGCCAGTAGTGCCACGGTTGAGAAACTGCCTTAGATTCAGAGTGAGCCCTTGTCCATCCTAAGGATGCACCCACTGCCCCACCCAGGGTTATTACATAGCTGGGTGGATCACTTCCTTGGAAGAATCAATCTTTAGGCAACAACCCTAAATTCTTTCTGTGCAACTGAAATCTCAGGAACTATTTGTATGGCATCCTAGAATTCCATAGATTAGACAGACAAACTACGTTCTAAATGGAAACTCAGTTACATGCAAGATGATCTTATTGTCTCTTTCCATTATCTATGCTCAGTCCTACTGATGCTGAGAGCAATTTTCTCAGAAAAAAGGAGTGCTTAAAGGTTTTTATTGTAAGCCAGTTAATAGCCTCAGGGAATAACAATGGCTTCCAGTGGAGAACTGCATTATGGGACTTCTCTGTGAACCATGAAAACTCTTTGATAAAACGCACATTAGTTGCAAGGAGTAAATGACAGGCATTCAGTTTTAACAAAATGACATTTGTTTCATGGAGGAAGGGAATTTCTTACTGTCAGAAAGAACACCAAGTACCAAGGGAAAGAAAGCTACACAGACATTGATGGCTATGGCAGCTCTATGTACAAAAGCAGTAAGAAATGAAAGCCTTGATTCTAGATACCCATCTTACCATGGAGTTTTAACAGTGCTAATTAGAAGAGAGTAGCTGACATTTCCCTAGCATGAAAGATAAACTAAAGTATCGCCAAGAAACTCACGTCTGAAAATTTCTCAGAAGAATTCACTAGTAAAGGTGCTTTTTATTAACCCTGGACTCTATTCCATACTTGTTTACTTTCTTATGATCCTTTATGCTAGTAGCTAGGAACTTCCTCCTCACTCATCACCTGCAATTCCTCATTCGAGAGTGACGCAGGGAGGGCAGGGAGGAAAAGAAGGGTCCATGGCTCCAGCTGTTCAATGCTTTGCTTTGTTTTTTTTGTTTTTGTTTTTGTTTTTTGTTTTTTGTTTTTTTTTTATTTTTTTTTTATTTATTTCTAGGAGAGAGAGAGAGACAGCGTGAGCAGGGGAGGGCCACAGAGAGAGGGAGTCACAGACTGAAACAGGCTCCAGGCTCTGAGCTGGCAGCCAGCACAGAGCCCGACGCGGGGCTCGAACCCACGAACCGCGAGATCATGACCTAAGCGAAAGTCGGACGCTCAACCGACTAAGCCACCCAGGCGCCCCTCAATGCTTTGCTTTGAAACCCTTTCTCCACTTCTTCCCAGATTCCTCTCCCTGCCCTCCATCCCCATCTCCTCTCTACTTCCTCCTCGGCTGTCTCCATACCATGCCTGGAATGCCAATGTTGGGGAGACAGGTGCATCACTCCCTCCAGACCCACCTGGGTTTGCTGTGTGCCACAAAATCGATTTAGAACAAAAGGCCCTCGACTAAAGGTCATTCTCCTCATGCAAGGCCAGCCAGGGAAGAGCTAGCCCCTTGCAGGACGAACCCAGCTTCCCATGTGGACCTCATCCTCCAGCCTCCTCTAAGCCAGCTGCTCCCCGTGACTGCCTAGATGCTTCTAAGTGAGCTGTGGAACAGCTACCAAGTGTGCCCAGGACCAGGCCCTGGCAGAGGAGTTTCTCAACAAAACTTCCCCCATTTGCTTCCCAACTGGGATTCTGCCACTACTGGTTCTTATTCCAGAGGCTTCTAACTTCAGAGAAAAAACTTTAAGAAACCATGAGGCTGAGTTCTCCAGCCACGCTGAGAGCCACCTTTGGCTAAACTTCATTCATTTCCATTCTGTCACAGTAGAGTCATAATCTCTGTGTCAAGTGGTAGCTATGGAGTGTAAAGGGTAGAGACAGCTGACATGCTGGGACAAAAGGGTGGCCCAAATGTACACTGAAAAAAACATGAGCTTTTTGAGTCATAAGATTCTTTCTTAAGTGCATGTTGTATACCAGACACTGCACTGAGCACTATATACATTTTCTCACAGGCTAGCTGTGAGACTTTGGGCAAGATGGTTAACCTCTCTGTTTCTGTTTCCTTTGGGAGATACAAATAGCTACTTTACAGAGCTATTTAAGGATTAGCTGAAATAGCATGTGGAAAGTTCTGGGCGCATGGTAGCTGTCCTAGTCAGCTCCGGCTACCACAACAAAATACCATAGACTGGGTGGCTTAAGCTACAGAAATTTACTTTCTCGCAGTTCTGGAGACTGGGAAGTCCAAGATCACGGAGCCAGCTGATTCACTTCCTGGTAAGAGCTCTCTCACTTGAGTTGCAAATAGTCAACTCCTCAGTATGTCTGCCTTTCTTCAGCATGTACACAGGGAAGGAGAGAGAGAGACCCCCATCTCCAAATACTGTCACTTTGGGGGTTAGGGCTTCATCACTGGGGAGACACAAACATTCAGTCCATAACGGTAGGCATTACATAAGCAGTAGCTATTATTACTATTATAGTTATTATTAATAAGACAGGTATCGACACTCAGCAAACAGCTACAATGGCATGGCTTAATCTAAAACAACAGAGTTCTCACTCTGGCTTGAGCACCCACTGACCTGAATTGATACTGGCAGAAAGTAAAGCATGGGATTCCTGGTGCCCCTTCTGAGACTCCCACCGCTGAAGCAGAGCTGAGCTATCTCGGCTTGCTGTGCCTTGAGGCCTCTGGCGAAAACCAGTCCACTATCACTGGGTAAGCACCAACGATCTGGGCAGGCTGCGGCTGTGCCTGCTAACCAGGGTCCTCATGACTGGCCACGGGGCATCCTCTATGTCCTACCGCATCTGAAGTGCGACAGTCCTTGCAGCTCCACTCTCTTCCAGGTGTGCGACTTGCAATCGTGGCTGCTCTTCCTGACCCTAAGGGTCCCGCAGCACCCAGGATCAAGCTTCTCCCCTCTTCAAACTTCTAAGCAGATGTCTCTACCTTCTCCTATTCTCTGATAATCCAATCAAGGTATAGGTTGTCTTCAGGGCAGCCTTTGCACCTCCCAGAAAATTCCTCCATTTCCAACCTGGAAAGGGTGAGAAGTATGTTTATTTCTACTTTTATGAACATCAACTTCAAGTAAGTAAGTCAGAAATAAATTTCTCAATCGTTTTCTCCATGATTTTCAAAAAATATTTGCTGATAGAGAGACAAGAGGCTACAGAATTTCAAGAAATTCAGTCAAAGGGGAACAAACATCCTTGTTTTCTTCATGGAATATGGAATACAGTCTTTTATGGAATATCAACCTCATAGGTTCTTAGAGGCCATTTAACCTATACTTCCAGATGAAATGTTAAATTCTCTCAGTCACCTACGCCTTTGACCTCACCAAATGCCAGGAGAATGTCTGATAAAAGAGAACATCAAGCAGGATCTCAAGAAATCTGGGCTCTGGACCAAACTCAGTTTCTAACTGGGGTTTCAGCTTCCTTGTCTCTATCCTGAACATTCTGCAAAACTTCAAGAAACATGATCCTGAACTCCAAAGCGGTTACAGCATCTAAACATAGTATTCTGTTCTGGAGGGAGCCCCTTTTCCAAATGGACACTGTATTTCAAAGAGCAGAGAGAACCATCGCTAACCATTCAGTCCAGCAAACACCGATAACCCACCAACAGCATTCCTGATGGGTTCAACGATTTCATAAGCCCTGGAGCACCTGTCATTTGTGTCCTTGTACAAGCTTATGAGATATATGCTTCTTTTATTTAGCACTGCATTCTTAGACCTTAGTCTTCTGCTATTGAAACACAGTGAAAAAGGGATACAATTCCAGTATCGGTAGACTACTTTCTTTGAAGGCAAATATCATCCCCTGTTTTATCACTCAAACATAATATATAATCTTCAGGCTGAAAAGTGGAAATGAGACACAAAAGTGAAGGCTTTCTCTGTGGTTGAAACATGACTCCTGCATTCAGATATAACAAAGTAGAACACATGATCTGGTATAAACCCTGTGATACCCCTCCTGTGGCACACAAGAATTCAGGAAGCAGACAGTGTGGGCTCCCCTTTTTCTTATGTGGAAGAGCAAATCAAATTGTGGGCCTCAGAGGGAAGTGGCAAAACTAAAAATACATTCACATCAGAAGTATTTATTGAGCTAGCCTGTGCCCCCACCCTGTGCTAGCCTGAAAAGCAGCAGAAGGGCAAGAAAGTCCCTGTGCCCACCCTCACAGATCACAGCCTCTGTCCACTCACCACAAGCAGGATGCAGCAAATCTTTTCAGACACCATAAAGGATCCATCTGTACCAAAGAATTCATGAACATTTTACTGACTCTATTCTGAGGAGGTGAAGGAGGAAGTTACATTGCACAGCACACAACATGTCCCAGAAAATTTGCTATAAATATCTCTTCCCAAGTCTCTTCTCTGAGCCATGCAATTCCATTTTCCCTCCATCTCACTCACCACCACCCTCTCCACTTATGTGGAAGATTTTAGCCTGTTCCTGACTTGTTCCCTTCAGTCTTATGTATCCCCACCCCATAGTGAGGTTGTAAGCTTCCTGAAGTCAGGAAACATGTTTCATACTTCTGTATGAAAGCACTTTTATTTTTAAAAATTTCCATTTGGGGCACCTGGGTGGCTCAACCGGTTAAGCATTCAACTCCTGATTTTGGCTCAGGTCATGATCTCATGGTTCCTGAGACTGAGCCCCCATGTTAGGCTCTGTGCTGGTGGCACAGAACCTGCTTGGTATTCTCTCTCTCCCTCTCTCTCTGCCCCTTCCCTGCTCACACACATGTGCTCTCACTCTCGTGCTCTCCCTCAAAATAAATTTTAAAACTTAAAAAAAAATAAAATAAATCAATAAATCTCCATTCTTTCCATAGCAGCAGGCTGGGGATAAGCAGCTGTGGAGAGCTGGAGGCACCCGTGAATGCCTTCCCCTCAGTAAAATCACTTCCCACACGTAAGCAATACTAACTGTTGCCTGGGAACACACAAGACTGGAGAAACAAGCGGGGACAGCAGGACGAAGGAGAGGAATGGAGAAGGGGGAGTAGCCCGGACTAATAGGTGGGGTGGGTGGTGATTTCTGCGTTAAAACCAGGGAGTTTAATGGCTGAAAGGAGAGACATTAGCAAGAGATATTACAGAGATTCTTTGAGAGACATGGGTGTGTCATACAATGTACATCAGAACCTGGCATAGACTGCGGGTTTTACACGCAATGAGGGAGTAATGACAGCACCAGAAGTAATGACAGTTGCCCAAGTGTGAATGGTGAGGGCCTACGTAAGGATGACAGTAGGGAATACTCTGAAATAAGATGTCAAAATTTTACGTGTTTTTTTTTTTAACATGACTGCATAACAATTTATAAAGGTCTCCCACCCTAAAACCACTTTCTTCCCTCCCTCCAAATATCCTTTGCATCTATCAAGGCTCAGATCAATTTCCATTTCCTCCAAAAAGCCATCTCAAACCTTCTGGCCAACAACTCTTCCCTTCTCTCAACTTGTAGATATAATTCGCATTGTTGAGCTGCTGTCTTTGAATCCTCCCATCTATCCAATATGTTATTATGGAACTAATCCTTAACCACAGCTTTCATCATGCCAATATCTCTACCAAAAAAACTCACTAGCTTCTCTCTAGCAACAGGACTTTTTAAAAATTGAAGAAAATCAGTCCCTGATGACCATGAAAAATTTATTCTGCAGATATCAGCACAGTACCTCTCTTATACAAGCCCTTTCCCAGAGCTTGAGTGAATGTGGCAATCAGTCACATTCCATTCCTTTCTCATACTATTTCACAATTTAGATCCTGTCCTTCTCATCTACATGCCAATTCAATACAGCTTCTGAAAATCCAGAACCACAGGATACAAAACTTAAGGCAATATACTAATGTTTTTCAAAGTCTACCATAGCCTAACCATCAAAGAGTTACTCACTGCATCTTCCACAGACATATGTAAATGTTAATAAAAGGATTATAAATTCCCCCTTTGGGACTCTATGAGGGAAATGTTGCAAGGCACACAAGGTACAAGAGACACCACCACAAGCATGAATCCTACAAAGAACACAACGACACTAAACCCATATTGTTTAATAATAACATTGAATGTAAATGGACTAACTGCTCCAATCAAAAGACATAGGGTGGCAGAATGGATAAAAAAACAAAAACCTTCTATTTACTATCTACAAGAAACTCATTTTAGACCTGAGGACACATTCAGATTGAAAGTAAAGGGATGGAGAAATATCTATCAGGCTAGCGGAAGTCAAAAGAAAGCTGGAGTAGCCATACTTATATCAGACAAACTGGACTTTAAAGTAAAGACAGTAACAAGGGATGAAGAAGGGCATTATAGAATAATTACAGGGTCTATCCGTCAGGAAGAGCTAACAATTATAGAGGTCTATGCACCGAATACGGGAACACCCAAATACATAAAACAATTAATCACAAAAAGAAACTATCTTATGAATAAGAATGTGCTAATAGCAGGGGACTTAGTACTCCACTTATAGCAACGGATAGATCAACTAGACAGAAAATCACTAAAGAAACAATGGACTTGAATGACACATTGGACCAGATGGGTTTAACAGATATATTTAGAAATCTACATCCTGAGGCCATGGAATTCACTTTTTTAAGTGTGCATGGCACATTCTCCAAGATAGATCATATACTGGGTCATAAAGCAGTCCGCGACAAATATAAAAGAATCGAGATCATACCAAGCACAGTTTCAGGTCACAATGCTATGAAACTTGAAATCAATCACAGGATAAAGTCTGGAAAACCTTCAAAAGCACGGAGGTTAAAGAACACCCTACTAAAGAACAAATGGGCCAATCAGACAATTAGAGAAGAAATTTAAAAATATATGGAAACAAATGAAAATGAAAATACAACAATCCAAACTGTATGGGATGCGCCAAAGGCAGTCAGTCCTAAGAGGAAAGTACATTGCACTCCAGGCCTATTTCAAGAAATTAGAAAAAGCGCAAATACAAAATCTAACAGTGCACCTATAGGAACTAGAAGGAAAGCAACAAGAGCACCCAAACCCAGTAGAAGTAGAGAAATAATAAAAATCAGGGCAGGNAAGAAATGGACAAATTTCTAAACACACACACCCTACCAAAATTCACACAGGAAGAGACAGAAAATCTGAACAGACCCATAACTAGTGAGGTAATTGAATTAGTTATCAAAAATCTCCCAACAAATAAGAGCCTTGGGCAGATGGCTTCCCTGAGGAATTCTACCAGACATTTAAATCAGAGTTAATACCCATT
>NW_027529583.1:1155605-1156824 GCF_008692635.1 Crocuta crocuta | reverse complement strand
AAAACCACACTGAGATACCACCTCATGCCGGTCAGAGTGGCTCAAACGAACAAATCAGAAGACTATAGATGCTGGCCAGGATGTGGAGACACGGGCACCCTCCTACACTGTTGGTGGGAATGTAAACTGGTGAAGCCCCTCTGGAAAACAGTGAGGAGGTTCCTCAAAAAATTCACAGGAGAACTTCCCTATGACCCAGCAATAGCACTGTTAGGAATTTACCCAAGGGATACAGGAGTGCTGATGCATAGGGGCACATGTCCCCCATGTTCATAGCAGCACTCTCAACAATAGCCAAAACACTGCAAGAGCCTAAGTGTCCATCAATGGACGAATGGATCAAGAAGATGTGGTTTATCTATACAATGGAATACCACATGGCAATGAGAAAGAATGAAATCTGGCCATGTGCAGCAACATGGATGGCCCTTGAAGGGGTTATGCTGAGCGAAATAAGTCAGGCAGAGAAGGACAGATACCATATGGTTGCACGTATAGGTGGATTAGGAAGAACTTAATGGAGGACCATGGGAGAGGAGAAGGGGGAAAATAGTTGGGGAGAGGGAGGGAGGCAAACCATGAGAGACTCTTGAAAGCCAAGAACAAACTGAGGGCAGATGGGGTGGGAAGAGGGGAAGGGGGGTGATGGGCATGGAGGAGGGCACTGGGGATGAGCACTGGGTGTTATATGGAAAATAACTTGACAATAAACTATGAAACAAACAAACAAAAAATCCCCCCTTTGGAAAGAGTCATTCTGAAACTTTCCTTGCTGTACCAGTGTAACTGCCATTTAAGTATTTCCAGTCCAGAGACACCTGGGTGGCTCAGTCAGTTAAGCGACTGACTGGATTTCAGTTCAGGCCATGATCTCATAGTTTGTGAGAAGAAGCCCTACACGGGGCTCTGTGCTGACAGTGCAGAGCCTGCTTGGGATTCTTTCTCTCCTCTGCCACCCCTCCCCTACTCTCTCTGTCTCTCAAAATTTAAAAAAAAAAAAAAAAATTCCCCAATCAGTCACGCTTTCCCCACTACATGGTTTTCCTGAAAGTTTATCCTAACTTTAAGAATGTTCCAGAGTTTGGCACCAAAATTTCAATTGATTAAAGCAATGTTTTCACCCCTGGCTGTGCATCAGAAGCCTCAGTGCTCCCTCCAGGCCAATTAATTCAGGATCTCTAGAGATGGGTCTGGACACTGGTGTCAGGTTCTCCTGCCT
>NW_027529583.1:1153358-1155588 GCF_008692635.1 Crocuta crocuta | reverse complement strand
ATACCAAGGTCACACAGAGGGAGTTCATAAGCCTTGTAAGCACACCAATGCCTTAGAGGGCAGGCCAGAGCCAAAAACGGATGCCAGCTTTGGAGAACCTGAGCTCCACGCAGAAACGAGGCAGGAGCACATCCAAGAGGGGGAGGGGACCCCAGCCACACACACTGCCTTCTTGAGGAACCAGCCATGTTTCTGAAGTGAGCCAGATGCACAGAATTGTTCTGATATTAACAGACTCATGCAGCAGTAAGGAGAACTGGTTAAACTTTCCTACAACACTGTTTTGCTTCTAGAGAAAAATCTATATGATCTGTAATTCTTCAGGGAAGTCCTGTGTCCTCTGACCTCATTTAAACCACCATTAAATTACTTCTTTGCGACTGACATTAAAAACAAAGATGGGGACATCCAGCTGGCTCAGTGGGCAGAGCATGTGACTCTGGATCTTGGAGATCTCACATCGGGTGTGGAGTTTACTTTAAAAAAGAAAAAAAAAAGGCAGTAAAGATGTTCAATGGCTATGTATTGACATTGATTTTTATATCAACCACTCCTGTCTTTGGGGCCAACCTGCCAGACGAAATTTTCAAGAAGGCTCTGGGTAAAGTTCAATGAACAAATACAACCTCAAATGGTACAACTGCAACTGTTTGTCAGGCTTGCTTTAGCTCGATGCCACAGGTGACACAGTAAGCAGGAGGCCAGGCATGACTCAGCTCTGATAATTAAAAACAATTACAATCTTCAGATGAGAATTTCTTTCAATCCTGCTATGGTCACTTGCTCTTTTTACATTTATATCATTTTTACAGCTTCTAGATATTTCCAAAACGTGAATCCAGCTGTTGACAAAGTATCAACAGAGCCCTTACATTCTTGAGGGATGTGAATCCTCAATGACAAATATTAAACAGACAAAAAATTATGTTTTCTCTGTTACATAAATAAAAAGTAACTGGGTAATGTAAGTAAGCTTCGGAGGCTCCATGCCTAAGAGAGAACAAGCAAACCCTGCTGCCCTCCTTGTCCTTAAAATTCAAGGTCTCTTATTTCTGTCATGCTCCCCCCAACCACCCAAACCATGTCCCCCACACGCCCTCACGCCAGCCTGGAGCTGAGCCTGCCTTCCATGCTGTCCCTGGGCTCCAGCCCTCAAATGTGACTCCAATCTCCCAAAATGGTGAATGCTCTTCTTAGGAGATGAGCTCGGGGCATCTGACATAGGTGTGGGCCATGCCCCATCAGGCCACTTTGGTTCCTCTGCTCTCTCACCAGGCTCCTTTTCGTGCCTACCAGCCTCACAGCAAATGATATATACAGGTGTGTATGTGTCTGTGCACCACTACAGTAAGTGCAAGAAAATAGAGGACCTTTTCCTCTGCCCCCCCACAGCCTCCCTATCACCTCCACCCATTCCTAGTTTATGGTTGTGACAAAGAGTTAAAAGGAGCAAGCATATGAGCACAAACCAACCAGGACAGCTCACTCCAGTGCCATGTATCAACCAACCAGCCATTGATCTCTGAGACCTCAAGATGCAATGACACATAATTCAAATTCTTACAGCCCCAGACACCAGGGTGTCATTTCCCCATCGTATGGAATGTGTAGGGCGGCATATGCAGGAAAAGAGTCCCCGAAACATCAGCATTAAGGATCACACCGTACACTTCCGGTAGCATCACCTTGAAATGAGTGCCGGGATCAGGAGGGTGGCAGGAAAAGGAAGGATGACTCCAAAGAGAAGAAAGTAAGGTCCTTTCCTAGACTCACAGAACCTCGAGGCTGAAGGTTCTTATTGGAGTTTCGTGGCTCACAATGACCTCAAATTAGTGGTTATCCAACCTGTGAGTAATGCCTCCTGAAGCTGCCCATTCTATTTTCTGACTGTTAATAACCAGACACATCAAAATAAATCTCTACACTGTCAGCTCCACAGAGCACGTATCTTAGCCTGTGTTGGGTTCATTGATACGTCTCAGGTGCCTAAACCACAGAGTGGTTAAATGAATGAGCGCCTCCCTGTGGCTTCCCATGATTCTGCTTCTACCCTGGAAAATCCACAAGAAGGTGCCTGGGTGGCTCAGTAGGTTAGATGTCTGGCTCTTGAGTTCAGCTCAGGTAGTGATCCCTGACAGCACGGAGCCTGCTTGGGATTCTCTCTCTCCCCCCCTCTCTCTCTGCCCCTCCCCCTCCCTCAAAATAAATAAATTAATTAAAAAAAAAAAAA
>NW_027529583.1:1148831-1153179 GCF_008692635.1 Crocuta crocuta | reverse complement strand
CCCCCCCCTCTCTCTGCCCCTCCCCCTCCCTAAAAATAAATAAATTAATTAAAAAAAAAAAAAGAAAATCCAAAAGGCAGCTATTTTTCTTCACCGTTAACAGCCCAGCAAATATTTTAAGACAACTATCATGTTTGTCCCTTCTCAACCGCCACTGCAAATTTTTTCCTTTTCCAAGTTTAACATTTCTGTTCATTTAGAACCATTTCTTACAGGGTCATGCCAACGCCCCCTCCCCTCAACAAGATTTACTGGACACCTACTATACAGTCACCAGTGGGGAAGGGTGAGGCCCTCAAAGTATTCTAAGTAATATCTACTCCGTTCATCAGAAACTGACTCTGTCATCCATCCAAATTGTTCTAATTTGTCCATCAGGACAATTATGAAAGATTGTGGCAATGGCTAGCATAACTCCAGGTGAACTGTGGCTACTAGTTTGCCCCAATAGAGCTACCTGGCTACCTCAACCACCAGGAGAAGGAGGAGAGGCGCAGGAAGAGGAGGGAGAGAAAAAAGAAATGAGGTTAGTCCAGCAATGCTTCATGACTTCATGCACTGGTTCTCAACCTCGGCTTCACTTCGGAATCACTTAGGAAGTCTCCATAAACGATGCCTAGGACCCCATCTGAGAGATTCTGATTAAACTGGTCTGGGGTGTAGGCTGAGCACCAGGATTTTCCAAAGCTTCCTCCAAGTGGCTCTAATGTGTAGCCAGGGCTGAGGACCACTATATTCATGCAAACTCCTGGGAATCGACCCGTCTCTTTTAAAGGGCTCACAATCTTATTTTTATGCCTGTTCTAGAATACTGCATCTGGCCCTCCACCTTTTTTTGAAAGTGAAATTTTACTGGAACACAGCCATGCTCATTCATGCACATAGAGTCTGGCTACTTTCATGCTTCAACAGCAGAGGAGAGGACTTATGATGAAGACCATGTGGCCCACAAAACCTAAAATACTTACTATCTAGCCCTTTGGAGAAAAAGTCTGCAGACATCTGGCTTAAAGTCAAAATCAAATTCACACCAGCCTATAGTTTGGGGAATTCATAGCCTTTCTCTTTTGAAAGATCAAAGCTCTATTCTTTATTTGTTTGTTCTTAATATTTGGTACTTCCCACCTGTTACTCTCCTGGACCCACTCCTACTATCCATGATTTCTTGAGAGACTGGCAAGATTCTGGCTATATCATTTATCACAACTCTAAATATTAGAAGTAATAGATTTTATTCTGATGTATGAATGTATGTAGTAGAAAATCCTCCAAGATCGCCTTTGACCGCATTTAATAACTGTCATGTACAAGAGAGTATTGACCACAAGAGTGTGCCTTTTATAAGTGTTTACTCACACTTCTTATCTGAGCACCCCACACACTGTGGTGCAGCCTAGTGTCCTACTCGATCCTCTGAACCCACAAGCTATTAAAACCTAACATTACAGTATACGTAACACATAATACTTGATATATAATGTTTACTGTGTAATATATATTATGTGATATCTAATAGGCAAGTTATATCTGTGAGGCAGGTATCATTCCCGTCTCACTGTCTCTTAGGCATTTTGGATTCTGCCTTGCAGGTGTTTCTAAAGCTTATAATCACTGCTCCATGAGAAATGAGCCCTAAAATAAACATGTTTCACTGAAACTTTGGGCATGAAGACTATAAGGGAAGACACTGAGACTTGTAAGAATACCTACTCCCCCCAACTTTCCTTAGATTATTCCCATATTGCACAACAATCTGGCTTTCTGATATCATTCAGTGTGGTCTTCTGGCAGTGTGGTCTGTGCATCTGTAATTATGTATCATTTTGGCATGTGTACTTCCACCCCAGGTGAATCAGAATTAGTGATATTTTTCTCTATCACCTGCACAGTTAACGTGGGCTTTCTTAGAGCCTTGTTTCCCATGGGACTTTGGTAAATCCTAGAATTTGCCACAGCCAGAGAAACTGCATCAGAGCACAGACATGCTTCAATCACAGACTTGCTCTGGTCCTAACAGCTTGCAAGTTCAGAGGACACAATGCTGTTGGCACCAGACTGCTGGCAGTCCTCAGAAATTAAATGTGTAATCATGCCTCCCACATGAAAATCACTTTCGTTGCAGTCAATAAGCCTGTGAAGAAAATGGAATCATTAACTGGAATAGTGAAATCTGAAAAAGCATTTTAATGTATTTACTATATGAAATGCTTTCACCACTAAAAAGCCATTTGATTGAGGCAGAGTGAGGGGAAATTGCTGGGAATTTACAAAGGCTAAATGATCTTTAGCTACTCCTAAACCTTTCACTGGTTTGATTGGAATCAGAAGTAATGAATGGCTGTACAGCATACCCCACCACCAATACACACAATTTATTAATGTATACTTTGACAAGAAGATACAGGAACCCACTTGGATTACCTTAAAGACACAAATATTGAAAATCCCCAATGGCACATGCTCCTGATCCTGGAACGGCCAGGAAAACGCCTCTCAGCTCTGCTTCAGCTGAGCTGCCATCTTATTCCTCAGTGGTGGCTAGCCCTGCTTCCTGGGCCCTCAACTTGTGACAGTCTATACGTCACTGCTGATTTCTGGAAATCCACTTCAAATGGCTGCAAAGGGCTATTGTACTTTCAGTGTTGAGTGTGTAGCTTTTATGATCGAATTCTTTTCAAAAGCACTCTATCTGTGGAGGGTTTGTGCTTTATTTCTCTCAGACAAGATGTTTAATTAACCGGAAGACCTCAGTTTCACATGTAGTGGTACACCGAGAAATTATTGCTCTGATTCCACCCCTGAGCGGGGAAAATCATACTTTGTTCTCTCCCCTATCAGAATGTTCCATATCCCAGTAGAGAGGGGATTTGACCTCAACCCATCACCTCTGAGAAGAAAGGATCACATCTCAGTGCCCCACATCTCAGGTAAAAAATGGTTAAGGTGGGATCTGACACCGGCCGGACTGGTTCTAAAGCCCACATTATCTGCCCTTCACGATCACACGCTAGATCATGTTTTAAATGCAGTACCAAGGCTGCTTGCTAATTAAAATAAAGCTGGGGTAAATATTTTAAGAAAGTAATTTGTCACCTGATACATTCTGTTGGTCAAATTCAGAGTTAAACACGGTTACTATATGACCCAGCAATTCTACTCCTGGGTAGAATTCATTTCAAAAACTTTGAAAACATATGTTCACATAAAACCTCGTACATGAATGCTCACCGCAGCCTTATTCACAATAGCCAAACAATGGAAACAGCCCAAATGCCCATCACTGATGAATGGATAAACAAAAGGTGGCAGATCCACACAATGGAGTATTATTCAGCCACAAAAAGGAATGACATTCTGACATCGACTACAATGCGGATGAACTCTAAAAATACCATGCTGAGTGAAAGGAGACGGACACAAAAGACCACAAACATATGACTATATTTATATGAACTTTCCATAAAAGGTGAATCTATAGAGACAACAGGGAGGTTAGTGGCTGTCCAGAGCTGGGGAGATGAGAGTGGGAAATGTGACTGCTAACAGGCAGAGTTTCCTTTTGGGGTGATAAAATCTTCTGGATTGGACTGTGGTGATAGTTGCATAACCCTGTGAATATTCTAAAAACCACTGAATCATAAACTTTGAAACTCTGAATTTTCTGGTATGTGAACTATATATCCAATTTTAAAAAGAAAGGAAGGAAAGTAGGGAGGGAGAGAGAAAGGGAATGAAGAAGGGAAGGAGGGAGGGAGGGAAAAGGGAGGGAGAAAGGAAACCCAGCACTAAGAGCTCGGTGCCTGGGTGGCTCAGCTGGTTAAGCATCAGACTTTGGCTCATGACATGAACTCACGATTCATGAGTTCGAGCCCCACGTCGGCTCTGTGCTGACAGCTCAGAGCCTGGAACCTGCTTCAGATTCTGTGTCTCCCTCTCTCTCTCTCTGCCCCTTCCCTGCTCGTGCTCTGTCTCTCTCTGTCTCTCAACAATAAATAAATGTTAAAAAAAAAAAAGTTTTTAAAAATTTTTTAAAAATAGAGAGAGAAGACTCAAGGAAGAAACAAACCTGGAATGGAGCGGGGAGAGAGGGCTCCCTGGTGCTGGCATTCAGCCCTCACTAGGGAAGCACTCGATAGCAGAGAAGTTTGCCCGGTTGCCCTGGGCCAGAGCTGGTCTGTGAAACAAGCCAAGAGCCATGGCTGGGAGCTGCAGGTGGGAGCTGGCAAGCTGGAAATATCCCTCTGGCCAGCCACCAGGAGAGGGTGGTGGGAAGAAAAATGTTCCCTGTGGTGCCGATGAAATTTGCCCGGAAGCTGCCCTTAGAGGTACTGTTGAATTTGGTGGCAAG
>NW_027529583.1:1148052-1148678 GCF_008692635.1 Crocuta crocuta | reverse complement strand
TTTTGTTGAATTTGCTGGGAAGCTGGCAAGGGCGTTGGCCAGACTCTACGGAAAGCCACAAGGGTGACACCCACGGGGGTGCTGTTAAACTCACAGGGAAGCCAGCCAGGGTACCCAAGAAAGGTGTTGCTGGGCCCACCCAGCTGGGGCATCTGCAAAAGTTGCCATGAAACTGCCTGCAGGGGTACTACTGAAACGCACTGGGGGGGAGCTTCACCAGCCCAATACCACAGGAAGAAGAAGCAAAACACACCGAAAGCAGGAAAAGAAGCCCCTTCCTCTGCCGGAGTTTCTCTGGCACCCTCTACCTATGAGACTTAACCTTGTGCCGGCTGGCAATGGAAAACCATTCCAGTATCACGATCAGGGCAACAAAGAGCAGATCTGGAGCTGAAAGACAAGAAACTGATCATGGGAACAGATACTAACAGCTGTTCTTCAAATAAAAAAGTCTGTGCTCAAATAAGTTTGGAAAACACTACTTACCATACCACCTGCATAATACACATTAGTGCTTTAGCAGCACTAAGACATCCCGTGGGAAAGAACCTCACTGAACTCTGCTCAAAGTCGTGTTTCTTACTTGATCGCAAAACCCTGTTCCTTCTGATAACGGACACCCCACA
>NW_027529583.1:1147717-1148000 GCF_008692635.1 Crocuta crocuta | reverse complement strand
GAAATGGTGTTGGAGAACAGCTTGTGTGCCTTCACTGAATCACATGGAGCCCGTCTGCTGTTTAAGGGACTCCTGTGGAACAGAATGCACACAAATGAAGTCATCTGGCTGGGCTCCTTCATGGCATTTCCATCATTTTATTTACTGCACACAAACCATAAGTTCTGCAGACAGTGTGGAAATACAGTTTATTTAGGTAACTAAAAATATCCCCTGAATGGCATTTGGCCATTGCTCCATTTCCCAACTCCTCCTGTTTGCCCAGTTCCTGCTTGAAATTTCA
>NW_027529583.1:1146608-1147708 GCF_008692635.1 Crocuta crocuta | reverse complement strand
CAGAATTGATAGTATTAGGGTCACGGGCCTTGGAATACCATCATCCTGCCTGGACAATCACTTCATTTACCCTTTTGGGGGGTTCCTGAGTAAACTAGAAGGACAAAAAGTAATGGATAAGAATCAAAACAGTGTTTTATTTTATGTCCACTGAAAGGGGAACAACGCAGCAAAGGAAAGGGTGAGCGTAGGTGGGCTATGTGGGGAGAAAGTCCCTATTATCATTCAGTCCTGGGTTCAAAATCCAGGTCTATCCCACATCTGAGCAATGTAGAGGAGGAAGAAATTATTTTCATCTCTCCTTCCAAATTCCCAGCTGGGACCCATGCAACTGAAAACAGATTAACAAGAGAAGCAACTTGAAGGCGATTAACATGCATACATCATGTACATATGGGAGATACCCTGGAAAACCTGAGTAACTCACAGAGTTGGCTTAGAATTCAGGTTTAAATACCATCTTCAGCTAAAGACAAAAGAGAGAAAAAGAGAGAGAGAGAGGTGTGAGGGAGGCCAGTTATGGGGAAGTAACCAGGAAAAGCAGAGTGAACACGAGTAAGGTTTGTTATGCAGATTTAAGCCAGTGCCTTCTCCATTAATAAGGACATGTAAGTAGCAATCCAAGCTACCAGAAAGATTGAAACTACCAGAAAGATTCAAATCACCTATATAGAAAGTACAGAATTCCAGCCCTGTCTGCTCATGTGCTCTGGGGTAAGCCAGCTGGCATATTGTAAGCATGCCCACGGAAAGACCCATGTGGTCAGGAACTGAGGGAGGCCTCTGACCAATAGCCATGAATATCTCAGACCTCCTGACAACAGTCATGTGAGTGGGCCATCTTGGAATCAAATCCTCCAGCCTCAGAGGTCTTCAGCTGACTGCAACCCCAGGTGACAGCTTGGCTACAACCTCATGAGAGACCCTGAGCCAGAACCACTAACCAAACTACTCCCATATTACTGACCCGCAGAAACTACTTGATAATAACTTTTTGTTATTTTAAGTCACTAAATTTGGGGGTAATTTTTTACACAGCAATAGAGAACTAACAGAGATTCTCCAAATGTAAATCTCAATAAAACATTTTGAACTCTGGG
>NW_027529583.1:1142490-1146530 GCF_008692635.1 Crocuta crocuta | reverse complement strand
ATTCTCTTATCATGATACCTGATGAAACCAGGATTGAGATCTCCAAATTCTATTATATCACAGCAACATTCCTTGCGTTTATTCCCACGTTCATTCATTCAACAAATGTCCTCAAGCATTTAATATGTGCCTGGCAATGTTTTAAACCCTGAGGATACAGCAGCAAGCAAGACAGACAAAAATCTCTGCCCTCCTGGCCCTTACATACTAGTTAAGGAGAAAGAAACAACAATATATAGGATGTTAGGTAGTAATAAAAGCTAAGGAGGTAAAACAAAGCAATGACTGAGGTATCAATCGAACTTCACTTCTGGCTCTCAAAAGAGTTCTGGGCAGTCTCCCTCCATGGGGTGATTCAGAGACAGACTCCTTCCATCTTCTGGCTCTAGATTCCCAGAGTCTCAGAGTCCTCTGCAGATGCCTAGCAGATGAGGAAAGTGAGGGACAACAAGGCAGACCTGCTTCTCATTCATCTCCAACCAGGAGTGACATAGATCCTTTCTATTCACAAACTATAGCAAAATGTTACATGGCCCCACCCAGATGCAAAGCAATCTGGGAAATGTAGCCCCAGCAAATAGCTCTATGTTATGAAGGGGAGTCAAATCATTGGTGGGCAGCCAATTTCCTCTGTTACAGCCTCACTGATCTATTCCAGCTCTGCCTGTCCTACTTGCTGAGACAGACGTAAGCTCAGGCACACTCATGCCAAGAGAGAAAAGTACCTTCCACCTTGACATCTAAAATCCCATCACAGGAGCGCCTGGCTGGCTCAGTGGGTAGAGCATGCAACTCTTGATCTCAGGGTCATGAGTTCAAGCCCCATGCTAGGGGTAGAGATTACTAAAAAAGTAAATAAATAAACCTTAAAAGTAAATTAAGTCAATAAATAAGAATAAAATAATAAAATTCCATCACAAGAAATTCAATCCTTTATCTGAGTCATTTCCCTATTTTGTAACAGCTTGCTAAAATTGCAGTCACCTGTAATAATGGCATATGGAGTTCTCCCCCAATCCTTAGAGAAGCTTATCAGATTTTCTTTTTCATTCCCTGGGATAAGAAAAACCAGTTTAGCTGGTAACTCCATGACTCTTAATGAGAGAATAAAAGGGAGGCAAAGTGGGCATGTGCTGACAACCACTCACAGCTTTGCCAAGAGAGAGTGGTCGGGTTCTCCGTCACAAACTCTACATTACTCTAAATATCATCTTACCTGCTTATCCACAGCTACTCTCCCAAGTCAAGGGAACATTTTACAAATACACATTAGCTGCACACGGTCCTTCTCAAAGAGAAAAGAATGGCCCCACTTAATTGCACAAGTAGCTAATGTCAGGAGTAATAACTGAGATGAAAGTAGTTCATCAAAGCAAGCCAGGAAAGACGAGTCTATTTAAAAGCTAAATGGGGTTCTGAAAGGCAGACCCTGAAAAGAGTGATTTCAAGGCTGATTTTATTTTAATGCAAAGATCCACTTTTCCTTCTCACTCCCTATGATTATTTTATACAAATTGCATTACATCAGTCCCTTAGGAAATATAGGTGTAAGCTCCATTTCCACTTCCTAGGACTGAAAATGACTTCAGAGGAGCTAAATTGGAATTTTAAAATATTCTTTAAACATGCATATGTTCTGGAAGCAATAGATGCAAATGCAGAGACACACTTCCTTGGTTGACAGTTTCAGAGTCTCTAACATCAACCTGTAACCTTCTATGCTAAAGAAATTTGTTCACTCAAAACAATTTACCAACTTCCTCTTGGAAAGGCAAATTCTCAGCATATTTCGATAAAAGTGAATTAATTTGTTAGGCCACAAGAATAAAAAAAAAAAACCACCCTAGGTTTTTATTAGCAATCACATCTGTTTCAGTTCTGTCTTTGAAACTGAATGTGCAAAATGTCACTACACAGACAGAACGTTGCAGTCATTTTAACTCCAGAGACACTAATATACATGCTGGTCTTTATGTTTCTTTCTATGACATTAAAGTCAGACACTGTGTGAGGACATTACTCTCATCCTGAAGATGCTTCTTAAAGCCATGTGATGGCTGGTTCCTCATTGGAAACCAGTGGAAAGAAGCAGAATTTACCACCAGGAATATATCACTTTGGCATGAGGATTATTTTGAGCTAAAGGCAATCAAAACTCAGAAGATTCAGGAAAAATTCTTTATCTCCCTCTCAACTGACTAAATTTACATCAGAAAAGGGGTCTGTACCAGGAAGAGAGCTATTACCAGAGATATCTTTTTACTTAAGAAATGTATCAGGGGGCGCCTGGGTGGCTCAGTTGGTTAAGCGTCAGACTTCGGCTCAGGTCATGATCTCACGGTTCGTGGGTTTGAGCCCTGCATAGGTTGGGCTCTGAGCTGACAGCTAGCTCAGAGCCTGGAGCCTGCTTCAGATTCTGTATCTCCCTCTCTCTCTGACCCTCCCCTGCTCACGCTGTCTCTCTCTCTCAGAAATAAAAAACATTAAAAAAATGTTTTAAGTAAATAAATAAAAAAAAGAAACGTATCTGTGTAACTGGGCAGCCTTTGTTTCCCAATGTTCTCCTTCCCTTTCCTGTGAATGGCCTTTCTCCCCTTTGGATCCCCAGACATGTCTTCTTAGCTAAGGATGTCATATAAGACTCAACTGCCTGACTGCCTTTGGATCTCACATTTTTATGGGGCTTCTTTATGTTTAAATCTAAATTTGTTTTTCTCCTGTTAATCTGTCAAATACTGACTTAATTATTAAAACAGCCAAAGAATCTAGAACAGAAGAAGGTAAATTTTTTCCACCCCTACACCCTTCCACCTTCTTTGGTCAGGACTGTGTTTATCATTGACAAAGTCTTCAAGAGGGGATGATCTCCAAAGAATGAGGCTGATTTTCTTGAGGTGGCTCCAGGACCATCTTTGAAGGTGTATTAGTTTTCTAGGGCTGTAGTTATCAAGTACCATAAACTTGGTGGCTTTAAACAACAGAAGTTTTATTCTCTTCCAGTTCTGAAGGCTAGAAGTACAAAATCAAGATGTTGGCAGGGCAACGCTCTCTCCAAAGTCTATAGAAGAGAATCCTTCCTTGCCTCTTCCAGTTTTGGGAAGCCTCAAGGGTTTCTTGGCTTATGGATGCATCACTCCAGTCTCTGCCTCCATTTTCACATGACCATCTTCTCCCTGTGTCTTGTCTGTCTTTACTTGATGTTTTTCCTCTTCTTATAAAGAAGACACTGGTCTTATTGGGTTATGGCCTGCCCTAATGACCTCATCTTTAACTTGATTATATCTTGATTTATCTTGATTATATCCATACATTCTAGACCCTATTTCTCATATTCACAGGTACCAAGGGTTAAGACTTCAATCTATCTTTTGTGTGTGTGGGGGGGGCACAATTCAACTCATAATAGAAAGTAACCCAGAGAAGGGATTCAAAGCAATGTTGCAAAGATCATAAAGCCCTCAAAGCTACTTTGCAAAGTAACATTTGCAAAGTCTGAAAGCAAGAATACAAATGAGGTTCACATTCCACAAGTCTACTGATATAGAGCTTACAAACCAAGCTATACCAATAGCCTAGCCCATACTCCCACCCAACACTCCACAGTCTGGAGGCCACCATTCCTCCAGACAGGCTAAAGTTGCTGAGGCTTCCTCCAGTAGCCAGCCCTACTGTCGGTGTGTCTAAATGACAGAATAGTTTTTGTGGGGTAGGACACAATGAAAGCCAGACCCAGGTCTGACTGGATCTGCCCCAAATCAACCAGGTCAAGTTCCCCAAGAAACCTGGGAAGGCACTTTATCAACTCAAGATTTTCAGGCAGTTCTAAGAACTTCTCAAAACTACACCCGCTGAGCAGAAGGGAAGGAGGGAACAGTTATCTGGTACTCCTTTTGCCTAATCATCCACTTAGGAGTATTTAGGATGGTCAGCTTTCAACAAAAGCAGCCACTCTTTCTCTGGTTTCCTGGGGCAGAAGCAGTGTTTTCCTAACACACTCATCCACACATATACATTTACAGATTCTCATTCTATCATCATCT
>NW_027529583.1:1141527-1142285 GCF_008692635.1 Crocuta crocuta | reverse complement strand
GTGATGCATTTGTTTAATAGAACTCACCTTCCATGATAGGCCCTGGAGGGAGGTACAATTCCTACAACAGTCCCCACTGTGGGGAAAAGGCAGCCCAACTCATCTCAGCACTAGGGGATGAGGTGGTTACTGAGGCCAAGTCTGATCCCACTCACCGAACCACCACTAGCCAATCCACCAGGCTCTTTAGAGCGAGATACCTGTTCCACTTGATTTCTGGGCAGAGCAGCCCAGGTTGAAACACTTCAGTGGGGGCAGGAAAGTTCACAGAGCCAGCACAAAAAGGCATGAGCAGTTTTGAGATCCCAATATAGAAAAGAGATCCAAGCTCAAAGTGACAAAACCAGGTTGAGCTGTATCCTACCTCACTTAGCCCTATGAACTAGCCAAGGCATTTAAACTCTCTGAGCCTCAATTTCCTCTTCTGTAAAATGGGAATAATAAATCATAATATCTATGCAGTGTACTTATACAGGGTTGCTCTCAGGATTGGATGTCAAAGTGTAAACTAGAAATACTAGGTTTATTAGAAACTACTGCTTCTGCCCATACATCATCCACTGTGTTTGCTGGGTAATGACATTTTGTGGCTGTCATTAAATAGACAGAACTTCCTCCAAAGAGTTAGAGGTGTTTTGTTTTGTTTTTAATTTTTTAAACTTAATTTATTTTTGAGAGAGACAGAGACAGCTTGAGTTGGGGAGGGGCAAAGGGAGAGGGAGATAGAGAATCCCAAACAGGCTCTGCGTTGCCAGCAT
>NW_027529583.1:1141143-1141376 GCF_008692635.1 Crocuta crocuta | reverse complement strand
TGAGCTAGTTGCCAGCATAGAGCCCTATGTGGGGCTCAAACTCACTAAACCATGAGATCACAACCTGAGCTAAAACGAAGAGCCAGACATCTAACCAACTGAGCCACCCAGGTGGTGCCCCAAAGAGTTAGAGTTTTAGAATGGCTTACCCTCTGAGCCTAATAAATTCAAACTTATATGATAATAATAATATTGTTATAGAATCAATTATTTAATAGTTTATATAAATACTA
>NW_027529583.1:1140018-1140890 GCF_008692635.1 Crocuta crocuta | reverse complement strand
GCATGAAGCTCGCTTGGGATTCTCTCTCTCTACCTCTCTCTCTGCCCCTCCCGTGCTCTCTCTCTCAAAATAAATCAATAAACTTTAATTAATAATAATAATAAAACAAGGACAAGTTTTATCTTCAGCATAGTGGGTAATGATTTATATGACATAAAGGGAGAAGTACTGTGAAAATTCACAATATAAATGTAATACCTCTTCTATGCTGATGACTTCAGTTCAATTATCAAGAGAGTTTTTCCTTTGAATTAAGCACTGCCCCTCTTCTTATGTCCCACTTTAAAAGTCAATAACCTTAAAAAGAATAGGGGCGCCTGGGTGGCTCAGTTGGTTAAACGTCCAACTTTGGCTCAGGTCATGATCTCACGGTTCATGGATTTGAGCCCCACATCGGGCTCTGTGCTGACAGCTAGCTCAGAGCCTGGAGCCTGTTTCGGGTTCTGTGTCTCCCTCTCTCTCTGACCCTCCCCTGCTCACACTATCTTTCTCTCTCTCTCTCTCTCTCTCTTTCTCAGAAATAAATAANTCTTATCATACAGTACTTTGACAAGCCCAAAAGGCCTCTAGACCCAGGAAAGGAGTAGGAAGTTGGAGAAATGAGTTCAGGAACAGAAAGCAAGATGGTGGGTGAGGTTAAAAGATAAACCAAAGGCAAACTGAAAGTCCCTTCCAAGGTAATTCCTACCAACCTCAGATTTCACAACCTTAAAACCTAGCCCAGTCTCAGGACCAAAAAAACAAAACAAAACAAAACAAAACGAAACAAAAAAACTTGCAAACACCCATCTCCTAGCATACAGATATTAAGATTAAAGGAGAAATGAAAAAATACGATATAAATAGGTAACTCTTAAAAAGTAGACATCACA
>NW_027529583.1:1134577-1139917 GCF_008692635.1 Crocuta crocuta | reverse complement strand
TTCCTCCAGAACAAGCAGAAAAAACGAATCTGTACCTGATAACTTCTAAAAACATAAAGAAAATCAAAAGAAAGAAATGTCAGAGTAGTTGCCAGGAGTCCTTTACAGAGTAGTTCTTCTTAGAGATGGCAAACAGGAAGAAAGTTACCACCACGTGACAAGCATTGGCTTAGATCAGCCACAAACGAAATTCCTGCTCCTCCTGAAAGGTACATATCACCTATAGTGCCCTCAGCCGCATAACTAGTCTATGGAAGACTGACTGCACCAATTCTCCACCTGCCTCTGTCTCCATGACTTTGCCATGTCATTCTGTCATTCATCTCACTAAAGACGCAGAGTCTATATCCTCACCCCTTCAGTCTGATGTCACCCATGCACTTTGTCCAGTAGGTGAGGCCTAGACCACAAGAGGCCTTGCACGTCCCCACCTGCTCTCTCACATACCTCTCGTGAAAGACACAGTCAAAGTGGCTGAGGTCAGCCTAAATCAGCCAATAGCCAGACGACCCCCAGATAAAAGAGCAAGCCCACCAAAGACTGTCAGACACATGAGTGAGCCAAGCCACAATCAGGCAAGACCAGCCTATAGGAACCTACAGCAGCCAAGCCCCAGATGCGTGAGCCCAGCAGAGAGCACAGGGCCACCTAGCTAACCACCCACATGTGCCAGGAATAGATCGTATTGTTATTTAAGACTAAGGCTTTGTGCTGGTTTATCATGCAGCTTTACTGGGGCAATAGATAACTGGTATCAAGTTCGAGTTTTTGGGCTCTGCTCTTGTGCTTGGAGTATCCAGAAAGGCAAAGACAGCTTTATGATACCTGACTACTCAGCAGTTTTGTGGGGCAGCCAACCAATTCACTTCTTGTAGCATTTTCCCTTTGTTTCCAAAAGGACGCAAAAATATGGGTAACTCTGTGGTCACCTTCCTTGGCATCTTCCATCAGTAGACCAGTCCTGACCACATGAAATCATGAAGATACTGCAAGAAAAAGGAAAGCATATGCCTATTAAAGATACTTGACAGTAGCAGAGGATGGTCTATGTAAAAATTTATAATGAAACACGCACATATGCATGGAAAAGAACCGCAAAGGTTACATACTGAGGGTCCAAAAAGGTTTTTTTCCTACGAGGATAGGAGAGATTATGGGTTAATGTTCTTTTGCTTGTCCATGATTTTCTGACTTTCCTGAACTGAACATGAATTTGTTCATTTAATTTTAAAAAGAAAGAAACATAAACCATGAAAGAAACAATACAACTTTCAAGGAAAAAAAGAGCAAATATTTAAGTTTCTTTTCAGGGGCTGAGCAGGTTACTATCATTTGTAGTTAAGTCAATTATGCATAACTGTTGGATGAAAATTAATTAGCTGAAATTAAAAAAGCAGAAATCAGGAGAAAATTCTGAAAAACAACAAAATCACTTCCAGGCATATAAACAGTTGCCAAGTGCATGCAAATTTGCAATGCTTTTTGTAAAAATGACAAGGTACAAGCATTTTCTAATAAATTTTTGCCTCGAGCAGGGTCAGCAAACTTTTTCTATAAAGAGACAGATAATAAATATTTGAAGCTTTGCAAGCCAGACTGTCTCTGTTACAACTACTCTGCCATCGTAGGAGAGAAGTAGCCATAGACAATCCATGAATAAATGGGCATGAATGTGTTCCTATAAATCTTTATTTATAAAAGGAGGTAGCAGGGCAGACTTGGCCCACAGCCATAGTTTGCCTAGCTCTGGACTAGACAAATTGGAGCCACAGCAACAACAGCTTATGATCACATTGACAATAACTTACTTTTGCCATAATGATGACGTGTTTTCTGCACCCAACAGTCCCTCTATACCTTTGCCTGCTGTCAAATCCCTTTCCTTCATGTCTCAGCCTCCTCTTCAAGAACCCTGAGCTGCTTGCCTCAGAAGTAGCTTCTAACCACCTGTTTACATGTACTTCTCCTCCATTAGGCTAACAGCAAGATTATGTGCTAATCACTTTTATATCCCCAAAGCCCTGGGGAGAACCTGAACCATAATAGATTCTCAATGAATGAATGTGAAGGGAGTGATTCTGCAAAACACAAACATGTCAAGAGAAGACAAGCCACAGACTGGGAGAAAATATTTACCAATGACATCTCCGATAAAGGACTATTATCCAAAATATACAAGGAACTCTTAAAACCCAACAATAAGAATATGAACAACCCAATGAAAAAATGGGCAAAGTATCTGCACAAACACCTCACCAAAGAAGACTAAAGAAGCAAATTAACATATGAAAAGATGCTCAACATCATCTGTCATCAGGGAAATGAAAAGTAGAACAACAGTGAGATACCACCACGCACCTAGTGGAAGGGCCGAAATCTAGAACGCTGACGGCACCAAATACTGGCAAGGATGCAGAGCAACAAGAACTCTCACTCGTTCCTGGGGATATTGCAAAATGGTACCGCGACTGTGGAAGATAATTTGGCAGTTACATACAAAACTCAACATACTCTTTTTATACCATCCAGCAATTGCGCCCCTTAGTATGATTTACCCAAAGTACTTAAAAACTTATGTCTGCACANCTATTTCGGAGTCTGTGTCTCCCTCTCTCTCTGACCCTCCCCTGTTCACGCTGTCTCTCTCTCTCTCTCCTAGAAGTAAATAAAAAAATATTTAAAAAATAAATAAATAAATTAAAAAATCTATCAAGCTATGAAAAAACATGGAAGAAACTTAAATATACTACTAAGTGAAGGAAGCAAGTCTGAAAAGACAACATACTGTATGATTCCAACTACATAAAAAAGGCAAAAACTATGGAGACAGTAAAAAACTTAGTGGTTACCAGGAGTTAGGTGCAAGGGGGAGACATGAATAGGCGGAGCACGGAGGACTTTTAGGGCAGTAAAAACACTCTATGTGATATTATCATGATGGATACATACCATTTCACATTTGTCAAAATCCATAAAACGCACAGCACCAAGAGTGAACCCTAATGTACACTATGGACTTCAGGTGATAATGATGTGTCAGTGCAGGCTCATTTATTGTAACAAATTGCCTCGCATCAGGTGAACTCAAGCCCCGCTTTGGGTGAGCCCCGCTTCTCTCTCTCTCTCTCCCTCCCTCCCTGTCAGGATTCTCTCTCTCTCTCTCTCTCTCTCTCTCTGCCCCTTGCTCACTTAGTCCCCTTTCTCTCTCAAAACAACAACAACAACGTACCACTCTGCTGGGGAATGCTGATAGTGGAGGAGGCTGGGCATGTGTGGGGCAGGGGGCATTTTAGAAATCTCTGTACTTTCTGCTCAATTTTGCTGCAAATCTAAAAGTGCTCTAAAATGTTAAGTCTATGCACGTGCACACACACACACTCTCATCGTTACTGTAAGTGCTCATTCAGCCTTTGCTACAGTCTTTAGGAGACATGAAAGCTAATTACCTGATCAGGCAATGGTTTTGTAGATCTGACATCAAACGCACAACTGGCAAGAAAAAAATAAACATCAAAATTAAAAACTTTTTTTGCCACAAATGTCACCATCAAGAGAGTAAAAACCAAGCCACAAACTGGGAGAATATTTTTTACATGCCATGTCTCTAATAAGGGAACGGCATCTAGAATATGTAAAGAACTCTTATAATGCAATAATAAAAAGACAAATATACCGATTTTTAAATGGGCAAAGGACTTAAATAGACATTTCTCCAAATAGATTATACAAACGGCCAGTAAGCAAGATGTTTAACATTACNTTCTTAGTGAAGAATTATAATGATTATATTATAATTACATATCATTCATTTTATATTTAAAATTATTTAAAATGATTATAATATTATTCATTTTGTTTAAAAATCAGTTACTAAAATCTTTCAAATAATTAAACAGGGAAAGAGATGGACAATAAAACACTCTATTAAAAGAGAGTGCATTAAGCAGATACATTTAGGAAAAAATCTTTTATCTCCACCAATGTTGTATAATATTTTTTCTTTTATTTATTTTTCACCATCAATTTGTTCCCTATAGTTAAGAGTCTATTTCTTGGTTTGTCTCTCTTTTTTTTCCCTTTGCTAGTTTGTTGTGTTTCTTAAATTCCACATGAGTGAAATCACGTATTAGTTGTCTTTCTCTGAGTGACTTATTTCACTTAGCACTATATCTTCTAGATCCATCCATGTTGTTGCAAATGGCAAGATTTCATTCTTTTTATGGTTGAGTTATATTCCACTATATGTATGTGTGTGTGCACATGTGTATATCTACACATATGTATATGTATACATATATGTGTGTATACGTATACATATGTGTATATACATATGTGTATATGTATGTATATATACATATAGGTACGTGTATATGTATACATATATGTATATGTGTGTACATATATGTATGTGTGTGTGTGTATATATATATATATCCAACCCATTTCTTCTTTATCTATTCACCTATTGGTGGACACTTGGGTTGCATCAATATCTTGGCTGTTGTAAATAGTGCTGCAATAAACATAGGGGTGCATATATCTCTTTGAGTTCATGTTTTCATATTTTGGGGGTAAATACCCAGTAGTGGAATTACTGGATCCTATGGTAATTCTATTTTTACTTTTTTAAGGAACTTCCATACTGTTTTCCACAGTGGCTGAACCAGTTTGCATTTCCATCAGCAGTGCACAACAGTTCCTTTTTCTCCACATCCTCACCAACACTTGTTTCTTGTCATGTTGTACGGTTTTAATAGTGATTATATATAATTCTAATTTCTGCAAAGCTTTTCAGTGTACACTCGGTCATAACATTAAGCAAAATAAGCTTTAAGAATTGTATTTAATTTTTTATTTAAACCACCCCCAAACCACTGCAGATATGAAAACACAGTGGGGAACTTCCCAGCCAATTTCTGCATGAAAGATCGATGCTATAGAGATAAGTAGAAAAGCAAAGCCTCAGGTCTTCTGTAGTCCTTTGGACCCTTGTCAATAACACAAACACTTGTCCTCAATTTTGGCAACCCTGGGCCAGAGAAACTGAGACGAATCCAGGATGCACCAAAAGGGAAATTTGGGGAAAGAATAGGGCAAGGCCCAGACCTGCCTATCTCTCTCTGTCTTCACACCACCGACAACAAACCTCTGGGAACTGCCTTGATCTGAGCCAGAGTAGGAGACAGAATATGTACCAGATATTAAATAAAGCTTGGAGTGATGAACACTGAGGGGCAGTCATCTGCTTACAATTCTGAATGTTTTAAAAATACTTGAAAGAAAAGTTATCATTGTAATATTTTTTGGACATTTTTAATCCTTTTTGGAATAAGACAGGTA
>NW_027529583.1:1125736-1134389 GCF_008692635.1 Crocuta crocuta | reverse complement strand
CTAAGACATTTATTTATATTGACAAAAATAAACTATATTTTTATGTCTTAAATTGTATATACATATATTTTTTAAGTGTTAAAAATGACAATGTCGGGGTGCTTGGGTGGCTCAATCCACTAAGCGTCCGATTTCGGCTAAAGTCATGATCTTGAGGTTCGTGAGTTTAAGTCCCACATGGGGCTCGCTGCTGTCAGCACAGAGCTGCTTCAGATCCTCTGTCTCCCTCTCTCTCTGCCCTCCCCCTACTAAGTCTGTGTGGGCAAGCACGCATACTCTCTCTCCCGCTCTCTCTCAAAAATAAACATTTAAAAAAAAGCAAACAATATTTTTTTAAATGGCAATGTCAACTTTTCTTACCTACTTCTTCAGTTGTTGAGTTGCATTAAAAAGAAAATAAAACCACAGACCCAAAATGGCATCACTTAGGCCAAGTCGCCAAGCCAGGGCCTAATACTCAACCTAACTGCACTTGCAACCTCCTACAGAAATGTAGTCTTAACAGGTCAGGAATTTTCTGGTAAACACCAATGAGGTAATTTGTCACATGGTCCTCTCCATCTCCCAAAAGAAGATGAGACAATCCACCTCCTAAGTCCCCCACTGTCCCCAAATGAAGGTGACCACGAAGAGCCTAAGTAACATTATTTTGAAATTAAGGCCTCCATTAAGAGCAACCTCGGGCTGCACGTAGGCACAACAACATCACCTGAAATAATTCGTTTTTCTATTCATGATTTCTGATTTCCCTGTCTTGCCTTTAAAAACCTTTCCCTTTGTGTAGCCCTTTGGAGCACCCCTCTACTTGCTACATAAGATGCTGCCCAACTCATGAATCATGTCATAAAGCCAATTAGATCTTCACATTCTGTTGAGAATTCACATTCTTCAGAATTCCGTAGAATTCTGTCCTTTAACAGTTCTGTTTCACAACAGACATCCACTAATTCATTTTTGTCAGTCTTCATAGCAAAGTAAACAAAGAATTGCAAAAAGAGCACTCCATTGTTTTTTGCAAGTCTGTCTCCAGTCTTTTTATTTAAACAGAAAAAGAACGCATTTCCTTTCAAAGAAATAGGACTTTGTTAATCAAAAATAGGAGATGAAAAAGTTATACTAGATCCGGTCAACCAACAGCCAGGCTTTGTTTCCAGCTAATTAAAAAGTAGAAAAGAACCTGGTTTCTATTCCATTATAGTGGTATTCCTTTCAACAACAGCATGATAAGCTAAGGAATCATGACAAAATGCAATTACTTAATTCTAGTATTTTCAATCATTCCAATTGCGTTTGATTCTATTCTACACATTTCTTAAAATATTTGCATTACTCTTAAGGTGTGTGGGAGGCTTAGTTGGTTAAGCATCAAACTCTTGATTTCAGTCCAGGTCATGATCGCACAGTTCATGAGTTCGAGTCCCACATTGGGCTCCACACCGACAGCATGGAGCCTGCTTGGAATCCTCTTCTCTGCCCCTCCTCAGCTCGTGCTCTCTCTCTCAAAATAAATAAATAAAACTTTTAAAAAAATACTTGCATTACTCTCAACATTTTTCCTTATTATCAGGACCTTCAGAAATCCTAAAGCATTGGTTTCTGGCTCAAGTGTGCATTTCACCAAAAAAATGTGCCCATATTGGCTAGAAAAGAAAAAGTGATTCTATTACAATCACTTAGAATGGTTACAAAAGAATATACAAAGATGGTCTGAGAAAAAAAAGTCAAAGACTTGGAAATGGGTAAAAGATTATAGAGTGTCCTTTCAGTGGAATGCTGGGTATTTTCCAGGCGACCCTGCCACGATTATTTAATTCTACAGGAGTGCACACCTTCGACTGAGTTTGGTTCCATAGATGAGGCTATTTTACAACTTTGTAAGGTTAGAAGTTAAGTTGTAGAAAACTATCAGTAATACAAATAATCGCTATTGATTGAAATGCAAATTAATTTTGTCAGATAGAAATATAATTAATTTCTGCCCTGTTGAAGGGATGACCTCAAATATTATATTTTATTGCATACAGGACAGCATTGTCATATATACATATATAAAACACATATGTATGACATATAGGTCATAACGTCATATATAAATATAGATATAGACATATCACATGCCACATATGTAATTTTACATTTTCTAGTACCATGTTAAAAAAGGTAAAAAGAGATGAAATTCACTTTTTTTAAAAAATTTTTTTAACATTTATTCATTTTCTGAGAGACACAGAGAGCACAAGCAGGGGAGGGGCAGAGAGAGGGACACACAGAATCCGAAGCAGGCTCTAGGCTCTGACCTGTCAGCACCAAACCCAATGCAGAGCTCGAACTCACGAACTGAAAGGTCATGACCTGAGCCGAAGTCTGATGTTTAACCGACTGAGACACCCAGGTGCCCCAAAATTCATTTTAATAATAGATTTTATTTAACTCAATATATCCAAAATATTGTCATTTCAATAGGTAATCAACTTTTAAAATATTGAGATATTTTGTATTCCTTTTTTGTATACTAAATCTCCAATATTCATTGTGTATTTTACATTTACAGCACATCTCAAACCACACTGGCCATAATTCGGTGCTCAATAGCCACATATGATTAGTGGCTACCATATTGGATGGTGTAGCTATATAGTCTTTCTTCGTTTGCATCAGCCTCTATGGTTCAATCACTACATCTTCTCATGCAAGTATTTGGTAAAACATTTTTGGTGTTAGTCCTAGATATACAAATAGGTGTAGGTATGACTG
Source organism: Crocuta crocuta (assembly GCF_008692635.1). Lineage (NCBI taxonomy): Eukaryota > Metazoa > Chordata > Mammalia > Carnivora > Hyaenidae > Crocuta > Crocuta crocuta. The sequence continues at coordinate 1,131,635 of NW_027529583.1, read as the reverse complement.
TACCTGTCATAGGTATGACTAACCATTCCAGTATGACCTCTTGATGTCTTAAAAACTAAAACAAGAGTCCAGGGCTTTTCATATCCCATATTCTAAAACCAGTGGCTATTGGACTGATAAACTATGGAGTAAAGTTTCATCTATTTTTCTATGAATTTTGTCTTACAACTGTGAGAAGAATCAAGTATTTTTTTAAAAAGAGTCAAGTATTGCTCAAGCTAATGACCATGCTTTTGGAAAAGCAGCTTGCAAAAGGTGACTTCCTCATTGTTAAGTAAGGTTCATGGCTAATGATTTTGACAGGTAAAGCTGTTCAAATGCCCAAGGTGGTTAACTTGATCACTCATCCTCTGCTAGCCATGCAATTGATGAGAATTTTAAACACAGCTTTCATCTTTGACCTTTGTCTTTATGATTTAGTTCAGAGAGCAAACCATCGTCATATCTTCCAGTTAACTTGACCAAGTAGCATTTGAAGAATAATTGGATCCTTTACTTGTGCTTTGCCCACCCTACCTCTAGGACAATCATTAAGTATGTCTTATCCTTATTTGCTTTTGATATTTACTAATTACTATTAACCATTGCCCTTTGTCTACTTCATTCTCTCATTCGGATTCTTTCCACCTACTCAGCTATTTCTTGTCCTTCCCACACATTCTTCTGTTTTAGCCCAGTAGTTGCCAAGTTGACTTCTTGAACTAAGCCTGGCACAATTTCAAAATGCTAGAATGTTTAGTAGATTTATAATGAGATGGCTGTTTAAGTGTGATAACTCTTTATCATTCAGTAAAGTTAACAATTTTTACTGATCAACCACTGTATTTATGGATTTGTGGAACTATCACAGGGAATTTTTTAAGCAAGTGTGGACTTAAAGAAGTCCTGAATAGCTTGCTTGTACTCAAGCAGTCAAGCAGTGAGAGAAAAAAAAAAAAGTGTGAATTTATAGCATAAGAATATATATGAGTTCACTACATTGCTCTTTATGCTAATGAAAACAGTGAAAACAACCTAAATATCTAATAAGGGAATGGTGAGGAAAATTATATATATATAAGCAGTGAAATATCATGCAATTATTTGAACATTAATTGTGACATCATTCAGGCAAATTGTTACCAGGAATAGTTTTTATTATTACTTGCTCTTACATATATGATCCCACTCACTTTCTTGTCTCTGGATCGTTAACAATCCTTTGTGACCTGTATGAGATACCTTTTCTCTCCTCTCCTTGCCCTAAAGCAATCTCCATGACTTCAAGTCCAAGTGCCACACGTTTATCAACATTTATTTAACAAGCATTTGTTGTGTACCCTGCCAACTGGCGCCTGCTCTCATGGGGCTCAGGGTCAAATAATCACACAAGCAAGCATATGATTACAAATGGAACGAGGGCTGTGAAGTAAATAGTTATAAAAGACAGTAATCTAGGGACAGTTTCCCTGTGGAAGTGACACTGAGCTGGAATCAAAAACACANGGGGGGGGGGGGGGGGGGAAAAAATGTGCTATGACCCTGTTACAGAAAATGCATGGTATTTTCAGAGAACTGAAAAAAGGCCAGTTTGGCTGCAACACAGGGAATGATGAGGAAGTACTTCGAGAAGAGGTGGAGAGGTAAGCAAGACTGTGACTATGTAAGACTCGGGTTTTTAACACAGAACAGTAGAAAATCACTGAAGAACTTTAAGATCAAGACGTGGAGGGGTGATGTGATCCAACTTGCATTTTGAAAAGATGACAATGGCTTCAGTGTGGAGCCTGGATTGGAAAGAGACCAGGGTGGCCACTGGGAGAACAGTTAGGAATCTACCACACTGCTCTGGGTGATGGTTCTAGCTTGACCTGGGAAGCTGGCCGGAGAAACAGAGAAAAAGGACACAGACCTAAGAGGTATTTAAAGGATATAGTTAGTAAGGCTTGATGACAGACCACAATAAAGAATAAAGGAAAGGAGTGGCTGGGATGACTCTTAGGTTTCTGTCTTGTGGAATCAAATGAACAGTGGTGTCATTCATTAGAAGATGAGGTTGAGAACTGGTGACCATGAGTTTGGTTAAGTCCGACCATCCCATCATGGGCTTATAGATAATTACTGAAGTCACGGGCATAGATGAAACCACCTAGGAGGAAAGGTTAGGGTGATAAGAGAGGAAGGTCTGAACTGAGCCTTGAGAAACCCCAACACAGGATAGAAGTTGCAACTGTACAGCCAGAGAAAGAATGGTCAGAGAGGGAGGATCAAAACCACAAGAGTACAATGTCTCAAAACCAAGAGTAAGTATGCTCAAAGTCCATAATCCTCCCAAACAATGCTGAACTGTCAGCCCAAAAACATTAGCTAAGCTTTTTTCAGAGCGCCTTTTCCTATTTTACTTTACATTCCTCTCCACATCTGTATTATGGCTGTGTACAAATCTTATTACCACTACTATAGTGTAGGATCTTTAAAGGCAGAGACTGTGCCTTGTTTATCTCTGTGTCTGCAATAAAGAACAGAATACTGATTATGTGGTACACTCAGTAATTATTTGTTTAATGAATGATGAGATGATAAGCTACTCAAAATTTAGCTGCAAAGTCAAAAAATTTGGAGCATTCAGTAATGTTAACGACTCCCTTCGAAGCAAAGTATTAGAAATGCGCCATATTGAAAGGATCTAATATAAGGGCGCCTGGGTGGCTTAGTCGGTTAAGTGTCCGACTTTCGCTTGGGTCATGATCTCGCGGTTCATGGGTTTGAGCCCCGTGTCGGGCTCTGTGCTGACTGCCAGCTCAGAGCCTGGAGCCTGTTTCAGAGTCTGTGACTCCCTCTCTCTCTGACCCTCCCCTGCTCACACTGTCTCTCTCTCTCTCCTAGAAATAAATAAAACATTAAAAAAAAAAGGATCTAATATAAAATGTCTTAGGACATGTAGTATTTTCAATACTCATCAATGACATGGAGGTAAAAAGAAAGTCAAATCTATAGTCTACCTATAATTAGTACAGCTATAGTCCACAACATTTTTTGAAATGGACTTTTCCAAGGTTGTTGGAACCAACAATCATTTTCAAGTTTACATTGATAAATCAATTGTTGGTTGTAGTAGCCATGTGATCAATTTACATAACGTTTATTTCATCAAGAAACTTCGTAAGTTGTGGTGGGAGGGTAGAAGGGATTTCAGAAGCCATTTGAAGAGAAAATTATTCGTACCTCTAGAAATCTGTGTCAAAGGCATTAGTGTCATTAGATTAACTCAACTATAAGAGGTTGTCAACAGGTTCCCATGTAAATAATGTTTATTTCTCTGCATTCATAGCCTTCTCTTCCCACTGCTGGCCCCACTTAACTATCATTCAGAAACAAGGTCCAATCAGTGTGGCTGGAGCATCTATGGAAGGCTTCATGAAATAAGAAGGACTTGAGTGGGGCCTTGAAGAATGGAAAAACAGTCAGCAGACAGGTATAGGAAGAGGAAGAATCAAGCACATTAGTGCTAAGCAACGGAGCTGAGAAGTAATATGAAGTCCAGAAGATGCTGAACTGGCCACAGTAATAGGTTCAGCTGGGAGGAAGTGCAAGGTATGGTCTAGGGAGCCACATTAGAAAGATTCTTGAATGTTTGATGCTGAGGTTAAATGTTATTCTGCAGCTGGTGGAGAATCCGTGGTGCAATCCTCCTCAACTGGATGAGAAGGGAAAAGGAAGAGAACAGAATATCAGCATCATAGATGGAACTCTTCCAAACTAAATATGGTCTCCCATGCTACCATTATAGCAACGAGAACCATTGCTATAAGACAACAGCACTCAGATAAACCCTTAAAGGCAGAGAAAAGCTCTTGACTGGGATTTAACAGAAGCAAAGTGATAACTATGATAAGAAAGCAACACNCCCCTGTATTCCCCAATACCCCCCCCCAGGATACTTTTCTCCTTCAGTTTCTTTAACTGAAAAACAACTCAGAAAACCTTTTTCTTTGTATTTCCATGGCAGAGTGGAGACAGATTGACATTTTCCAAAATTACATTAGAAACCACTAGAAGAAATAAAAGAAGAAGATAAGAATAGCACAAAATGAGCCAATTTTCCCAAGTAAAGATTTGGGGTCCAAAGTTCCCTAAGATAGGTAATGTCATCAAAGCAGTGAGCCTGAGAGGTTCTACTGTTCAAGAAGCATCTTCCAGCCAGGAACCCCAGTCTCTACATAAAAGGATGCAACTACGTGGAACCTACAACTTGTACTAAAAGACTCCTTCCTCTCTAATTTTCAGGCATCCCAAAATTCCCAGGAGCGTTTCCCTCTCCTACCTGAGAAGTCACTCTCTCCTCCATGCTGTCTAGTCCCACTATCCGGCCCTCTCGACTATTTCTCCTCTCCAGAAACCAACACACACATCACCTCCTTAAATATCACAAAGTCTGTGCTACAAACCACTATACCGCTACACTTCTCTCTGTCTCCCTCTCATTCTCATTCCCTTTCTCCTTTCCTTCTTCAACCTGTGCTTTTTTTTTTTTTTTTGAAAACTCTGTTACAAGAAAGAAGAGACCAAAAGCTGTGAATGTCATATTTTCACCTGAGAGTCATTCTTTCCAATTCTTCATCTGACTCTAAGCTACATGACCACCAAGCTCTGCCCGCTCTTCAGCACCCAGGAAAAAATGCCAATGTTCACAAATCCAACCTTATTATTTTTCAAACCTCCCTTATCTGCTTGAGGCTTATGGCCAAGCTCCAGATTCCTGAGGGAAGCACATACCTACCTCACATGTGAAGAAGGGCCATGGTGACTGGCACCCTTGAACACACAGTGAATGATACAGATCATGTCCCCAAAGTCACCTGCTCTGCCACCCTAGAAATAACTTGCTCAACAGTCCTCCTCCTCTCGTCCCAGAACCACACCACTTTTACCATGTACCTGGAAAAGGTACTATCACAGAATTTCACACTATAACAATTCCTTAACTTTAGGAGTTAGCTGAAAGAAAGCTGGCAAACATTGAGAAGAAGGAAATGAGAGAGAAATTTAGGAAACTTGGGGGCAAAGTTCTGTTTTGAAAAGGCCCTATAAGTTTTTTATAAACTCCCCTTCAATGGAATTTTTCAGCAAAACATATTAGAAAGATATAGGACCTACGATGCCATCAGGAACTCTCAGTATTCACTGAGGACCAAGCACAATGTCCTGCAGAAGACTGTAGTACTTGCAGCCAAGTTGAAAAGGGAATTGAACTCTTGTGGTGGATCATTTCCAAAGATGACCACCAAAAATCCCCTCCATCCCTAAACACACATGCCGCCCTCCCATCAAGAGGTGGAACATACTTTCCCCTTGCCTGGTTTTATAACTTGCTTTGATCAGGAGAATGGGACAAAAGTGACATTCTAGTACTCCTAAGAACTACAAGAACTTCAAGGCCTTAAGAAGAGTAATAGTTTCTGCTTTTGTGTTTTTGGGAATCACCTGACAGGTTAAAAAAGCTCCTGTCAGGGGCACCTGGGTGGCTCAGTCGGTTAAGAGTCCGGCTTCGGCTCAGGTCATGATCTCACAGTTCCGTGGGTTCAAGCCCCGCGTCGGGCTCTGTGCNACCATGCTGGACCTTCTAGCCCCAGCTGAGCTCCCAGCTGAACCCAGCCAGCACCACATCTAGGAGACGAACCGCCTAGTGAAGCCCAGTGCACTCACAGAATCTGCCAGAAATAGGAAGTTGTCGGGGGACTCAGTCGATTAAGCATCCAACTCACGGTTCATTAGTTCAAGGCCCTCAACAGGCTCTCTCCTTTTGCGCTCACGTGCACTCACTTGCTCGCTCTATCTCTCTCAAAATAAATAAACTTTAAAAAATAAAGATTAAAAAAAGAAATAAGAAGTTGTTATTGTCTTCAGCCACTAAGCTTTG
>NW_027529583.1:1121800-1125704 GCF_008692635.1 Crocuta crocuta | reverse complement strand
TATCTTAATATAGATAACTGAGATCTGTTTAACAATCCAACCCATCTCAGTCAAGGATATCAACAAATCTAAATCCCAGATAACCTCTTAATTTGTCCACTTTTTATGTCTGAATCGTTCTTTTGTTACTTCAGTGTTCTATATTGATCTCAACCATGAATTCCAGACGTTCTGGTTTCAAATATTATATCCCATAGTTCCCAAAAGAATAGTTGAAGTTATTAGAGCTTACTTTGAGTTCAGAAACTCTGACCATTTTATCTATATTAGTCCCTTAATATAGTTAATGCTTTAACTTCCTCTTTGACTCTGAAGATACTCTGCATTTTATTATTGGACTGAATTGTAAATTTTACTTTCAAAATGTCCAGTGTCGGTATTTGCTGTGATAGTTTCCCTTTGAATGTGTTTTGCAAGTTTATTCATGCTTTTCAAATGTAAATTCAGTGTAAGAGCAATGTGTATTCAGACAACAGTATTCATCAGATGTCACCACTGAAATGAAAGAATTTTCAAGATATTCAGCTCTAATCCTTCTCTTCCTTACTCTATAGAATCTCTTTGTGACTTAATGCCAGTGACTTCAATTAGCATATGTAAAATGATGACTCACAAAGCTAGACTTCCATTTGGATTTCTCTCCTGAGATTCAGATATAGTTCCAAATGTCCACCAGCTATCTCTACTTGCATGCTCCACAGGTTTCAAACACTCAGTATCTCCAAATGAAATTCACTGTCCCTCAAAACTTATTATTCATTTTTAATATGTATTTATTTTGAGAGAGAGCACAAGCAGGGGAGGGACAGAGAGGCAGGGGAGAAAGAAAGCATCCCACGCAGGCTCCACACTGTCAGCCCAGAGCCCAACACAAGGCTAGAACTTACAAATGCAAGATCATGACCTGAGCCAAAATCAAGACTCAGACGTTTAACCGACAGAGTCACCCAGGCGCCCCAAGATTTATTCTTCCTTAATCCTTCACTAGCTGAATGATATCAGCATTCTTCCAGAAATCTGGTATATGGGTCTCCCTGCCAGACCAGGAGCCCTAAGTCTCATTCATCTCCCTATCTCCAAACCCTCGCACAGGACCTAGTATATTATAGCACTGCCAAATGTGTCAATACTTTCAGCACCATCTAGTTGTGTCCAAGGCAAGACTTTGCGAAGGACCTTGTCACCACCAGCATGAAGAGTGAAAAACAAGCGAACCACCACAGGCCATATATTCTTGGGAAAACCTTAGCCTCAATATGCCCATGATGTATAGCCTTTTTTACCAGGACTAACAAAGTTCATTTGAACAGGTTACATGATGGACCCATTGCCTCAATTCCCAAGCCCCTAGTGGACTGGACCTCGGTTCTAAGCAAAGCGTATCACCTTCCTAATTAGAGGAATGAGACCTTCTCCTAGTCATTCATGGTGCCATGTCCCCAAGGTTTTCTTATACTTCACAGCTTCACAAGATCAAATGGCTCTACCTTTTGAAAAACAAGCTTTTAACTTGATTTTGTTTCCGATNAAATCTATGGGTTCTTTCTTTTTTTTTTTTTTTAACGTTTATTTATTTTGGAGAGAAAGAGAGAAAGCACAAGCAGGGGAGGGGCAGAAAGAGACAAGAGACACAGAATCTGTCAGCACAGAGCCCAACACAGGGCTTGAACTCATGAACCGTGAGATCATAGCCTGAGCTGAAGTCAGACGCTTAACCAACTGAGCCACCCAGCCACCCCATCTTTAAAGCACTGTGTTATAGACATTAATTGCTCTTTGTTGTTGGGTCATATATACAAACTTGAGTCCAGCCTGGCTCATTATGCCCCCCTTTCTCTCTGTAAGTCCAACCTGCTTCAAATCCAAACCACTCTGGGTCATAGGCATTTTGAGTGTGTCTTTGTAGCCTAAATGTCTTTCATTCTCTTGGTACAATCATGAGTGACAGCTTTGTGGTCAATTTTTTTTTTTTTAATGTTTCCTCATTTTTGAGAGAGAGAAAGAGACACAGAGTGTGAGCAGGGGAGGGGCAGAGCGTGAGGGAGACACAGAATCCAAAGCAGGCTCCAGGCTCTGAGCTGCCAGCACAGAAGCTCAATATGGGGCTCAAACTCATGAACTGTGAGATCATGACCTGAGCCAAAGTTGGATGCTTAACCAGCCAAGCCACCCAGGTGCCCCTGTGGTCGATATTCTTAAGATTTATGTCTATAATAACTGCTTTTATACTCCAGATTAATTTATAGCATCTTAATAAGTTATTTGATCTGGCAATTTCTTTATGAAACCAAGAACAATCTCACATATACATGAGATATCTGCTGGGTTTATAATTCTAGCCTCTTAATAGTAACTCTATTTTTCATTTAAACACATTTGCTTTTTCTGAAGTTTGGGGTGATTATAATGGGTTCATTCAAAATATTCATTATTGCTTTTCCATGCTGATAATGCTCTCAAAACATGGTGAACATTCCTAAAACCTGCTGGACTCTCTGTAAGAAGTATGGCAAGTACCAACCCCACAAAGTGACAGAATACAAGAAGGGCAAGGACTCTCTGCAGGCCCAGGGAAAGCAGCATTATGACAGAAAGCAGAGTGGCTACATAGGGCAGATTAAGCCGATTTTCTGGAAAAAAACCTAAAACTATAAAGAGGACTGTGCTGAGGACTGAATGTGTTGAGCCCAACTACAGATGTACAAAAATGCTGGCTATTAAAAGATGAAAGCATTTTGAACTGGGAGGACATAAGAAGAGAAAGGGCCAAGTGATCCATTTCTATCTAAGCTTCATATTNAAAATCTTGAGGTTATGTTCAAAACAAAAAAAAAAAAAACCTCTTTATTAAAACAGCACTTTCCAATTTCATAAAATTTGAATAAAAAAAGAAATGTAATCTCCTTGAAAACAATGTTGGCATTAAAATTCATTATATTCATTTAGATAATTATGGGGAAAACTCAACAAAAACTACCAATCTATTTAACATCCTGTGTTTGATGAAGCACATTAGAACATGAAATACAATACACTGGAACATGAATACACAGTCAAAAGACAGGTCCTTTCTTTACCAGACTGTTACACAACTTCTATAACAAATCTTATCACCCTCTCCCCAAAGGATGGAGACATACATACATAGTCTACAAAACTATGCCACTGTAAATTGAACTTAACATATTAGCAGTTTACATGAGAATGAATAAAGCTCAAGTATCAGCAAATAACAACTGAGTTTAGCAAATCTTTTCATTAAATTTTAAAAGTAATCTTTAGATCTATAAATTTAATTCACTTCCTATCAAAATCCCAACTGCCTTGTTTTTTGCGGAAGTTAACAAACTGATCCCAAAATTCATAAACCATAATAACCAAAATAATCTGGAAAAAAAGAACACATCTGGAGAACTCAGAACTTAAAGCCGGCTTCAGATCCTGTGTCTCCCTCTCTCTCTCTCTGCTCCTCCCCTGCTCGTGCTCTGGCTCTCTCTCTCTCTCTCTCTCTCAAAAATAAACAAACATTAAAGTTTTTAAGGTAAAATTAATTTCAATAATGTATTTTATTTAAATAATATATCCAAAATATTATTTCAACATGTAATATAAGAATTATTAGAGATACTTTCCCTTTTTCTAACTAAATCTTTGAAATCCAGCATGTATTTTGCACTTACAGCCCATTTCAATCCAGACCAGCCACAGCTCCAGTGCTCAATAGCCACATGTGGCTGCTGGATACAATATTGGACAGCATGACCGTGAAAGAGAAAGGACAGTTGTATTACAACCTCTCGTTCACTGTGTTTCATTTAGTGGCAGAACTAGGGCTCTCTACAGAAATCAGAGACCAGGGCTAGCAAGAGTGAGCCATGAAATAGAAATAAGGAATGTCAGGGAA
>NW_027529583.1:1109415-1121752 GCF_008692635.1 Crocuta crocuta | reverse complement strand
CTCCCCTCCCCGCTATCTGGGCCACATCTGGTCTGTTAAAACCCAATATGGATTGGTACATCCTACTGTGTCAGAATAAGTTGTACTTTCTGATCACTTTATTTTCCCCTATTATTCCTTCTATAAATTTCTCTTTTAAAATAAGAAAACAATTTCTGACTCATTCCGCTTGCTGTGCTGTGAGCAATAAAGTCCTCTGTCTCTGATCTTATGTCTCCCGGCAGCCTCTACGAGACTGTGGCAAGCTAGTTCATTAACTTGCAAGAAGGGTAAAATCTCAGAGCCTGAAGTCCTTGACATTACCATCCCATCCTTCAATGGCTCCCAGGTGACTTTATTAACCTCTCAGAGCTCTCAACCCTTCTTGGTTCCACTCAGCCTTGAGCACTTGCCCTATAGGATATTTTGGTATAATTTTACATGTGTTTATTTCTTAACATCTCTAATCTCCACCCTCCGCGTTGCTCTATGCACAATATTCACTGTAATGTTTGCCAATACATTCATGTTTGTCCCACACATGTGAAACCTCAGAAGATTTTTACACCATGTGAAGATGGAGATGCACCTGCCCCCCCTTCCATCTTCAGATGTGATGATGGTGTATGCTCTGCTCACCTCCTCTCATGCACTATTTCTTTCCTCCTGCACCTCCACTCTCCTTTACTTTCCCTTTCGCCTCTAGCCACTTACTACTTTCCTTTTCATAACACTAAAACAGATCAAATTGGTGAAACCAAGTCCATTGAATCTGGAGCTATGGGATATAGAAGCTGAAGATCACTTTTTAATGGAACCAATGAATGCCTAAATCACATGTGTCTTCTGATGGCCTCAAGAAAATAAATTCTTTCCTTCACCAATGCAAATCTCTTTGGAAGAAGGCTGTACTGACATGACTAAAGTTAAAAGATCTCCAGTTCTTCTCCTCGTAGGAAAAAATGCATAATTATGGCATGAGTCCATTAACAGATACAGAATTATTAACCATGCTATTTCAAGTAATCACACTAGAAATTTTCAATTATTTTAACCTACCCACTACATAAAATTTGAAAAGATATAGAAATAATCTTTCATTAGGTGAGTCACCTGGTAAGCAGCTCAGATTTAATCTATAATATCAAAACATTAGAGTTCAGCTTAGTGGCACAGAAATGCTCTTAGACCACAGAATGTACCTCTAATGTTCCCAAGAGGGTACCCAGCCTGTGGAAAAGAAGGTAGCGGCAACAGAACCAATACCATCATGCCTAACCAAGCACTGGCCAGCTGGGAGTATGTCCAGATCCACATAAGTCACATTCCTGATGGCGCATGTGTCTCTGTGGCAGAGTGGTCCTAATGAATCCTGATCTCATTTGCAGTGAACATTTGTTGTTTTTTGACTACACAGCTTCCAAACACCCTGCCTTTTGTGGGTGGCCCTCTGACAACAGGTCCTAGCCTCCAACCATGAAGTCTAGGAAAGTGCTGCTCTGTTTGGCAGTACACTGCTTAATAAAGCTGACACTTGGTCCATAGATAACTTTTTCTCCATAGAGAAAGCACTAAAGTGGTTTACATTCTACCACAAGTTCTTCGCCTCATCACAAAATAAAAGCAATTAGTCCATAGCCTGGTACCAGTCTGTAGACTACACTTGAAGAAGCACAGGCTGGGACCATGTATTTCCTCTCCCAGCACCCTGCTAGCTGTGTAGATGCACATGACCTAAGTTCAGCACCCAGATGCTCCTATCGGGGCCTTTGAGTCCCGAAAAGAGGAACAAAGGTGCAGGGACAGTTGAGAAGCTATACGTGGTCGTGTGAACATTTTCAAGACCTGCAGTAGCTTTGGAGTTGGGAATCCATAGGTAGCAGCAACACCACTTGCTCAGACGTGGGACAGCAGTGGTACACTGAACAGACTACAACATGCCCGCCATGTTCTCCATTCATAGCCTCTCTTGGTTCCCGTTGTTTTTGGAGCCTGGTTCTCTAGCCTGCCTATCATTTCTGTAAGCTACTCAAGAACTTTCAATGAATTCCTTTTCTGCTTAGGTGAATCAACAGAGAATTTTGTTGCCTACACTCAGGAAACTTGACTGATAAACCCTTTCACATTCCAGTCAAATGAATGATAAGGTCTGTTTCCATACTAAACTCACCAAGCAATTTTCTCACTGTCATTTGGCTTCTCACACGTTAACTAGAAAGCTTGGGTCTTCTTGGTAACTATATTTCTCATTGAAAATTAATTCAAATTTAAGTTTTAAATTTCAGGTGATGAGTAGGGATAATGTGAGTCCACTTCAAAAAGAAAGATCGGGATGCCTGGGAGGCTCAGTCAGTTAAGTGTCTGATTCTTGACTTCAGTTCAGGTCACGATCTCGTGGTTCGTGATTTTGAGCCCCACATCGGGTTCCACACAGACAGTGCCTGCTCGGGATTCTCTCTCTCCCTCTCTCTCTCTGTCCCTCTTCTTCTCTCTCTCAAAATAAATAAATAAACTTTATATATATATATATACTCCAAAAGATGACAAACTGTGGATTTCATATGCTACAATGCTGACACCCAGAAGGTAAGTTCTGGAAAATTCACCACATTAAGGGCATCCTATGGAGACCTGGCCTGGACAGCCACCCAGCTCTGCCCAGGTGACCCCCTTCTTTTTTTCTTNCGACGCGGGGCTCGAACCCACGAACCGCGAGATCATGACCCAAGCGAAAGTCGGACGCTTAACCGACTAAGCCACCCAGGCGCCCCCCAGGTGACCCCCTTCTGCAGAGTTATAACTTCTACACTACCCACTGACACCTGGAGTTCAGTTATCCCTATCGCTTTCTTACAGAGTTCTTGCAGGCTGAATTAAACTTATTAACAATCTACTAAATCTCAAACAGGCAATCGACTGAACAGGTTCAAATTAAGCTTTTAGAAGTATAGCTTGCCAGCAAGGTAACTTATGAATCTTGAAATGAACTGTGCACACACATCACATCTGCATATCCCCATTTATCACCAGTAAGCATCCCCTAGTAAAAAAATATGGAAAGAAAGCATCAGAGAGCAAATCTGTGTTTCTATATTGACTCTATCTCATTAATTTCTGCCTTGATTCTCTTTAACTTGTATTATTAAATATTTGCTTATTGGTTTCATTTCTTTAAACATGAGTAATGATAATAAATATATCAATTTATATTTATGGGGTTGTTAATTATTTTCAGAGAATTTTTTTTAAAGGAAATTTTTTTAAATGTTTTATTTATTTCTAGGAGACAGAGAGAGAGACAGCGTGAGCAGGGGAGGGTCAGAGAGAGAGGGAGTCACAGACTGAAACAGGCTCCAGGCTCTGAGCTGGCAGTCAGCACAGAGCCCGACGTGGGGCTCGAACCCACGAACTGCGAGATCATGACCTAAGCGAAAGTCGGATGCTTAACTGACTAAGCCACCCAGGTGCCCCAGTTTTCAGAGAATTTTCTTACTCAGTGTCTCAGCTGATCCTCACAATGATCCCTAGGAGAACGTGTAGCTTTTCTGATGAATGGAAAAAAAAAAACAAAAAAACAGAATAGCTCGTCCTGGGTCACACAACTGCTGGGTACCTGAATACGGATTTGAACCTAGATCTTTCAAAATCCAACAACCCAGCACAGTGGAGGTTTCTGCCATTACCTGAAAAACTTATAACAATTTTATATTGCATAAGCATTACTTTAACCAAAATATCTGGATAAAGTGCCTCCAAAATGCTATTCTAATATTACCCCTCCACTCTCAATAAAGGTACTGGGCAAAGAAACCAGTGTTGTCATGTTACTTCTAAAAACAAACAGGGCGCCTAGGTGGCTCTGTTGTTAAGCATCTGACTTCAGCTCAAGTCATGATCTCACAGTCCTGAATTTGAGCCCCACATCAGGTGAGCTCAAGCCCCTCTTTGGGTGAGCCCTGCTTCTCTCTCTTTCTCTCTCTGCCTCTCCTGGGATAGTCTCTCTCTCCCTCTCCCTCCCTCTCTCTCTCTCTCTCTCTCTCTGTCTGTCAAAAAAAATTAATAAAAATAATAAATAAAAAGAAACAAATAATCAAACAACTTTCTACCAGACAAACCTTAAATCTCCAAATAAGTAAACTTTGTATCTCTAACAATGCTTTTAAGAAGTCAACTCTTGGAGGCAAATCATAAGAGACTCTTAAATACAGAGAAAAAGCTGAGGGTTGCTGGAGAGGTTGTTGGGTTGGAGGGTGGGGAAAATGGGTGATGGGCATTAAGGAAGGCACTTGTTAGAATGAGCACTGGGTGTTATGTGTAAGTGATGAATCAATAAATTCTACTCCTGATGAGAAGGGAAGCCGGCAAGAGCAGATAAAGAAGACCAACCAGATGTCTGAGGCCGGATACCCCCCGTTGCATGCTTTTGGCTTCTGTAATCTTGCTTGCCTCTTGCATCAGCCAACTGCTCATGTAGCACAACCGCTAGTGACCCCCCACACACACTTTTTTTGCTTGGGCCCCTGCAATCCCACCCACCTGTGTAGCCGATAGAAAGTTTTCAAGTACCCAGAAGCTAGCCAGGCATAAACAAAGGCCAGTGCCAGGGTTCGGACTCAGCCTTTGGAGGTGGTGGACCAGCACCAATGCGAAATAAACAGTCTTTTCTAATTTTCCAAGTGCTGGGTCTCTTCCTGTGTGCTGAGTATTGCTGTAACACTGAAACCATTATTACGCTAATTTTAACTAACTTGGATTTAAATAAAATAGAGAAAAAAAGAAGTCAACTCTTAGTTTTCTTGTTTTATACTCCGCTGATCCTGCAGGATCATATCTCCATTATCAGGGAAATATCAGCATGCAGTACCACGTACAGTTCTTACAGCTTGCATAGTGCTTTTCCATGCATTTTGTTAAATTCTTACCAGTACCTCACGTGGTGGTATATCGTACAAGTACTTTTATCTCCATTTTGTAGATGGAAATCAGGGCTCATGGTGATCAAAGGCCTTTCACAAAATGACTCATCTCAGAAATTCCAGGGCCACAACCCGTTCAAATTTCAGTACTGCCATCCTTCCCCACAACAGCATATAAAGCAATGAAGACCTTCACATAAACCCCACTAGGCACGTTCTTTCTTCTCTATGCAAACAAAAGGTGTGACTTCATTGCCTTGATACGTGCATCCTATTTTTCTCTAAGTCTCTTTTTCTTCACAGTTGCCTCTTCCAAAGATTAGTGCAAACCTGTTATTGACGGGTCCTTTATTTTCCTGCTCATTCTGTGGGATAGCCATGAGGATTAAGTCTTTAATGTTTGTAAAAGGACTTTGTAATCATGTACAGCACAAATATATATATGAAAGTATTGTAATAATTACCACTTACTCTGAAGCCAACAAGAGCAGCCTTCCTTCCGCCCCCCCCACACCCTCTCTTTCCTTTTCCCTCTCTCTCCTTCCATACTAAATAATTCAGAGCAAAAGGCAGTAATCCATCAAATCAACAGCCAACATAGATACCACAGGACACAAAACGACAGGGACATAAAAGACCACAGTCTCCTGAGGCAATAAATAGCTCTGAGACTGGCCTAAGATCAGGGCAGAGCCATGGTTGTGGCTTCATAGAACTGAGTCTACATTTCCTACCCCAGCTATTTGTGGGATAAGCTAAGTGATCAAAGACAACAAAATAGAGGCAATATGCTTAGACATCAGTGATGTATGCTTTGCATTACTGCACTAAATATCCCCCAAATTTTAAATGCAATCAAATTAACTCAGATAAAAAATTAGAAAAACAACAAAACCCATCATTTTCTTTTAGAGGACAAACCCACCCTTTATCTATACATGTCTGCTTTTGAAGGTACCAGAAAGATAAGGTCCCCAAATTTTGGCTTTGCCGAGGGAAAAACAAGTATGGCCATAGAAAGAGAATTTGCCATTCTCAATTATATTATGACATGTGCTTTTTTATATGTTAAATCATTCCTCAATCCACACAACAGTTAAAAAAAGAATTATTCTTATCTTAAACATTAGAAAAAGTGAGGCTCAGAAAAGGAAATAACTTCCCGCAGCTCTCTCCTGCCAAAACCCACGCCAAATAGTGATGAACAGAGTAATGTGGAAAGACAAAGAGGAAGAGTCATGCCAATGGAAGTAGGAACAGAGGAGACAGGTGTGGGTCAGCAGGGAGATCTGTTACACAACCAGAACAATGCCAAATAGCATAACAAACTAGACCTTCCGTGTCATAGTGGCAGCAGATGCTGTTTGCATCCCACCCACATTCCGCACTCTTACCATTTCCATGCACACTAATCTGACTTCCAACTGCCAGCACCTGCCATTTTCTGCCTATGCTCTGGCTGCTAAAGCAGTTTTCTCTGGTGGAAGTGCTGGGGGACTGACATCCCCCTGGGACTAACCTTCCACCAATGACTGAGATGTGTGTTCTGCGTTGTTTCCCAAGGTGTCCCCAGTGAGAATGGCCCTGGTTGCCCACAGTGGGAACTGGCTTAATAACCCACCCTTTATTGGCTGCTTCTCTTCTTTGTCTTACTTCCCCACTCCCCCCAGGGCTTCTTGGGACCAACTCAGCAATGAACTATTTGCATAGAATCTTTGTCTCAAGGTCTTCTTGGGGGAACCCACACTATGAAAACAGCCTGTCCTATGAATTTAGAGCAGGGGCAAAATCCTATTGGATTCATCTAACTCCAATGAACTCATGCAATAGAACTCATTCAAGAACTAGTCTGTAAAAGAGAAGTTAACTGTGTCATCCATTTTCTGGGCTGCACTAGTTAGTGGGTACTCTGCAGAATGTGATCCACATCTCACTCTCTCCTATCCCTGCAATCCAAGCCCCTCTAAATTACTTTCAGGAATTCCCAAATGTGGCTCATGTATGCTATAAACCACTCAGTCAGGTCCCTACCACGGTCCCCTGCCCCACTGAGGGTCACTACCTCTCCTCCAGGGTTCTTAACACCCTAAGGTCACCCTGGGCTCCTCAGGAAGGGAGAAGAATGTCCCCTTCTCTATGTTGGTCATACTTTGTCACATGGGAAACCACATGGCATTTTTTGTGTTCCCGAGTTACATATAACTTCTGTAGAAAAGCCCCTCTGGAATCTGCTGCCTGCAACCCCTCCAACCACAAACCTCAGCCATGAGCCCACGAAGCCATTGTGGAGAGCATGTGCAAGACAGACCCCATGCTTTCATCCCCAAAGTCTTTTCTCATAATCATTCTTATTGCTCCCCAAACCCTCCTGTCTACCAACCCTTGATGCCCCATTAATAATCTCTTCCCAAGTATATGTGAATTGCAGGACTGGTCACACCTTAGGCACAAGCAGGGATCCTTGCTTCATTTATTATCCAACATAGACATATACACATCATCCACACTCCCTATCTTTATTCAGTTGACCTCAAAAATCAGAGCTAAAGTGATTTTGGACACTGAAATCAATTGGATACAGTGATGAATTGGTCTGGTAATTCCCATCATAAAACCAGCTCTATAATGTGTGGTCATAAACTCGGTGACTTCCATTCTGTTCTGTCTGAAATCTTATAACCTTTTCTAAAGAACATAATGTACTTTTACTTTGCCCTAGAACTTTTACAAAAGCTTTAGTCCAAAGTCATAAAGTTCTGACCTGATTAGATAGGGGTAGCTAAGGGGAGAAATCAGAGGTCCAGGAGTTATGAAGAGTTTCAAGCAGAGTATAATTGGAAAGTTAAGAAAAGATCAAGAGATCAAGATGTAACAAACTGAACACAGAAGCACATGAAAACAGAAAGATATATCTCAAATGCCACATCTTTTTTTTTTTTTTTTTTTCTAAATAATCTCTACCCCCAAGGTGGGGCTCGAATTCACAACCTCAAGATCAAGAGTCACATGCTCTACCAACAAAGCAAGCCAGATGTCCCTCCACAGCCTCTTTAAATCCCATTCTGTTCCCTGCACATACATGCACACAACACACATAAACACATGTACAGTCATGCATTCACACACAGGATCACTCATTCAACATGCACATAGTACATGGCTTAACACAGAAATGCTGATTCTAGAACTGGAGTCTCTGAGTTCAAATCCTAGATCTGCCAGTTACTACTTTTGTAACTTACACAAGTTACTTTAACTATGTGCCTCAGTTTCCCCCACATGAAAATGAAAGTAATAATAATTGCTTAAAGTTCTAATGATTAACTGCTTTTATTTACTTTTTTAATCAAAATATATTTTTTTCAAGAATAGAATTTACTGATTCAACACTTACATATAACATCCCGTAGTCATCCCAACCAGTGTCCTCTTTAATGCCTCTCACCCTTTTAGCCATTCCCCCCACCCAACACCCCTCCCTAGCAACCCTCACTTTGTTCTCTGTATTTAGGAGTCTCTTACAGTTTGTTTCCCTCTATGTTTTTTTACTATTTTTGCTTCCCTTCCCTTATGTTCATCTGTTTTGTATCTTAAATTCCACATATGAGTGATATCATATGATATTTCTCTTTCTCTGACAGACTTATTTTGCTTAGCATAATACACTCTAGTTCCATCACGTTGTTGCAAATGGCAAAATTTCATTCTTTTTCATTGCTGAGTAATATTCCATTGAATATATATACCACAACTTCTTTATCCATTCATCAGCTGATGGACATTTGGGCTCTTTCCATACTTTGGCTATTTATTGTTGACAGTGCTGCTATAAACATTGGGGTGCATGTACCCCTCCAAATCCACATTTTTGTATCCTCTGAATAAATACTTAGCAGTGCAACTGTTGGGTCATAGTGTAGTTCTAGTTTTAATTTTTTGAGGAACCTCTAAACTGTTTTCCAGAGTGGCTGCACCAGTTTGCATGATTAACTATTTTTAAAGCACTTAAAAGAGTGACTCACAGAGTAAGTACTTTACATAATGGTATATACTTGGCTGTCTTCTTCTTTTTATGTTTATTTATTTTTTGAGAGAGAGAGAGAGAGAGAGAGAGAATGAGCGGGGTAAGGGCAGAGAGAGGGAGGGACAGAGGATCCAAAGCAGGCTCTGAGCTGACAGCAGAGAACCCAACACAGGGCTCGAACTCATAAACCATGAGACCATGATCTGAACGAAAATCAAGAGTCTAACGCTTANACTTGAAATGAAATGGTCTATGGTGTGGAACAAAGACTTCAATGCCTGAACAGAAAAGTAATATTTAATGTATTATCAGAAAATGTTAA
The DNA here is from genome assembly GCF_008692635.1 of Crocuta crocuta. Taxonomy (NCBI): domain Eukaryota; kingdom Metazoa; phylum Chordata; class Mammalia; order Carnivora; family Hyaenidae; genus Crocuta; species Crocuta crocuta. The sequence continues at coordinate 1,112,511 of NW_027529583.1, read as the reverse complement.
TTTAATTATGAGTGAAAGCAATTATCTTTCTGTCAGCATTAATACATCATTCAAATATCTTTAGACATCTGTGAATTGCATAGGCAAGTTTCACAGCTTAGGAAACTATTTGTAAAATTTCCTTGGCCAAGTATCTTTAAATGATCATGAAGAATAAATTATAACCCCCAAATGTATTTACCAGTAATGAAACACAATTTTTAAAATACCATAACAAATTATCTGATCCCCTTACGTTTAAAACCCACATATGGCTCTGACCATTAACTAAAATCTGAGACATACATTACCCATGAATTAACTTAATCAGATACTTGGAGGCAAACATGAGGAGAAATATTCCCTCCCTTCAAAGGACAAATCTGTAAAAAAGTAGTTTATTTTTGAAAAAATAAGTTGATCTACTTATAAATATATGTCTACTTTCTTAGTTGCTAATACCATTTTCCCTTCAGATTGTCTAAATAGAAGACTTTGAGAGTGAAGCAGAGTAGATTTGTCACCTGAAAATATGTCTCTTTGGCATAAGGATTCTTTGGATCTGCTTATTTTTAAGAAATAGGAGACTCTGAAAATGGAAGGTGAAGCTCCGAAAACTGAGTAGAAGCTAATCCTTCTATAAAAAGACATTTACATCTAGAAGGGAAATCTGCATTTGTAGGGGTGTCTCCCTCTGTATCAGAAAGGGGGCGATGACTCTAAATCTCTAGAAACTCTTACCAATGGAGAAGGCAGGACTCATATCTGCATCACAACCTTACGCCTGTTTACTCTGCTTAACCCAGTCAGTAACCTCTCAATCCTAACTCTCCACCCCCAACAATTTCTTTTGTATTTAGCTGAAGATGGTATTTATTTAACATGCTGACTTGAGCCATCTCCAGGAGTTACTCAGTTTTCTGAAGTCTTTCCCAAGTATATAAGAGATATACATGGTTATTAAACTTGTTTGTTTTTCTCCAGTTAATTTGCCTTTTATTGTAGGGGGGGGGTCTCAGCCAAGAATGAGAGGGTAGAGGAAAAATTATTTTTCCTCCTCTGTAAGACAATATGTATTCAATATATATGTGTTCCATCAGTCAGAACATTTCTGGTTGCTAGTGATAATAAAACCAACTCAAACTCATTTATAATAAAAAGAGAAATTATTTGTTTCATTAATTGAAAAGTAGAGGGAAGGAATTCTAGTTTCAGTCACAGTTGTATCAAACAATGGCATCAGGACTCACTACAGTCCATATCTTGACTTACTAACATCTATAAACCTTTCTTGGCTTGTTTTGTTTTTTGTTTTTTGTTTTGGAGTAGGCTCTAGGCCCAACATTGGGCTAGAACTCACAACTCCGAGATCAAGAGTCATATGGTTTCCTGATTGAGCCAGCCAGGCACCCCCTAAACCTTTCTTTAGGTATAGTTTTAAAAATGTAGGGGCACCTGGGTGGCTCAGTTGGTTAAGCATCTGACTTTGGCTCAGGTCATGATCTCATGGTTCATGGGTTCGAGCCCCATGTCAGGCTCTGTGCTGACAACTAGCTCAGAGCTTAGAGCCTGTTTCAGATTCTTATCCCCCTCTCTCTCTGACCCTCCCCTGCTCACGCAGTCTCTCTCTCTCTCTCTCTCAGAAATAAATAAAAAAACATTTAAAAAAAATTTTTTTAAATGTAGCCTCCTGGGGTGGAGGATATCCCAGGTGGGGAACCTGGGTGGTTCAGTCAATTACGTGTCTGACTCTTGGTTTCAGCTCAGGTCATGATCTCACGGTTCGTGAGTTTGAGCCCCACAATGGGCTCTGCACTGACAGCACAGAGCCTGCTTGTGATTCTCTCTCCCCTTCTCTCTGCCCACCCTACTCGTGCGGTCTCTGTCTCTCTCAAAATAAATAAATAAACGTTAAAAAGAATTTTTTTAATTTTTAAAATTTTTTTTAATTTATTGCTGAGGGGGGTGGGGAGAGAGAGCATGAGCAGAGGAGGGTCAGAGAGAGAGAAGAGACAGAATCCGAAGCAGGCTCCAGGCTCTGAGCTAGCTGTCAGCACAGAGCCCGATGTGGGGCTCGAACNCTGCCTGCTATCTCCCAGACGAGTGTACATGTAGTTCCTTGTTGCCTGGACGTCTATTTAACCTCCCCAACAGACCCAGTATACAAGGGCTGAGGGGAGAGGAGAGTGGAAAACAGGACCACTATTAGAAAAACAATTCCCATTTGAAGAAAAAACATGAAAGGAGGGAAAAAACACAATGATCATGAGTGGTATATCCTATTTGAGAGGAGTATCAACAACACCCTGCTGTAGAAAACCAGCTGCCTCTTGTTTTGTTCTCTGACAGAAGCTCCCTTAATCACTGTCCTGTGAATCTGCATCTGAGATGGACATTGGTGGCAGAATCAATCTCCCCTTTGGGGACTGCACCTTTTAGCAAGTTGGCTCCCATTGTTGCAGGTTTGGGAGCCTGAAAATAACCTTCTTGGTTAAACAGGAGACCACAAACCTTTGCTCACTGGACTTCGGGTTTCTTTTGCAACATAACCTTCTTAAAAGCTTAATAAGTCTTTTGCTTATATGCATTTGTTCAGTTTTCTGAGCTAAGAAACAAAGTCAGGTCCATGAATTTAGATCCTAACCTAAAAACTGCTGTCTTAGGGGCGCCTGGGTGGCTCAATTGGTTAAGCGACCGACTTTGGCTCAGGTCATGATCTTGTGGTTCATGAGTTCAAGCCCCATGTCAGGCTCTGTGCTGACAGCTCAGAGCCTGGAGCTGCTTCAGATTGTGTGTCTCTCTCTCTGTCTCTGTCTCAAAACTCAATAAAAGTAAAAATAGATGAAAAAATAAAATAAAATAAAAAATAAAAACTGCTGTCTTCGTGCTCTGTCTACCCTCCAGCCTTCAGCTTCATGGTGTCCATCTTGACATCTGATTTAGACAAATGCGAAACAGTAGCAGGCACAGGTGCTCTGTACCCTCGGGCTGGATGTTCTAAATCTTTATCAGGCAGGAAACACACTGCTGAAGGTGGCCAGAAGGAGCGGCAACATGGAGCGTTTACCAGAGGCAATTTCACTACCTTCCATGCCTCCTGTCTCTTGTTTTTTGGTC
>NW_027529583.1:1107784-1108782 GCF_008692635.1 Crocuta crocuta | reverse complement strand
CAATTTAAATACCTTCCATGCTTCCTGCCTCTTGTTTTTTGGCCTCTAATAGAGAATTCACCTTTTTCAATCCTGCATGGGTCATGATATCCTCTCAACAATTTGGATTACTAGCAGAAAGATAGTAAAGTCTTGAAACAGCCTCAAATAGAGATTCTTTTCTCTTTCTTGTAAGAACTACTGGAGGCCACAGAAAGTCACCAGAGCATTCTAATGCCCTGACTTGTTTTCTTATCAATTCCCCTAAAGCTTTAGCCTCAGTACCTATAAGGTCTAAGACCCAATGATTAGGGTTGTTGTTGTTGGTTTTTTTTCGAGGGGAGGGGGAGGGGATGGAGAGTGTCCAGAGCCAACAGCCAGGAAAGAATTCTTGAAGAAGTCTTTGGTGCAAAAAGGTGATTTTATTAAAGCATGGGGACAGGACCTATGGGCAGGAAGAGCTGTGCTGGGGTTGTGAAGACTGACTGTTTATATACTATGAAATTGGGAGAAGTAAAGACAAATGGGAAGCCTCTAGAAGGACTTCGGGTACTAAGGAGGACTCAAAGATACCAGAGACCTGGCTATTGTCAAGTTAAGGTTGTTTTCTCTCTAGTAAGGCATTAACATAGGACAGTTGGGAGTTCCTGGAGAAAGGTTATACTCTGTATTTGCCTCAAGTATTTGTCAGTGGGCTGCAGGTTATAAAGAAATGTAATTTTACCTGCCATTCCCTTCTTGCTTTTGTTCCCCACATCACTATGGAGGGGAGGGTGATGTTGGGGCTCCAGGAAACTGAGTATATAGGGTTCTGGAGATTAGGCTATTGGTAGTGTAAAAACTCCCTTGGGCCAAAAGGTGAGGGACCTACAAATGAGGAAATACCAACCATTGTTTGATCTCAAACTCTATTCTGGTAAAAGGTCAGAGGTTGAGCAACCTAGCTCCTCCTGGCTCCAGCAAGTCCCTGAGATGTAAATCCTTAACGAACATTGTGATTAGGACAGTCAAACATGTTG
>NW_027529583.1:1099984-1107687 GCF_008692635.1 Crocuta crocuta | reverse complement strand
AGCCGCCACTCTAACTGCAAAATTCTCGCTTCTGTACACCGTCTATATCTCCCTATATAAACCCTGAGCTATGGCTCGGTGGGGCACTCTTCCGAGGACTTTTTGGGTGCTTGGGAGGGGCCGTCTGGCCGGACTAAAATAAACCTGAATAACCAACTCCTTTTGTGTTTTGTGGGCTTTGTTCTAGGTAATTCTCCTTTGGAAAGGGAGGTCTAACAGCAGGATTGCCTATTTCTTGTAATTTACTAAGACATTAGTAATGTGATGGAGACCCATGTTCTGCATAACTGTGATCTCTGTCAGTTAACCATTTGTTTTCTTTCCTTTCCTTTGTTCTTGGGCAGCCAGGAGTGCCTCCGGAATGAAACACATATCCCACTTGGGGGTGGAGGGGATGCTAGCTTATGCTTGGCCCTCAGCTTGCCTTAGGTCCCTCATCATCAAGATGCCATGGACAACAATTTAACCAAGTTCTTTGCTAACACAAAACAAACTGCCTATTTCCCAGCCAGAGTTAAAGAATCCCCACAGCCCTACACCCATCTTGATCATCCAATTCCACATCTTGGTGATGAGGAAGCATGGGGCAAGTTGAAGGTAAAGTAGAGGCTAACAGCACCCTCCCCCCACCCCCAGGTGAGGTATGTGTGATGCTCCTGGAACACTCCTGGCTGCCCAAGAACAAGGGAAAGGAAAGAAAGTAAATGGCTGACTGGTAGAGATCACAGTCATGCAGGACAGGAGTCTCCTTCAGTCTACAGGTCACTTAGTAAACTGCAAGACAAAGGCAATTTTATCCATAGTCTAATCTCCAGAAATCTATAGAGTCTGTTTTCTGGAGCCCTAATATCACCATCATCAAGATGTAAGAGGGTTTAAGTACTTGCCATGGTGATATTGGAAGCAAAGGCAAATGAAAAATTAAATTCCTACTGCCTACAGCCCAGTGACGAGTACTTCAAACAGGCAGAGTGGCCTCTCTAGGAGCTCAGCTGCCTCAGGGATGACACTTTGCTGGGGGCAAAAGGGAACCTTGGCTTAACATTATCCTGACCCCCCCCCCCCAGGATCCTGTGAGTCTCCTTAAACACCTAAAAATTCCTTTGGAAACTTCCTCTACCTCAACTCCCCCAAGGTATATGCTGGCAATCATACTCCAAGCTTATGGCCTCCTATATACACCTGAAGGGTCTCATGACTGAGGTTTTACTAAACAGTAATAAATGACATTTTCCTAGCAACAGCTAGGCCCTCAAGGTCCTGGAAACCTTGCTTCCAAAACTCCTTAGAGACTTAAACCCTGTCCCTACCCTCCTCTGAGCCTGACAGTATATAACCAGTTACCTATCACAACGCCAGTGCAGCTCTTTCTGCTCCTGGGTCCTGTCCCTGGGCTTTAATAAAATCATCTTTTTCGTACCAAAGCCATCTTTAAGAATTTTCTTGGCCGTCGGCTCCGAACCCCACCATCACCCCAAAACATCATCTTTGGCACTGTCACTCACAGTCTTCATTTACTGCTAAGCTTGTTGACACTTGGGAGTAGGCACAAAACTAATCAGAAACCCCTTGACATGTTAATTCCCCACTGCATCATCACAAATAGTTCCTTTTTAAATTCAGTTTTCCCCCATTTTCCCATTTCAAAGAAATTTAGGGGACTCCCCAAGAACTCTCAGTTTGGACGCAGACCCTTGAAGCCCAACTTATATTTTCCTTACAAAATTTCTTCTAATATTCTCATGCTCACATGCCTCCCACTGCCCCCACCCATGACTGTCGCATTTAGGGTCTTCCATGATACCCCTGAGCTTTAACAGAACCGAATCAACAGGAGTTCACTCCTCGGGGAGTCAGAAACTGCACCAGGTTGAGCTGTCACAGAAAGAAAATGTATTTGCTGCAAATAAGGAGATCACAGGGAATGGCTTCCAAAGCCAAGGCTCTGAGAGAGGAATGGGCTCCTTTTGTTTGGAGTTAGGATGAATATTTAGATAGGGAAGCCTTGTCATCAGCTACAGAGGTGGGCATAATGTCACACGTGCACCTTAAGGAAACATGCCTATACATACATACATTGTAAGGTATATAAATGAGGCTAAGGCTCATCCTTGAGTGGAGATTTTAGTATTATTATGAGGTAAAGGTAACTGTAGGTCATTCCAGCGGTCATTCCACAGTCCATCTGCACAAGTGCAAAATAGGGGTTTAGCTCAAAAGGTCTGGGTGCTCTGGGCCTGCAGGAGGTAGTCACCTGGGCGGTGGTTTAGGGTTTCATTGGCCTAAGTCAAGAGGAAAGCTGGAAGGAAGAGCTTAGGAGAAAATGTAAGACAACAGTTAATGAGTACAAGCAAGTGCAGTAAAGACCAGGTCCTAGGGTTCAGCTGGTGACATAATCACTGTATCCCCTTCTCTCGTCACCACCCCCATGTTCCCCAAACAAAAGTAAAACCGCATTGCAATCCCACTACACACTGGCCTATGCATTGCCTTAATTGGCTTCTCATCTTCACACGTAAGTAAACATATAATGCGGTAGTTCAAAAGTCAAAAATTCAGTCAAGTTCTTTAAAATCAATAAGACAAAAAGAGATCTTCCCTGCTATTTTTAAATTATTAATATGTAGCTGCTGTGTCCTCAGAGCTAATCAACCTCAGCATCCCCTAAATAGCATCTTCTTTTCTAAGATATGAATAAATATGGAGATAGAGGGATTAAATAGCAATGATTACTGTAGTTGTGGACTGAAGATAATCCTTATTTTCTTCTTTCTGCTTTTGTATATTTTCTAAATTGTCTGAAGTGATGTTGTACTGCTTTTGTAAAAAGAGAAAAAAGGCACAAAAATATTTTTTAATTCAGTGAGCACAGGAGATCTCCTTGGGGTGACGGAAATGTTCTAAAACTGGACTGTGGTGATGTTGCACAACTCTGTAAATTTACTAAAAATCATTCGCTTGCAGACTTAAAATGGATGACTTTTATGGTGTGTAAATTACACCTCAATAAAGTTGTTAACAAAGACAGCACTTCCATTTGACTAAATTTCAAGGACAGTAATCCCATCCCACCCCCAGAGTGCTGGGAGAAAATAACAAGGACAGGTCAGATGAGATAGTGATGTGGACAACGAAAGGAAGAAATAAAGGCAGAAAGGCAGGAAGAACAAAAGAAAAAAAAGGAAAAAGTGAAGCAAGGGAAGGAAGGAGGGGAGAAGGGAGAAAAGAGTTCAGAAATGCAACAGGAGACTGAGGCGCCTGGGTGAAGGCTCAGTCAGTTAAGTCTGACTTTGGCTCAGGATATGATCTCGCGGTTCACGAGTTCAAGGTCCGCGTGGGGCTCTGTGCTGACAGCTCAGAGCCTGGAGCCTGCTTCGGATTCTGTGTCTCCGTCTCTCTGCCCCTCCCCAACTCCCGCTCTGTCTGTCTCTCTCTCTCTTTCTCTCTCTCAAAATAAATAAATAAACATTAAAATAGAATTAAAGAAAAAAAAAGAACTGAAACAGATGTCCCCCTATAGCACAGCTAAAGACAGCCAGGCTGCACAGCTCCATCATCCCCATGTTGTGGGATCCACGCACATCAATATGTTGGTAAATGAACTTTTCTTGGCCTTCCAAACAGCAGCAGAAGGCTGGTACTTTTGATGAGGAAGCGTGGGGCTGAGAAGGAAAGCTGGTAAACGCCAGCCAGATGTCCGAGGCCGAATTCCTCCTTGCATGCTTTTGGCCTCTGCGATCTTGCTTGCGTCTTGCCTCAGCCAGCAGCCAGGAACCAGAAGCTTGACTTTACTAGTCGCGTCTGTCCCAGGAGCACATATGTATGAAAGACCAATAAAACCCAAGCCGGATGCTCAGCCTTTGGAGGTGACTCCGCCGGGCTCGCAGTCTTTTCTGATTCCCCGAGTGCTGGTCGCTTGTCTCTTCCTGGGTGCCGAGTATTTGCTGTAACTGGACAGGCTGCAGGCAAAGAACAGGCTTACAGGACCACCACCACCACGGGGTATGTGTGATGTTCCTCAGACACTCCTGGCTGCCCAAGAACAAAGGAAAGGAAAGAAAACAAATGGTTGACTGATCAAGATCACAGTCGGGCAGGTCAGGAGTCTCCTTCAGTTTAGGGATCATTTCATAAACTGTAAGAAAAAGGCAATCATATCCATAGCCTAATCTCCAGAAACCTACTTTCCTGGAGCCCCAATGATGTGGGAACAAAGGCAAAAGGAAATGGCAGATAGAATTAAATTTCCTTATAAGCTGCATCTCATTGACAAATACTTGAGGCGGGCAGAGTAAAACCTTTCTGCAGGAGCTCCTACTGTGCTCATGCTAATGCTTTGCTAGAGGGAAAAGCAACCTTAGCTTGACAATAGCTGGGCCTCCAGGAGCCTGTGAGTCTTCTTTAGCATATGAAAATCTCTTTGGAAACTTCCTCTTGACTTTACCTTCCCCAACCCCCAAGTATATAATCAGTCTCTCTTGGGCAGCCGGGGGTGCAGCTTTTTCTGCCCACAGGTGTTGTCCCTGTGCTTTAATAAAATCACCTTTTTGTACCAAAGACATCTTCAAGAATTCGTTCTTGGCCATCGGCTGTGAAACCCACCAGGAGCCCAAAACCCCATCACTTTGAAGATGTTGACATAATTTGGAAATTCTCCCAATTCTGTCGGGGTGCCACCACACACAGCACTTCTGGCTTTGTGTCTTTCGAAGACAGATTGTATGCAACCAATAAAATTCTATCGTGGTGTTGGTGTACCACGTGGACACAAACAGCTCAAAGCATTTGCTTTGTCCAAGTTAGAGAAGTGCTACCCTCCATATAATTTAACTCACCCTTTGTAGAACATCTGCTTGATGCAGAAATCTTCCTGTTTTGAGGGATTTAGAGACAAACAAGGTACAGTTCCTGTCTTCCAAGAATTTACGACCAAACAGTGGGTATATTCTATCTGGGGGCAGCTGTCACAGTTTATGAACGAAGTAATATATGAAAGCAAGACTAAGACTTTTGCAGAGAATCTGAAAAGAAAGAGGTAAGGGAGTACCTTCCAGCCCAGGAAACAGCATTCATAAAGGTACAGAGAATGCTAGATGTAGGATGTGATTAGGAAATGGTGAACCATTTGGCTTGACTACATGCAGGATTCATAAGCAAGTGATGGAAAATACGTAATTAGGACCATATGGTGGAAGACCTGGGGAGCATAGGCGCTCCTGTATATGTAAAGTGGAGTCCATAAAAATACTCAGAACAAGGACATGTCTCAAGATCCCAGTTTCTGTGAAGTGTAAGGTGGTGTGGTAATTTTAAAGATATGTCCACAAAGTCTTTTTGATATGGATTTTGCATATGGGAGAAAGAGAAATAATCTGTGGCCAGAGAACAAGTTGTAGCATCTTTAAAGATCCATCCACAAATTCTCTGATATGCCTCCTCTCAAGAGATGGAACTCAATTCCTCTTCCTTTGACTGTGGACTGCTCTTAGTGACTCTCCTCTAATGAATTAAATATGGCAGAAGTTACGGATGTCGCTTTCAAGGTTAGGCTATAAAAAGACTGCAACTTCCATCTGGGCAGAGCATTCAGTCTCACACTCTCAGCTCAATCTCTGTGGGAGAAGCCAGCTTCCTCGTGCTAAGGCAGCCTGGTGGAGAGGCCCAAGTGGTGAGAAACAGCACGCTAAAAATCCCATGAGTGAGCGTGGAGGCAGCCAAACCTCAGATGACTGCAGCCCTGAATAACACCTTGACTGTTGCTTCATGAGAGCTTCTGACCTAGAACCACTCAACTAAACGGCTCCTGGGCTTGTGACCCGTGCAAACTGTGAGTTTATCATTTTAAGCCGTTAAATTTTGAGGTAATATGTTTTGCAAAAATAGATAATGCAAATGGCTTAGAGGGAAGAGACTGGAGAAGGCAGAGAGATAAGTGAGAGTTGGCCTTAGGGAAGGCAAAGACAAGGAAAATGTAAATCAGAATAGTAATGATGACTGAGGAAGAAAGGATCTATACCCAAGGCCTGATAGGAATTAAATTAACACCATTTATGGGCTAATTAAATTAAGGGGTAATATTGAGAAAGTGACAGAGATGTTATAAGGCTCTTGCCATGTCCAGTTGAGGTGACCCAAGAGACGGTAATGTCATTAATGAAAAATACAGTAAAGAAAAGTTTGCACATAAAGGGGGGAATCATGAGTTGACTGTGTGTGGTCATGTCTGCATGTATTTGGGTTTTAAGCATGTTGACTCTCATAGACCAGCTGACATCTACAGAGAGCTAAAAAGCTACTGCAAAATCCTCCCCAGCACACTTAGGGCACAGCTGATTCCCACTAGAGATGCGGATTGAACAGAAACAGGCATGGGGCAAGGCGATTGGTAATGCTTGGAATGGTAATGCTTGAAAGTACCTTTCAGACTTCCAATTTTGTCACGGCCTGAAAATAAAGGAAGGTTGTTCACAATATAAAAAAAGGTTCAGCGGTCCAGTGCGAAGAAATTTGGAAGTCAAAAGACTGAGATGGGTGGAATAAAAGTATGGAAGAGGATACTTTGCCCCTGGGATCATTAGGGCTAGAAAAATGCTTCCTGTACGTACATCGACAGGGTTTTCTTTTTAAAGATTTGTTTGGGTGTGAAACAGTGCCTGGTGCCGCANNNNGACAGTCACAGTGAGGAAATGGCAGCGTTTGCACAGCTCCTGCCATGAGAAACGAAAACTGGTATCTCCTTCTGCTACTACTGGCTCATGTTGGAAATGAGCCTGCTGGTATTGACCAGGCCTCACGATATTCCAGATCAGACCGAAAGTCCCCACACAGATACCTCATAAGGAAAGGCATAATCCTGCCTCTTCAAAAGAGATTTTAGATGAAAGCTCTGTGAATGATTGTCAAAGGCTCTTCCTATGGGCCTTGCAGATTCAAGACTTAGATCATAAAGGGGGGTAAGAACACAAGAGTTACAACTGAGCCTGGCCCCGAGACAAAGAGCCTAATTTAGAGTTAAGGAACAGGTAAGGGCAGAACTTAAGTTAATACTTACACCTTTTCTAACTGGTGACGTATGGCAGTCCCTTCCCTGAGGCCTACTTTCCGCAAACACCCTCCCTTACACTGGCGGCTGGGATGAGGATAGATAAGAGTAGCTAAAACATAACCCAAAAACAAAGGCCAACACATTTGGGGCCTCCATGGTGTTTACACATTCAGCATCAAGTCAAAAAAGTTTCCACAAACGACTTATTAGCCAGCTCAAAACAGTCATCCTCGTGTGAGCCAGACAGAATGACTCCTAGCCTATCTATACACTTAACCTATGTCCTAATCTTAGTGTTATTAACTTAGAACAAATATGTATGTCATCCTGTTTTTCACTAAGAACATCCTGTTATTTCCTTAGTTGTAAGATTTACTCAACCTCACTATGATTGGGGTAATTCTGCAAGAATACTTCTATAAAACCTGCTTCTGTACACTTTCCAAAGCATCTTATCACAAAGAGTTATCCACTGTAAAAATTCCTTTTTCTGATGTCATGTTGTCGTTTGACCTATAAATAAAGACACCAAAACCGACAGGACAGAGACGCCTGCCTGGTGATCAGAAAGAATCTCGGGGCTCTCTCACTCTCTCTCTCGCCGACACCGTCCATCCTTCGGGAACCCCTGGACTGGCTGGAGCGGGCCTCCAGCAAA
>NW_027529583.1:1094077-1099868 GCF_008692635.1 Crocuta crocuta | reverse complement strand
ACTACTAACAAGGTAATAGTATAGTATAAATAAATGATTTAACAATAACATCATCAAAGAGTCAGGACTCTGAGAGTAAATAAACATGCATGACTTTCCTATGACAGCTGACAACTAAAACAGTTTCCTGTGGAAGTTGTTTTATGTGCATGAAAGTGTGCATTTGTATATTAAATACGATACGTCTAGATGGCCAATTTATTCACTTCAATAAAATAACAACCTGTGATGCTTTAAGTCAATATTTGAAAACACATCGAAGATTCAAAGTTAATATAGAGGACACCAAGGAAAGAATTAAAAGCCTCAGGGAAAATTATGCTGCCAAAACTGGAACGATAATGAGATGAAATTTCAAATTTTGTTCTTGCTTTAGTTAATGCACTTGGGCAGAAATGTTGCTTAGAATAAATAAATAAATTTCAGGGCTTCTAACAGCCAAATGTCTTTCTCTGCTTCTGCCCGTCACAAAATCACAAGTCCCTCGAGTGCCCTTCTTTAGGTCAAATAACCCCATCAACACAACTATCTTTATTTCTCTGCTTGCTCTGCAGCAGGAAGTAGTCCTATCGATCCTGGAAATCTGTGCATCAGACCATTTCTGCTTCAACAGCTGAGTCCCACAGTGTGCCAAATTCAGGGAACTAGATAATTACGGATATTCCCTACACTAAAAGCTATCAATTACTGGACATTTTTAATAGGAAACAGGTGTGGGTCTCAGCTAACAAATTTATCTGTGCAAGAAAACTCACATTTCTTTATTGTCTTTAAGTCAACCTAAATAGGACTCTGAGCCCTAGTTCCTCCTGGCTGGCAGTAAATCCAGTCTAAATCATTTGCACCCATCTCCCCTCCCTTCCTTGTGGGTTGGGATATTTTACAACCAAATCAGTCATCAATCACTTGTCTGCGGTGGTTACAGCTGAAAAGTCCAATGACCTATGAGTTACAATTACTTCCTGCCTCCTATTCATCAGTGAGCAGTAAGAGCCAGGAAAAAAACCTCCCTTGCCTCTAGAGGCTGTCTCAATGACAGTCCCATGGTCTTGTTCTAATTTCAATGTTACATCTCAGGACCTTTAACTGCTCTGACTCCACACTTTCATCTAGTAAAATATCCAAATTCCTAAGCCCTTGTTGCCACCATGAGGAATGTAGACAACCCTAGGCTAGGACCACAAGAGCTGAGGCAAGACTGTGTGAGTATAAAGGACAGAGTCAAGGAACCAGTCAGATCTATACCAGCACCCAGAAGTTCACAGTCAAAGTGCAGGTAGGGTAAATGAGCAGTCCAGTGGTGACTGCCAGAGGACTGGAAAGTATCCATTGGATTGAGCAGTTAAGAAGTCCATTTGGTCACTTTGATAAAAAACCATTTCAGGGCCTGGGTGGCTCAATAGGTTAAGCATTTGACTCTTGGTTTCAGCTCAGGTCATGGTCTCACAGTTCATGAGTTCAAGCCCACATCAAGCTCTGCACTGGCAGCACAGAGCCTGCTTGGGATCCTCTCTCTCCCTCTCTCTCTGCTTCTCCCCTGCTCTCTCTCTCTCAAAATAAAAAAAATAAACTTAAAAAACATTTCGGAGCAGTAACAGGAAGGGAAATCTGATTGAAATAAGAGTCTTTTAAGAAATGGGAAAGGGAAACAGGAAGTTTAGTCAGTTCTTTTGAAAATGTGATAGTTAGAGATGATTGGCGGTGGGGGCTTGGGGGGGTCTGCCAAGGCTTGCTTTTTTAAGATAACAGCAATTTGAGTATCTTTAAAGGCTACAGGGAAGGAGACAGTATGATCCCTAAGACAAAGAAATATTGGAGAAAGGCTTATCTTTATTCCAAGGGAGATACGAAGGACAGTACTTAAAAGCAGAGAAAGGTGTTTGTAAAATGAGAAAGAAAAGGGGTGCCCCCTATGAATATAGAAAGGAGACAAGTGTGGGGCTGACCGGAAAGCTTGAGGTCACAAGGTTGGGCAACTGAAGGAGCTCAAACCTCAGAGCCTTGTCTTATGGTTTGAGACAAGACATTGCCGAGTGACGGGGTGGACAGTGGGTTTGACGCATGAGTCCAAGATTTTAGTTTTGTTTCCAATTTTTGTTTTTGCATATACATATACAGTGACCTCACTAAACTCACTTATTAATCCTAATAGTTTGGGGATTCTTTTGGATTTTCTAGATCCACATTCATGGAACCTACAAGTAATAAGTTTCATGTTTTCCTTTATAAAAGGTGTGCCTCTCATTTACTTTACTTGCCTTACACCATTGGCTACTGCTGGGCTTACATTAATTCTTTGGCCAGGGATTCCCACACCATGTAGAGACTATAAATTCAGGCTCCACACCTTTCTGATACTCCAGAATTTCTCCAGATTTATTTTTCCTTAACCCAGACCACACCTGGGACAAGACTGCTTCTTTCCTAGACCCATGGGCAGAGGCTTCTAGTTTACACACAGGGGCAGCCTTTCCCGGGGGACAGCTTTAGTCTAGGATTCCAATTCCAGCTCCCCACCTCACACAGCCCCAAGGACACTTCTCTTTGGTGGACGGACCTAGCCTTCTGTGGCCCTTGCGTAGGGTTGTCTACATTCTCTGTGATGGCAACAGGGGCTTAGGAACCTGGATCTTTTTCTATGTTGTGGATGTTGAACTTTAACCCCTAGAGCCGAGTTCACATCCAGTCTTTCGGGCCGCGAGAACAACAGTGAGATGCTTTGAGTTCCCTCTTTCCCTCGTTCCCTCTTTCCCTCTTTCCCCCTTCCTTCCTCCCTTCCTCCCTTCCTTCCTGGCATTTGGTGACTTCTCTTTATTATTCCAGTTCAGTTCTGAAGTTATGCCTCTTTAACCAACACTGTAGTGAGGTGGGATGGGTCTTGAGGCCTTACTGCTGGTATTCTAGTGGCTCCTTCATGGTGCAAATCTGCAGAGTTAGAGGATTTTCTTCAACAACTGAGGTGGACAGATGGAGAATAAGGGCTGCCTTCATCCTGGTCTGGGCTTTGAGGGCAGGCCAAGACAGAAAGACAAGGGGGAGATGGCATTGAGGGCAGTGGCCGGAAGATGTTAAAGTGATGTGCTATGAAGTCTACATTGGAGAGGAAAGGAAGTGAGTCCAGGAAAAGGAATGGTAAAGGGACTGGGCCAATGAGACAGCAGAGCGGATGTTCTAGGAATAAAGGAGTTTAAGATTAGGCAGGCCAAGAGACTGTGTTCACAGCAGGGATAACAAAGCTCAAGGCTTTAAAAAAAGATTGTTTCCAAATGGTGTCAAGACCATGAAAGTGGCGTACTTAGGTGGAAAGTGGACAAAGGCTGCTGGGATTTGATCCTGGCAGATGATACTTCAGGTGCCTCACCTACCATCCAGTCTTCCAGACACAGATCAACCATTTCCAGCCTTTATAGTCATCCCTGAAGATTTTATTTAAGCTGGTGGTTACCAAAGTGTAGCCCAGGAGCCTCTGAAGGCTGTGTTGCCTAGAAGTCAGAAACGTGAGCCTGGGAATAAGACTCCCTGAGAAGCATCCTTCCCTGATATGTTTACCTTGGACAAGTTATTTAACCCCCCTGAGCCCTTATTTCTTCATTTCTAAAATAGGGATATGAGTGGCATCTACTTCACTGGGTGGCTATGAGGGGTAAAAGAGGCAATACATGTAAAATGGTTGCTTCGGAGCTTGGCACATAAGAAATGATCAGAAAAACTGAGGTAATACTCAGACATGGGAAAAGCACTCCTGCAGAAATGCAACCATTCATTCTTTTCTTAAAGGAGAAAGAGCAGGGCGCCTGGATGGCTCAGTCAGTCCAGCATCCAACTTCAGTTCAGGTCATGATCTCACGGTTCATGGGTTCAAGCCCCGTGTCAGGCTCNATTAGGCAGGCCAAGAGACTGTGTTCACAGCAGGGATAACAAAGCTCAAGGCTTTAAAAAAAGATTGTTTCCAAATGGTGTCAAGACCATGAAAGTGGCGTACTTAGGTGGAAAGTGGACAAAGGCTGCTGGGATTTGATCCTGGCAGATGATACTTCAGGTGCCTCACCTACCATCCAGTCTTCCAGACACAGATCAACCATTTCCAGCCTTTATAGTCATCCCTGAAGATTTTATTTAAGCTGGTGGTTACCAAAGTGTAGCCCAGGAGCCTCTGAAGGCTGTGTTGCCTAGAAGTCAGAAACGTGAGCCTGGGAATAAGACTCCCTGAGAAGCATCCTTCCCTGATATGTTTACCTTGGACAAGTTATTTAACCCCCCTGAGCCCTTATTTCTTCATTTCTAAAATAGGGATATGAGTGGCATCTACTTCACTGGGTGGCTATGAGGGGTAAAAGAGGCAATACATGTAAAATGGTTGCTTCGGAGCTTGGCACATAAGAAATGATCAGAAAAACTGAGGTAATACTCAGACATGGGAAAAGCACTCCTGCAGAAATGCAACCATTCATTCTTTTCTTAAAGGAGAAAGAGCAGGGCGCCTGGATGGCTCAGTCAGTCCAGCATCCAACTTCAGTTCAGGTCATGATCTCACGGTTCATGGGTTCAAGCCCCGTGTCAGGCTCTGTGCTGACAGCTCGGAGCCTGGAGCCTGGAGCCTGCTTCAGAGTATGTGTCTCCCTCTCTCTCTCTCTGCTCCTCCCTTTCTCTCTCTTCCTCTCTCTCTCTCTCTCTCAAAAATAAACATTAAAAAACAAAGAAGAAGAATGACTCCAAAGACTTCATTCTTTCATTTAAATGAAAGGATATTTGTTTACTGGCAACCTTGATAAGGTTACTAAAATCTGGTGTTCATACCCTAATCCTCACCCTTTACCTGAGTTTCATGGCAATTTGTAATCGCTCCTGCAAAGGCCTTGTCTTCACCCCAGGAACACAGCAAATCCCTCTGTACAGACTGATGACATCCCCCCAGTTTTGAGGAAGGATACTTGGTTCTGGTGTGTTATCAGAGCGTCTCAAGGCTGATGAGATTTTTTGTATTGCTGTTGTTCTTGCTCTTGAGTTAGAAATTACTATTTAGATTCACCAACATCAATTTAATTTGAATAGAATTGCTTGGCTAACTCTGCACTGGGCAGTGAAATATTTTGCAGACACAGTATCGGGGCCCACAATGTTCCGATAAATGGACATTTGGGGGCACCTGGGTGGCTCAGTTGGTTGAGTGTCCAGCACTTGATTTCAGCTCAGGTCTTGATCCCACAGTTCATGAGACATATCCCTGCATTGGGCTCTGTGCTGAAAGCACGAAGCCTGCTTGGGATTCTCTCTCTCCTTCTCTCTCTGCCCCTTCCCACCTCTCTCAAAATAAATAAATAAACATTTAAAAAATGGACATTTAAATGCATAACCACTAAACTGTATGATTCTCTACCCGCTGGTATCTCTGTAGATACTGAGAGGAAATTACAATTTGACCAGGCTGACATGTTTGAGACATGCTAATTTCCCCCATCAATACTGAAGACCATGTATGTGGTGATTTCCTACATCAAATATTTTGCAGACTTTTAACTTGGAAATCCCATGCTATATAAATCAGAAAAGCTCAGGCAGGTCAAGAGAGCATGTGTCCTAGGTGTACAAGGTCATTTGAATTCTTACTGAAACACACAGGCCACAAACACACAATTACCTAGTGGCTGAGCTGGGCCTAGAAGCCAAGGGTTATGGCTCCCAGTCTAGAGCTCTTTTGTGTGTCCCACATTATGGCATGAATCTGGGAGCTGAGTTGAACTGTGATACCTTGCCAACATAAATAATTGCTCGGCTGACAGGAACTTCAGGC
>NW_027529583.1:1093305-1093934 GCF_008692635.1 Crocuta crocuta | reverse complement strand
AGCTCAAACCCAAACCCATTCCACCATATAAATTAGCCTATTTCACAGTGTATGATAAGAAGCACTACTTTGCATTGCCTGTCTCAACTAGGAATTCTTTTGCAGCGGCACATTTTGTTGGGAGCAAAATATCTTTTACTGAG
This sequence comes from Crocuta crocuta, assembly GCF_008692635.1. Lineage (NCBI taxonomy): Eukaryota > Metazoa > Chordata > Mammalia > Carnivora > Hyaenidae > Crocuta > Crocuta crocuta. The sequence continues at coordinate 1,093,791 of NW_027529583.1, read as the reverse complement.
CATTCACAAAATCATGATCTCATTTTCCAAAGTGTTATCTCTGAAAACATAATCAGCTGTAAGGAATTTATCTCTTTACATAAATTAATTTTGCAGACAATTTTTCATGCACCCCTCCCCCCACCTTGAAGGCTAACACTAAATGAGACACACTTAGGCTTGCAAATACAATTCATCTTGGTTAGTGGGCATTTTTGCTCTCTGGGAAAGCATTTTAATCTTCTGTAGGAGCAAAGCAACTTGGGAGTGAGGAGGGATGTCAAACTGTCAACAAAGAAAAGAAATGAAAAGAACCAAAGAAACCAATTTAAAGTAATTCAAGGACAAAGGACTATGAGAAGCACTGGAGGAAGTTGCCTTCTGCAGGAAGTGCTTTGGGCTCTACCTCTGTGATTAACTCTATGTATTTGCTCCTGACCTATAATCCCCCTTGCCCTCCTATTCATCAATTTCTTTGTTCGTTGCTCTAGTTGATTTCTCCCTGCA
>NW_027529583.1:1084513-1092869 GCF_008692635.1 Crocuta crocuta | reverse complement strand
TTTTTCTACAAAGATCTTGAAACCAGGTTGTTCAATTCAGAAATGTTCCCATGCCAATTGGTAAATAACTGCTACCCTAAGCCCATTGAGTCCTTCCGCTCACACTGACTGAAGCAGCCCAGGTCTGGAGAACCCTACGTGGGTGTTGCCCAGACACTCGGTACCCAGTGACCTTCCAGCCGGCCCACCACAACCCCCATGTACCAGTGTCCATCTTTATGTGTCCTCCCAGCCAGAGAAGGTCCAGTCCTCAGCTGGGAAGATGCTACTCCATTGGGCAGTACTGCCACCCAAGTGCACAAATGCCCAGTGCCCATCTGGTCCCTGAGGCCGTGGCCCATCATCACAGGCTGGTACTCCCTTGGAGATGCCCTTCACAGCCACCTAATAAAACGGCAACGTACCAAAAAGGTTTTTTTTGAACACCACCTCAGATGGAAACCATGCACACTTTTGTATTTTCTCCAAAATGTTTCTTTTTATTAAATTTAACACCATTCTGTATGCTTTCCTCAAGCAAACACGCATCCTCATTCCCTTATTTCAACATGAAAAGTGCACATGAACTTCCTGAAATGAACGATATCACAGAAACATCTGAAATTGCTTCCAGTCTCCCTGAACTTCTTCCCTATGCTTGCATTTCAAATAAGATGAACTTGGAGATGCATCCNGACGCATGGGTAATTTGGTCCTCTGAGTTCTCTTATTCCTCCCTCCACCCCGCGCACGCCACATTGGCTGCAATGCCGTGAATATATATCATGCTGTCATTATATATATTAATAGAAGTAAGTAAAATGGCATGAACAATAAACCATCAGATATTTGATTAAGACCAAGCTAGTTTTTTTATTAAAGATAGTGTGCCACACTGATTTTGGCAATTATATGTTTATATGATCCTTTCACATCTCTCCATAATGTTCCCTGGTGGGGTATTATAGGCTGTTGTAGTCCATGGCTAAATACTATAATCTTTCTTTACTTTATTTTTCCCCTAAACTATCTAATTTCTAATGTCTGCTTTCACAGAAGGTAAGATATTTCAAGAGCATGTGGTATATTATGGCAGAAACACCATTATTTGAGTTTATTTCCAACCTGTTATTTTGTGCTTTCTATTCCATGCTATTCCTACCCTTTATTCGATTGTAATATTTGTCTGAAGAATAAAACAAAATTTATTCACACTGGGTTTGGTCCAAACAATATTTCTCTACCTTCAAAACAGCTGTGCATCAGGGCGCCTGGGTGGCTTAGTCGGTTAAGCGTCCGACTTTCACTTAGGTCATGATCTCGCGGTTCATGGGTTCGAGCCCCGTGTCGGGCTCTGTGCTGACTGCCAGCTCAGAGCCTGGAGCCTGTTTCAGTCTGTGACTCCCTCTCTCTCTGCCCCTCCCCTGCTCACGCTGTCTCTCTCTCTCTCCTAGAAATAAATAAAACATTAATAAAAATAAAAAAAAACCCAGCTGTGCATGTAAGGGAAAGTCAAGAGTAGGGACTGGGTTGCACAGTCAGTTCTATTAGAGACTGGCAATCTGGAAAATTTATTGAACCACCTCATTAATCTGGTACAATAACATCAGTTCTTCTGATTATTTTAACGCTACTTATAATGTACTTAAAAATGTAGCTTTTGGGGGGCACCTGGGTGGCTCAGTTGGTTGAGCCTCTGACTCTTCATTTCAGCTCAGGTCATGATCTCAAGGTTTGTGTGTTCAAGCCCCGCATCAGGCTCTGCACAGTGCAGTGCTTGGGATTCTCTCTCTCCCTCTCTCTTTGCCCCTTCCCCGTTTGCATGTGTGCACTNTTGTAAAGGTAGGAATATGCTTTACCTTATGAGGAATCTGTGTGGGGAATATCGGTCTGATACGGAATATTGTGAGGCCTGGTCAATACCAGCAGGCTTATATCCAACATGAGCCAGCAGTAGCAGAAGGAGATACCAGTTTTCGTTTCTCATGGCAGGAGCTGTGCAAACACTGCCATTTCCTTACTGTGACTGTTGTCCAGCGAGGCCAGTGCTGCTCCCAGCACAGTACAACTCCCAAACTATTGTTTCTTCTGAACAATAATTTTGCAGTGACTTCTATTTGTTCGTCATCTACAATTAATAGGCAAAACAGGATCTCAGAAATGGAGTTCTTTGTTGACATCATTAAGTTCCTGGCACTGTATGCACACATACTCTTCTGTATAGAGCTCAAGAAAACGAAATAGCTTCTGCCCCCAGGAAGGCAGATACATAATGATAACATAAGCAGAAACATTGATGACTCAACGAAAACACCAACCCCTCTTATACAATGAAGCTACAAACTATTTTGCTACAATATTATTCCTATCCAAATATACAAAGGGCACTGAATTTGGGGAACGTTTTTACTGCCTTTGCATAAGGTTTGAAGTTTCATGGTTTCAGAAACAACAGTGACAGACTCAAATGATGTTAAAACTCTTGGGATTCTTTTTCCTTCTCTAAAACAATCAATAATATTTTTAAAAAATTTTTATAGTTTTTATTTCTTTTTGAAACAGAGAGAGACAGAGCATGAGCGGGGGAGGGGCAGAAAGAGAAGGAGACACAGAATCTGAAACAGGCTCCAGGCTCTAAGCTGCCTGCACAGAACCCGACGCGGGGCTCGAATCCACGAACCGTGAGATCATGACCTGAGCCAAAGTCGGACGCTTAACCGACTGAGCCACCCAGGCGCCCCTCAATAATATTTTTAATAGCTACCATCCAGTTGGCAAATATTATGTGACAGGTATAATGCTAAAAGACATGTTGCTTCATTTAAAACTCACACAATACTATCCTTCCATATTATTCCCTTTACGCGGTAAGAAGAATTAGAAAGATTAACTTCTTCAATCACTGTGCAGCTTTAGGTCTGCCTGACTCTAACTATTCTGCTATGTTGGCTTCTCCTTGTCCCTGTTTAGACATCTGACACAAATGCCAAAAGGAACAAAGATTGATATTTGACCTTGATTAGGAATCCAGGAAAAAAGACTCAGCCTTGTTCTCAAAATAAAGATTTCCTTGCAACTAAAAACTCTCATTCACTCAATGAATATTCACTGAATACCTATTCTGTGCCAGACCTTCTTCAAGGAACTGATTATTAAATTAAAATTGATGCTATCCATTGGGTAACTTACCACTATATTACAGAAGACAAAATAGAGGGGAAAATGTAATTTAGAATATCCTCCTTAAGTATAGCAGGGCACTCAGCTTGAATGTAAATTTGGTTCACCACAGAAATCAGGTTTCCTTAGGGGTTTGGATGGTGGAATAGAAAATCTCTGATCATTTATAGAAATGTACTTTTCAAAGAAACTCATTCTAACCTAAGAGAATCCTAAGGAATAATATCGGCACCATAACAGTTGACAAGGTCAAAGGAAGAGATTGGTCTTCAGATTGTCCGGATTGATGATACAGTCCTAGAACCAGGGTCCTGAAGCAAAAAAAGCAAGCAAAACCCATAAGAACTGTGCCTTCCAAGCAAACATCAGTGCCCTCAGCATGGGACTTGTGCCGCTTCAGGACAAACATCAGCTTTGGCCTCACCTCTGGACACCACCAATAGAGAACCAGCTGCCACCTTGGGCAAGAGCAATGTAAAGAGACTCTTCTATAAAGGTAAAGAGTAGAGGAGGAGATAAACATGGATGCCACATGGGGTACCTGGTTGGCTGAGTAGAGCATGTGATTCTTGATCTCAGGGTCACGAGGTCGAGCCCCATGTCAGGTGCAGAGATTACTACAAACAAACAAACAAACAAATAAATACCCTGGTGCCACACGGAAGTCAAGGGAATTAGTTTCTGGAGTCTTCATGAGATACTTCTTTGAGCTTGTCAAGACTATCTCAAGGGATTTGAGAGACTTGAGTTCTTCCAGAGTGCTGGAGGTGAAGGCAGGGCCTGGGACTATAAGTGTGTTCTCATTTTCTGTCAATTTGTATTAAGCAGATTTGTAACATTACAGTGTGAAAAGATTAATGAAGTCTAACTTTATATGTGAAATGTGAATAATTCATCCATGATTTTAATTCAAGAATCTCATAATTCCAAAGCTGCATGACCAAGTGAATTTCATACTGAGTTGATCCTATTTTCACATGGCACAGCCACGTTAGCTATTAAACGGAAATAATGGGGCGCCTGGGTGACGCAGTCCGTTAAGCGTCCAACTCTTTGTTTTGGCTCAGGTCATGATCTCACAGTTGGTGAGTTCAAGCCCCGAGTCGGGCTCTGCGCTGACAGTGTGGGGCCTGCTTGAGATTCATTCTCTCTCTCTCTCTCTCTCTCTCTGTCTCTCTCTCAAAAATAAACATTTAAAAAAATTTTAAAGAATCAGTAGCGACTGGCGCACCTGAGTGGCTCAATCGGTTGAGCATCCAACTCTTGATTTCAGCTCAGGTCATGATCCCACAGTTCATGAGACCAGTCCCTGCATCGGACTCTGTACTGACAGTGCGGAGCCTGCTTGGGATTCTCTCCCCCCTCCATCTGCCATTCCCCTGCTCATGCTTGATCTCTCTCTCAAAAATAAAAATAAACTTAAAAACAGAATAACGTTCCTATTAGAATATTCACTTGAATTACATAGGATTTGAATTATACAAGTTGTATGAATTTTGTGGCTGTTGCCCCGACCTATTCAAACTCCAGGTTAATGTGGCTGAGATGCCTGAGTTATATAAACAGCAGAGACAAAAAGGTTGGTGAGTCATACAGCCATTCTAATGAAAGAAAAAAGTACTTTTTGCTTTCATTCCAATAAATTAATACCTCCTTTCTTACAACATGGCATTTTCTCAGAAGACTTCTGAAAATGAATTAAGTAGGAGGTGCATTTTTAAGTAGCTCCTACAGAGACTTATCACCTAAGTAACCATTATACTGACATGGCTGTAATATTTTTATTTTTCAATTCACTTGTGATTACATCAATCTATTTTTCATCTCTCTATGGGCTTAATTCTGTCCACCCATTCAGAAGTCACCCATGGTCATAAGCAATTCATGAGCCTTTTGTAAAGACTGTTTTCTGAAATAAAGAGACTGTGTTTACTATAACAGATTTTTCGTTTTGTTTTTATGGTAAAGGTAAATGTAGTCACTGAGATAAGCAGGCTCTTACAGCAAGTTCTGTTTGTGTTTGTTTGTTTTTTAAAGGCTGTGAAATTACTTTAATAATCACAGAGTATAAAGAGTTAGAACGGCGCTGTCCACTATGGTACTAACCACACGAGGCTACTTAGTACTTTAAATGGGGCTAGTCTGGGTTGAGATGTGCTTTAAATGTAACACACAGACTGGATTTCAAAGATTTAATATCAGAAAAATGTAAAATGTTTTATTAATAATATTTTATGTTCATTAAATGTTGAAATCATCGTTTGGATACATTGGGTTAAATAAAATACAGTGCTAATTTTATTTCACCTATTTCTTTTTACCTTTTTTAACAAGAGTAACAGAAAATGTAAAAATACATATGTAGCTCACATTCTATTTCTCTTCGTCAGCACTCGGATAGATGCTGCCGTGACTCCTCTGTCACCATTTTCTTTCTCCACCTTTATATAGAGGGCATGCCGGAGCTGGAGAATTGAGCACCTTTCCGGCAACAGAGATCCAGCTATCTCCAGAATATTTCTGAATATTCTCAGGGAATGTGTATATGTCCTGGCTGTCACTCTGAACTTCCTTCATATGCCTACCAAAAAGCCCCTCAAAATGTTCTCCCAAACAAGAGCAGTCTTTCCCCAAGACAAACACTGCACCCCAGGCCACAGAATGTAAAAAAGGCTGCCCGCCAACGCTAAGCCAGTTGCCAACCTTCCTTGCATTTCCCACAACACGGTCCTGATAATGCCTCACCGGGCAAGGTCTGCAGCCAGAGAGATGTGTTGTAAGAACTGTGTGTCTACCATGACAGTCAACTGGGGTTTGCTCTTTCAACGTCTTTTTGTTTACCTAAATGGACTCATCCTCAGCCTCCACTCGGAGACTGTATTTTCAAATAGGTGGTTGTGAACCGTCAGCTTTGATCAGATACCTGGGCATTTAGTCTTTTCTGTTGGCAAAGCGTTGTGCTGAGTCAGAGGGACGCTGGGACAGGGACAAAGCCTGTGCCCCATCCTGGGTACTTCTGCACAAATGAGCTTTCACTGAGCCTCACGGAGTAGGCATCCACCTGGGGTGGCGGTGGCCGTTGAAGGAAAAACCCCAGAAGTCCCTCAGCTGGCCTGTAAATAGAGGGAGGGAGGTATCCCCAAGCAGGTGGCTGAGCGATGCGGATGGTGGAGCCCCACACTGCCCTGTGGTTGTACGAAGAGAACCAGGACAGCGCTGGGCTTCAGTGATGATTGTTTTAAGAACTCAATAACACATTTTAATACTTTTTTCACTAATTTAAACATTTTCCTCAGAGAAATGGCTGTTCCGGGTCTGAAGCAGGAAAGGGACAAGACAGCATGGTAAATCAGAAAGCAGGGAAGTTTTCAAAGATTAACAGATGGGGTCCACAGGACACAGAAGTTAGCTTCTATTNCTCTCTTTGGGTTTTTTTTTTCTTTTGTTTTTTATTTTTTTTTAAATGTTTTACTTATTTCTGAGAGAGAGATAGAGACAGCGTGAGCAGTGGAGGGTCAGAGAGAAAGAGGGAGTCACAGAATCTGAATACAGGCTCCAGGCTCTGAGTCAGCTGTCAACACGGAGCCTGACGCCAGGCTCCAACCCACGAACCGTGAGATCATGACCGGAGCTTAAGTCGGACGCTAAACCAACTGAGTCACCAGGCGCCCCCCTCTGCTTTGATTATAATTAAAAAAAAAAAAAAAGCCTCTAGACATGATACATAAAGCCACTACTAGAAGGCTCTGCAAGGTGAATATATTTAGCTGTCTTTTGCAACTGAAGTAAATTATCATACATTTAGTGGTTCAGAACAACACAAATACCTTATTTTTTAGTCCTAGAGGTCAGAAACCTAAAATGGGTCTACAAGGCTGTCTTCCTTCTGGAGGCTCTAGAGGAGAATCTATTTCCTTCCCTTTCCAGCTTCTAGAGGCTCCCTGAAATCCTTGGCTAGTGGTCTCTTCCTCACATCACTCCGACTTCTGCTTCTGATCTCACATCCCCTCTGACTCCGACTCTCCTGCCCCCTCATACAAGGGCCCTTGTGATTACATTAGATCCACCCAGATAATCCAGGATAATCTCCCAATCACAAGANGGACTGAGGGAGGGCAGAGACGGAGAGAGCTCTGGGAAAATCTTGCTCTCTGCAGCCATGGGGGAGGTGAAGGGCACCGGGTCCCCAGGGCGGAGCACTTGAAGCTCTCCGGACTCTGTCAGGAGAAAACCAGCCATGAGGCAAGATCAGGAAATCTCCACATTTCTTAACAGAAATGTTTTTTCTGGAGTCCAGAATCAAATCAGGCAGAAACAATACAGGACTCTCCCACCTTATCCATGGGGGGTACGTGTCAAGATGCCCCAGGGGTGCCTGAAACCGTTGGGCAGCGCCCAACCCCGTATATACTATCATTTTCCTACATACATACATACCTACAATAGAGTTTAATTTATAAATGAGGCCCAATAAGAGATGAACAACAATAACTAATGATAAAATCGAACAACTGCAACAATGTACTGTAAGTTATGTGACTATCGTCTGTCACGCTCTGTCTCTCAAAATGTGCTAGTGTATTGTACTCACCCTTCTTCCGCCTCTTGCAACGAGATGAGGTGACACCGTGCGCCTGCGTGATGAAATGAAGCGAGGTGAGTGACGGTGGGCGTCGTGACGCAGCGTCAGGATATACGGCGGCCCTCCGCCTCCGACGATGCATCAGAAGGAGGAGCATCTGCCTACTGACCACGCGGTGGGCAGTGTCTGACTGAGCGCGCGCATGCGCAAGTGCACGGGAGAAGCCGCGCCCAGGGAGGGGGGAGGACTGTGCCCACCTCGAACACCGCACCGAACACCCGAACACCCGAACACCCGAACACCCGAACACCCGAACACCCGAACACCGAGGAGTCCTTTAGCCGTGGTCTTAAAGGACCCGCGGAAATTGTTGGGACCTCAGGGGTGGAGGAAACTTGAGTGCTAGGAAGGCTCTTGGGAAATGAAAAACAAGAAAGGAAAAGACACTGCGGGCTGAAAATAAGAATCAATCATGGAAAATACAGAAGGAAAGAGTATGACTCACGAATTTCAGATACAGGGGAAAAAATGAATATTTAACAATTATACAGAAGATAAAATAGAATTAGACAGTTGCTGGAGGAAGTGCTAAAACCAGAAGCCCAAGTCAGCTAA
>NW_027529583.1:1081918-1084420 GCF_008692635.1 Crocuta crocuta | reverse complement strand
GAATGATAAATAAAGACAGGGAAAATTCCAAGAACCATTTAAACTGATTATCTGTTCCAGGAAGGAACAATAGTTAACTGATTCAAAAGAAAAATGCTGAAGGCTTTGGGAGGAACTCCTACCACCTCCTGAGTTCCCCTTTCTGATGCTCAACTCATCTCAAAAATGTCAGCTATGGCCCCCTGGCACTGAGGAGGCCAGAGAGAGAGAAGCACGGATCCCAGCCACTGTCATTGCCTGGATAGTCCTAAATTCTCCCCGTTATTTCTGCTTATTCCTAGAGTTGCACTTCTCTGTTTAGGCTGTGATGTTCAGCTGTGCCATCTCTGACCCATCCCAATGCCCCCGGATGCATAGTCACTTCACCACTTCCTACAAGGCATCCACCATCCTAAGCACTTTGGGGATTTAATAAACGTTTTCAAGGTTGAAGAGCTTGCAGGAAGAGGTCATACCTAAGAGTGCAAAGGCCTCTTCCATCCCCTGGCTCTTTTCCTCTCTCTCCTATGCTCACGTGTGATTGTCTCCTCTTCATCCTGAATGAATCCTCTCCCCACTCTCTGGCTCCAAATTTCGATCTATTCATGTAGAACTTTCTCTCTCTCTCTCTCTCTCTCCTTCTCCCATATACAGTAATCAAGACTGTCTAGTGATTACCACAAGCAAGACTTCCAAACAACTATAGCGTTTCTGTGAAGAACTTTGATGCCTAAAATTATCTCTCAGTCCATTGATCTAAGCAGGGTCATTTCTGAACTTAGAGTAAATGTCTCCTATCACTGTTCTCATAGTCCTTCACTGAAGTTCCTGAGGAGTAAATTATGTAAAGCACCATCTGGTTTCTACATATGAAAGTCCAGTTTCTACCACTGATACAGCAAATACAAAAGAGTCTTTATTACAAGCTCGAGCAGGGGCTCACCAGCCTACCGGTGTCATGGCAGTTTGGTGAAGCCAAGAACAATAGCGAATAGGGTTTTTAAGGAGTAAGGGATGGGGGTGTTACAGTACATGTAGCATCATCACATAAGCACCAGTTACAATTATACAGCACCCCTGGTAACAGCTTTGACCATTCAGTATCTGTGAGGTGTTCATTCCTTTTGGTGGGACCCAATCATGACTTTTGAGAATCCTTTGGAAATGACCAATTATGAAGTGAGTTCAAAGGGCCCACGTGGGGTTCAGGCAAGTGGTGAGAAATTGGCTAGTTTGTATCTGCAGTTCCCAGCCTTGACTCAGACCATAGGAGTGTTTCTTTTTTCTTTTTGATTAGCTGAACTGAGGGCGGTCCGAGGATGGCTTTAGCCTTGAACAGTCTGAGGCTTTTCCTGGGACTGGGGCTACGTGCAGCCCGAGGTTGCTCTTAATGGAGGCCTTAATTTTTGGCTCTTCAGAAGCACTGAGACAGGGATTTGAATGTGAGTAGCTAATTTTGGAGGGGACCTTAGGAAGCTCTCTCTGGTAGGGTAGTGGGAACATGTAAGAGAAAAAGGAAGCCAATATAGAATGCCTTCATGAACAGCTTATTACTGTGAGCAAAAGGGGCTTAATCCTATTGAGGATCTCAGGGAGATGATATTGAACAGACCTCTCAAGAGATGTGGAAACTGAGACATTTATCCATCAACTCATTTATCACTGGTTGTGGGTAGCTCACAGGCAGGAGCCTTCGGTCTGTGCCACTCTGGCCTGCCCTGCACAGGGCTAAGGCATAAACTCGCTCCTGCTAAGAAGCCATTAGCACTGGTGGGTACCGGAATGGCAAGTGCCTGGGGGTGTACAGGGCACCTAACTTCATCTGCTATAATGAATAACCTAGACTTCTCCAGCCCACACTGTTTTGCACTAGGCCCTGGTGGTGCTAGTCCTCTATAATATCCACCTGGCTTAGGACAACTAACTTGCTCTCAAGTCACCCAGCATGGTTGACTTGGCTTCTTCTCTTCTCTGGGAACGGTTTCAGAAAGATCCTTATAAACTAATGAACATAAGCAGAGAAGGCAAAGAATAACCATGTCAGTGAAATGCAAGTGATATGTATCACTCCTTGCTGGCATGGTGGATGACATTTAATTCCAATGCTTCTTCCCTCCATATTGACAGTTTACTTATCTTAATGAACTTTATCACTTTCAGTCTGGGCTAACAAACAAATTCCCATTGATCAACAGAAGTAAAGGAAAAATCCAATACCGGGAAAGGAAATGTCTGTGAAAGTGATATCGAATTCAGATACCCTGGCTTCAGGCAAAGTGAGAGTCTCCAATACTGCAGTATATATCTTTTTTGGTCACAAAATCTTGGTCTCAAAATGTGATTTACTCTTATTTAAGTGTATATGAATGTCAGATCATGAAATAATTTCCTCCAAGTAAAATTATATGCAAATGTCTTTTTCAACTGGAACCTGAAGTGGTGATATTTATCTTTGTTGCTCTACCGTTTCCCATTCTTTTGGCAATCCCCTTTAACACTGCTACCAGTGTGGCCTTGTATTTC
>NW_027529583.1:1079828-1081606 GCF_008692635.1 Crocuta crocuta | reverse complement strand
GGCCTTGTATTTCCGTAGAAAGCAATGGTATACATTGGAATAGGGGATGCTTAGGAGATCTAAGGAGTTTTGTGGCCTCACCCAGGTCTCCTGTCACATTCCTAATATATATCTCCCTTTCGTATCACGTTTCAAAATTCCTAGTCCAGCTGGACCTCATGTATATAATGAACTAATTCATATTAAGGTATAAATAGCTAAAAAGCTTAATGCTTTATAATTTCCAAAAAAATATTTTGTATTTTAGAAAGCAATGTGTTATTAATGGTGTGATCTTAGGTGATGTGTTGGGAAAGCTGTAGGATTATTTTTCTGTAGGAAGGCCTTCAGTGACATTTCTCAAATCCCTCCATTTGGGTTACCACCTTTTCCATCTTGTGATATCAGTCCCAGAAAGATTCCAGTAAAAGTACCATGAGACAGCGGGCACTTGGGTGGCTCAGTCGGTTGAGCATCCAACTTCGACTCTCACGGCTTTTGAGTTCGATCCCTGCATCGAGCTCANGGGAGCAAAGGTGTTTCCTGGAAGACCTGGTTTTCTTGATACTTCCGCCTTAAAAGAAGTAACTTCACCCCTTTTATGCTAAAAACGTTGTCTGGTATGCTAACGATACTTTCTTCCCCATAGGATAAGCATCTCAATCACTATTGATAAAGGTTGTGCAGGAGTCTTCTAGATTTCCGGGAAATTCTTACATATCAACGAAGTTTGTTATCAGAAATCATCATCTAAGGCAAATGCCACTTCTGTGCCATCCCCCAAACACTTATAAAATAAAGTTGAGCCCCAGTCAGAGCGGAGATGCCTGCCTGGTGACCAGAAAGACTCTCGGGCCTCTCTCACCCCTCCCTCTCTGACACCGTCCATCCTTCAGCGACCCCTGGACCTGCCGGCGCTGGCCTCCGACACCCTTCCCCACTTGTGCTGTCTCTCTCAAACATAAATCTTAAAAAAAAAATACATGTCATGAGATAACTGAATGGATTGTCTATGTGAAGAAGAGATAGGTTAGAACGAAAATACACTTCTCTGCAGGATGGTCTCTTCTAAATTGGATTTCTATGAACTTCTATTTGTTTATCCCATGGTGGTCCCACAGGAAAGCAAATAGAGAAGAAATCCTGAAAAGTGACTGAATAGGAATTATGTGTATAGAGGAGTCTCCAATAAAATCTAAAAGTTTGTAGAGCAGAATTCAACCTCAGAAAATAACTTCCCAGAGACTTTCCAATCCAATTTATGCCACCTAAGACATAGATTGTTGACCCAATTCTAATGTCCATTCTCTGACTCTTGTAACTCCTGATTTTCACCTGGGCACATGGTCACCAGGTAAAGTCTACATTTCCCAGACTCCTGTTCAGCTAGGTTGGCCATATGACCAAGTTCTAGCCAATGAGTTACAAATGTGATCTCATCGTATGATCTTATCTGAGCAGCTTTCCTAAGAGCAAGAGCTCACCTTTGCTCCTCCTTTCCCCTGCCCTGCCTCTCATTGCCTCTTCCTTTATCCTGCTGCTTAACATGTTGATGTGATGGCTCTAAGTCCATCTTGGACCATTAGGATAATGGCCAGAGATAGCAGAGGGGAGAGTTGGAGATAGCCTGGGCCTCTGAGGACTTTCTGGAACAGAACCACCACACAAGGCCTGGAAGGACCAAACTAATCCCAACTGATGCGTCATCCTCTTTTTTTTTTTTTAATTTTATTTTTAAGTAATCTCTAGACCCAGTGTGGGACTTGAATTTACAACCTCAAGATCAAGAGTTGCACATC
>NW_027529583.1:1077067-1079587 GCF_008692635.1 Crocuta crocuta | reverse complement strand
ATTCCCAGGAAGGAACACTAGTTTTATCAAATATGTCAACACCCTAGTGTGATAGAGATGATTTTTTAACATTCTCCTTTCTTTTTATTTCATTATGATCTTTGATGCCTGGATAATTGGAGCATCAGAGAAAAGTGACAAAAATATAGGCAATGTAATAACTTGTCAGTTAAAAAACAATAAAAGAAAAATCAGAAGCATGAGTTTAATCTTAGCTTTATCTGTACATTTTTATTTTTTATTTTTCATTTATTTATTTATTTTTTATCTGCACATTTTTAAGTGGAACCGTTTTGGAAGCTGGGGAAAATGAGAGGCCTAGCAAACCCTGGAAATATCTGCAATCCCCTGTACCCTATGAATGAACAACTGAATAAATCCCAAAAGGTTTAATGACCTTTGTTTTCCAATATAAGTTATAACTTCAGGGCTGAAATAAGACCCAACAATTTTTTCATGAAGCAACTAACATGGTCATGTATGTTTTAGGAAGGAAAGAAGATCCAAAACTGGCTATTTTTAAGATCAGGTTTTGCAGAAATCACCTGATAACAGTGGCAGACATGCACAGCTGCACAATCTGAAAGCTGACCATGCTATGTCAGGTCTTTCTAACCAGTTATATTTCAGAAGGTCAAGATAGGACTTTAAATAGTAACACGTGCGAGACAGTGACACGCTGCTTCATTTAATGGAAACATTATTTCAGGATGAAAAAAGGTCAATTTAGAAAAAAATAACCCCACAAACTTAACTAGTTGGACACTGGATGTTATCTAACAAGATGATGTAAAATAAATGTCTACTGAGGCGCATAGGTGGCTCAGTCGGTTAAGCATCCTGATCTCAGGGCTGGTGGATCAGAGCCCTGCATTGAGCTCTGTGCTGACAGCCTGGAGCCTGGAGCCTGCTTCCGATTCTATATCTTCCTTTCTCTCTCTGCTCCTTCCCCACTCACATTCTGCCTCTCCGCCTCATAAAAATAAATAAACATTAAAAATTTTTTTAATTAAAAGAATAAGATAAAATGTCTGCTATATTTTGGTGACACATAATTTTGCAATCCCTTGTCAAATCTTGCTGATTTTACCTCACACGTTGTTAAAAAATCTGATCCCCCTAGACCCTTGGTGATCTTCCCCAAACAGTGTTCACAACGTTGGCTGCACTAAGGAATCACTAAGGACCTTTTTTTTGTTNACCTAAGCGAAAGTCGGACGCTTAACCGACTAAGCCACCCAGGCGCCCCCACTAAGGACCTTTTAAAAAGACCCAGGCCTGGGGCACCTGGGTGACCCAGTCAGTTGAGCATCCAACTCTTGATTTCCACTCAGGTCATGATCCCAGGATCATGGAATTGAGCCCCATGTCAGGCTCCATGCAGAGGGTGGAGCCCACTTAAGATTCTCTCTTTCTCCCTCTGCCCCTCTCCCCTGTTCATGCTCTTTCTGTGTGTGTGTGTGTGTGTGTGTGTGTGTCTTTCTCTCTCTCNGGCCCATGCTCAATCCCAAACCAATTAAGTAAGAACTTCTTGAGGGTTGGGCTGAAGCACTATCATTTTCCACATCACCCCAGGTGATTCTACTGTGTAGCCTGGGTTGACATCCACTGCCACAAAGGAGCTCCATTTCACCTATGTGAGTAGAGCCAACTCACATCTTGCTTAAATTAAAATATACTGAAAATTAACCCTGTCATCTATCCCTTCCCCCAAACATATCACATTTAGACTCTCTCTTCACATTCTCATATCTGCTTCCTTTTAGATACAGGTATCAAGAAAAATAATTCCCCAAAATAGGCACCTTTCACAGTTATGCAACTTCTGGTTCGGACACTGCCTTCTCTAAATAAAACCATATTCGTCGTTGGCAAGAGAGGAGAGGTTAAAACAAAGTAAAGGAGCAGTTGACTGTTGTTGACCCAGACTGGAGACTGAAAACTAATCAATGCTCTCTCCTTCTCTGTCTCTCACCCACAAGATTCATCTCCAAACATCCTCTACCTCAGGTAACAGTCCAAACCTTTGGTATTTCCAGAACCAATTCTGTAGGGGAACCCAAGTGATAAATAGGAACCGCATCTGCTATCTTACTCCACTAGACCAAAATCTCATTAAAACATGAAAAAAAATAACCAATGTTGATAACATCTTTTGATCATTCTTATTCATTGGGAGTCTTACTATTTGAAAGTAGTCTTCTTCCTCTAAGCATTGAGGTGGTGGTTGTGGGGGGAAAGGTGGTAGAGGACATCAGATATCCAAGTAGCTTCATTACTGATTGTTGAGTAACTCTGGATGAACATCTAATCCTGACTCCCCCAGGAATTATGAAGACAATTTGATTCAAATCACAAACCTATCCCTGTCATGTCTTTGCTACATGATTAAATCAAAAGCTGGGAAGGGGCTTCTGTCAAACAGACAATGGTACATAACAAGTTGAAAAGTTACACATGACTGTCTGTTATATAAATTATGTATAAAATTGATTAATCTAAATTTAATACTTTTCCTTT